>NC_081359.1:55723004-56045504 GCF_030684315.1 Stegostoma tigrinum | reverse complement strand
CTGAAGTTGACTATATATGCTCACTTCTGACAGCTATTGGTTGGTGCATGAGCACCAAACTCAGCAAAAGTTCCTTCAGCACAAGTTCCTTCAGCACCTGTCTCAAATCATGTAGAAATGCTTTAGTTTTAGTTTTAAATCGCAACTGTGCACATAAAGCAGGAAAGTTTCATTGTTTAAAAAATAACAATTGACATATTACTTTTACCACACAATGAAACAAAAATTGCAATTCAGGGAAATTGAATACACAAAAGGTGTAAACCCAAAACATTGACTTTCTTGCTCCTCTGATGCTGTCTGATCTGTTGTGTTCCTCCAGCTCCACACTGTATTGATTCTGACATCAGCATCTGCAGTTCTTGCTATCTCCAAATCACATTTACTATTCAGCTTGCAGGATCCTAAGTGATTGTCAGCAGCCAGATAGAAAGAATGTTGATCTAATTTGACTTTGTCAAATTGTGCATCATATTTCGCTTAAAATACAGGTATTAGTGATGTTTAAGTTACAGTAAATGCAGCATAATTGCCATAAAAGCCATAATAAATTGTTTGGTGCAATGTGTGGATTTGTAACAATTCTTATGGTCACCAGCATGCAAGAATTTGATTTTACTGATGAACAAAAATCCATTGCATTAGTGTCGAATAATCTACTTCCTGACGACAGCAATGTCAAACTTGCCATTTACAATTTAATACGTTTTTACTAGCAACTTTGCTTTGACACATACATGACTGAAAAGCATTGTTTTCAGTGAATATGATTTATTACTGCAATCTCATTGCAGTATCAAGCTTCTTCTTAAATATTTAATGTCAGTTAAATTTATTTCGTAAATAATCTTTTCTCCCTCACACCCCAACTCTGACCCACCCCTACAGCAACGGTATAAAATAAACTCATTTTGTGACCAAAAGGCTTGGGGAAAGGATTTTACTGGCAGTTTTATATATAGCTGGGGCCATGTATTGTCTGATATGTCCTTTTCAAGATAACAGGAGAATCAGTTCGTAACAGAAATGTTGCGCTAAACTTGCACAAATGTGAGCGTTTGGTACTTGCACATTACACATTGCAATAGACTTTAAGATGAGGAATAACTTAAGATCTTTGTAGACAATATCTAAAATGTGCAAAATATACTAGAATGAACGTTCCATATCCTCTGTATTAGATAATTGCATGAGGAACTAGCTGGGCTCCCGAAACATGTCATTTGATGGGAAATCCAATAAGTCATTTTATATTTTTCAATGTGCTCTGAATTGTTTTATTTCAGCATTAGAATTAATGCATTATATGAACAAAGATGTAAAAATGTCCAAAACCAGTAGGTTTTGATAATATTTCAGGAAATAGATATATCTCCCTCATGTACTACAGGTATTCTGTTTCAATAGGTAGCTGACTGCTTAGTTATATTTCTTTCTAATGAAAAAACCATGAATGTAACTCAATTACCCTGTTAATCTATAAAATAAAAAAATGACATCACCAATCCCTGGACTCCCACACACCCTTCAATCGGAAACTGGGTCATTAGAATATTTGCCATACATCCCATACCTGTAACCAAAGATTTATTTTTATCCTCAAACTATGCATAGAGAGTTGCAAACCAGTTATTTCTGTAAACCAAGTAACTCAGTTAAGGATTCAGTTAGTAATAATTAGTTATTCAATATGAGTGGCTACCTTTCTCTTTCTACTTTCCTGTTTCATGTCATGGTGGGCTATTTAACAAAAAGTATACTGTGGAGTTTTTCCTTAAAACTGTAGAAGATGCACCAAATACTCTTCTGTCCAAAGCCTGCAGCCTCGAAAAGTCATAATGAATTTCACAATAAGTGGATTCTGATGATATTTTTCTTTCAGTTAGAAAACTTCTACAAGCTTTTCCAGCTGATAATCATGTTTAGCATGACCTAAGTTTCTCTTAAACATTTTTCTGAATAAAACCAATTATTTGGAATTATCCCTATCATTGAGCTTCCGTGCTTCCATTTATTCGAATTCTAAAACAATGTAGTCATGATCATCAAAAAAGCAAACACATCAGGGTATGCAACCTTAATGGCTGGTATTGCAAATAGTTAATGGTGAATTGTCTGCCCTTTTTGCATTATTTTCCAGTGGCATCAATTGGAAAGAAAATCAGCTGATTGTAGAAACGCACGCCAATTCACTATTGTCCATTTTAGCTGTAGCCGAACATAATTTTATCTCTCACTTTTGTAATCCACAACAAAAAATGTACTCTGTATAGCATGCAAAATAATTGCCATTGTATCTGACAGGCAGCATATTATTCAAGTAATTTCTCCCCTTTTTGTATTTTATGGACATTTTAGGACCGTTAGTACCAGTTTGGGGCATTTTTCTTTTGGGCATTTTTAAAGCAGCAGAATGGGGATATTTCACTGTTTGCGACTGTTTTTCATTTTTCATTCTTCGCAATGCTTGCTGTTAGACAATGTCCTTTTGAGCGTGATTCATTCTAAGACTGTTACCAGTACTAGTCAGCAGAGCTGGTCTAATATACGTGAAACAAGCTGGTCAGCGTCGGATTTATTCCACACTTTTCCAAAAATTTTATCTCCATTTTTAAAACAAAAAGATATTGTCATATATGATTATTTGTGTATCATTTTATCTATCATTGATACAATCAGAAATTAATCAACTTCAATGATCTGTCTTCCTTAAGCCATTAGACTATAAGAAATAATCACAGGAGCAAGCTGTTCAGCACCCCTAATTCTGCTCCACAATTCAATGGGATCATGGCTGATCCAACACTCCTCACCTCTACTTTTCTGACCTTTTCCTCTATCCCTTTATTCCCCTAATGAACAAGAATATATCTCAGCCTCAAGGTCTGTGTCCCTACAGCTCTCTGTGAAAAGGAGTTCCAAAGATTCAGAACCCTCAGAGAAAAATTCCTCTTCATCTCAGTCCTAAATTGGTGCCCTTTAATTCTGAGACTGTGCCCTCTGCCTGGTCCAAGACTCACCCATCCGTGGGTAAACATCCTCTCACTTTACTCTCTCAAGTCCCTTAAGAATCCTGTATGCTAATTAACCTTTACACATAAGACAATCTCTCCACACCAGGTGTCCGTGAACTTTCTCTGAACTGCCTCCAATGAAACGATATCATTTCTTAAATAAGGGGACCAAAACTGCACACATTGCTTCAAACGTAGTCTCACCAGCACCCTGTACAGTTACAGTAAGATATTCCCACTCTTAAATCCAAACACCTTGAAATAAGGACCAACATTTCATTAGCTTTCCTGATTACTTGCTACACCTACGTGCTAGCTTTCTGTGTTTCCTGCACAGGTTCACCGAAGTCCATTTGTGTTGTTGATTTCTGCAGCTATTTTTTTCCATTTCTTTTGCTCTCCCGTCCAAAGTGAACAACTTTGCATGTTTCCACATTATTCTCCATTCCCCAACATTTTCCTACTTACTTATCAATTTCTCCCTGTAAACTGCTTGTATGCATCTTGTAACCTGCCCTTCCACCTACTTTTGAGCCATTTGCAAATTTGGCAACACTACATTCAGTTCCTTCTTCCAAAACATGAATATATATTGTGAATAACTGCAGTCCCAGCACTGATCCCTGTGGCACCCTAATTGTCATGGGTCAGCTATCTGAAAAAGAGCCCTAATTCCCACCCACTGTTTCCAGTCCTTTAGGCAATTGTCTGGTCAGACACATCCCACTGCACTATCTTAATACTGCTACAAGTTCATTTCCCTTGACAGCCCATAGAATTTATTTTGAAATCATTGATTATCAGTATATCTATTACATTCATTAGCAGTGAGAAGTACCACTGTCTATCTTTCTCCAGTCTGAGAAACAAACATTTCTGTCCTTAAGCCAATTCTTTATCCAAGCTAACACAAAACCTCCTATTCAATAAGCCTCAATTTTCTTACCTAAACTTTTACATAAGGCTGTATTTTCCAAGAAATGACAATCTCATGCAAATTGATATTTGAACACCTTTTCACAAATAAAGAGAGGTCTGTATTTCAGAGGAGATTCTGCTCAGGCCTTCCTCAGAAAGGAGGAGCTGTACTGTTTTCAGGTAACTCTTTCATAGAGCAGGACTGTCAGCGGAAGCCAAACAAGACCCCCTTTCACAGCAATCGCCCACATATTCTGAAATTTCAAGGCCCTGATAGCCACAGCTGCTGTCAAATCTTAAGGACAAAAAGTAGGTCTGCTGAGAAGACGGGGTGCCAAATGATAAGGTGGGGCTAGAGTGCCAGGCAACTAGAGTGGAAGTAAGCATGATGCCTGTTAATTGAAGTGACAGCTGGGAAGGATGTCAGCTGGCATAGTGGTTGGATACTCTACAATTGGTAATGCCTAAATGTCCCTGGGGCAAAACGTCCAGAATGTCATTTGTGAGTGAAACTGGAAGATCAACAATTCTTCCATAATGGTGCAATGTTGTCAATTATCAAAGTATATCTCTATGGTCAACCCACTGAACCTTTGGTCTGGCAAATATCTAAAACAAAACTGATGAATAACGCAAGGTAAAAAAGCGTGGAGCTGGATGAACACAGCAGGCCAAGCAGCATCTCAGTAGCACAAAAGCTGACGTTTCAGGCCTAGACCCTTCATCAGAGAGGGAGATGGGGAGAGGGAACTGGAATAATTAGGGAGTCAGGGGGAGGCGGACCGAAGATGGAAAGAAAAGAAGATAGGTGGAGAGAGTATAGGTGGGGAGGTAGGGAGGGGATAGGTCAGTCCAGGGAAGACGGACAGGTCAAGAAGGTGGGATGAGGTAGTAGGTAGGAAATGGAGGTGTGGCGTGAGGTGGGAGGAAAGGATGGGTGAGAGGAAGAACAGGTTAGGAAAGCGGAGACAGGCTGGGATGGTTTTGGGATGCAGTGGGGGGAGGGGACGAGTTGGGCTGGTTTTGTGATGCAGTGGGGGGAGGGGAAGAACTGGGCTGGTTTTGGAATGCAGTGGGCGGAGGGGAGATTTTGAAGCTTGTGAAGTCCACATTGATACCATTGGGCTGCAGGGTTCCCAAGCAGAATATGAGTTGCTGCTCTTGCAACCTTCGGGTGGCATCATTGTGGCACTGCAGGAGGCCCATGATGGACATGTCACCTGAGGAATGGGAGGGGGAGTTAAAATGGTTCGCAACTGAGAGGTGCAGTTGTTTGTTGCGAACCGAGCGGAGGTGTTCTGCAAAGCGGTCCCCAAACCTCCGCTTGGTTTCCCCAATGTAGAGGAAGCCACACCGGGTACAATGGATACAATATACCACATTGGCAGATGTGCAGGTGAACATCTGCTTGATATGGAAGGTCATCTTGGGGTCTGGGATGGGGGTGAGGGAGAAGGTGTGGGGGCAAGTGTAGCACTTCCTGCGGTTGCAGGGGAAGGTGCCGGATGTGGTGGGGTTAGAGGGGAGTGTGGAGCGGACAAGGGAGTCGCGAAGAGAGTGGTCTCTCCAGAAGGCAGACAAGGGTGGGGATGGAAAAATAGCTTGGGTGGTGGGCTCGGATAGTAGATGGCGGAAGTGTCGGAGGATGATGCGTTGTATCCGGAGGTTGGTGGGGTGGTTTGTGAGAACGAGGGGGATGAATAACACACTTCAGATCTTTCTTTGGTTCCTGTTGATTGACGTTATACCTGTTTCAGGTTGCTAACCACAACATAGCTGTCGCCTGAGTTTATGGTTCAGGTACATCAGCGAATTGCATTTCAGTTGTTTTAAATCTACTGGCAGTCAATCTGCACAAGGCATCACTGCCATTTGCAGCGTCCCCTGCACAGATTTGGTCCCCTATGCAAACTACTTCAGGCAGCGACATAACCCTTGTATTTGTAGATGTAGCCTTGCAAACTCTTTCTCTTTGAACAGCAAGGCCAATAGTTTATGGTCCATCTTTATGTGACCTTCAAGGCCAACGATGAGTTTTTTTTTACTTTTGTAAAGTGTTCTTACCTTATGTGGAACTATTTATGTTATCTCTTTTAACATTGGAAATTAAGCCTGGATAACATGGTATTAAGGAATTCAATATAAACATATTACGATTTATTAACATTTACAAATAGTACATCAAAAGCACATCAGTATCTGCAGTCATATTAAGCTACTTGGCCAGATAGAGCAACATGCTTTCAAAACCTGATCATGTTTCAGGTAATCTAGATCTTTGTACCCCAAGGACGTATGCTATAATGCAGTGATGATATCATGAGCTAGTTTCTTCAGGTATACTGACATACAATGTCATTTAAAGATATACTAATGTACCAACATGTGACATAACACAAGTCCCCTTTTTCCATTCACATTACCATTCCCAGAAAGATATACATGATTGTACATCAACATGTGCTGTCAACTAAACAATTTCATGAATGGGTAGAAGAGTTATAAGAGTAACATTTCAAGCTTCAATGCAATAATGTATGGGAGGTTTAAAAACTCATTCTGATCCAGTGATCATATATCCGTCTTGACAGCTTATTTGTTTTGTTGTTGTTTTCTGTCACTTAAAACGATTACACAATCATCATCATTAGAATGTTCTCCCTCACAGTCTCACAGTAATGATCCTTTTACCAGAAAGTATTCAAATTTTATTATTCCAGTTTTCCAGCCTGGGCTTTGCACAGTTCTGCTACGTTTTGCACCCTGCTTCCTGAGGGCTCTCATTTAGAAGCGGCGGTCCTCATGACCACCTTGTCTCCTTCTGCCCAAGTCACTGCCTTTAGCCCGCAATGGATTCTTTGTGCTTGTTTTTCCACAGGTCTGACTGCCTTTATGCCTTGGACTATGGATACTAAGCTGTAATAGTTTTCATAAGCCTGTGTCAACTGACAACTGTTTTCAAAGCTTTCAACTCCTGACTGGCCAGCTAGGCCTTCCATAAAATGGCAATGCTCTTAAAGTGGCAACTAACTTGGATGCTTTTGTTTTCTTCTTTTTCTTCAGGTTTTCCTGGATTTGCTCTCCTCATGGCGGGGGATCTGATCTGCACCACTGCAACCATGTGGTATTAAGCCCACAGCTGATATTATATCGTATTAAGCACAATGTCTGGGTACCAACCACAGTATTTGGGGTAGAATACTGCTACTAATCCTCTTTCCAGTGCTATCTAAGGGCTGTTCAGTTGCCTGTGATAATGGTTGGATATCAAATAAATCTGAGCAGAAGAGGCTACTGTCTAAGATAATTACTTAAATTAGTAATAACTAACAACAGATAAACAAAATAAATGAGTCTCCATCAGAAGATTATGGCCAAGACAAATTCTAATTCTCCACGCAAAGACTACATGGCATCAATAGATAGGGTCATGTTTAGAACAGCTCAACCATGGATGGCACAGTGGTTAGCACCGCTGCCTTACAGCACCGGGGACCTGGGTTCAATTCCACTCTCAGGTTACTGTCTGTTGGAGTTTGTGCATTCTCCCTGTGTTTGTGCGAATTTCCCCCAAGCGCCCAAAGATATGCAGGTTGGGTGGATTAGCCATGGGAAATGCAGGGTTATAAGGTAGGAGGTGGGCCTGGGTGGCATGCTGCTTGGAGGATTGATGTAGAATTGATAGGTTGAATGGCCTGCTTCCATACCGTATGCATTCCATTCTATGATTAACTCCTTCAGAACCATTAATTGATACAGTATTATTCATGACTTTCAAACAACAACATAATTATTAACCCAAAGTAAACTAAGTCCTGAGCTTTCATTCACCCATATTTAGGAATGAGGACCCCAGGAGCCAATCTTATCCCAGGGTTATGAATTTCAGGGCTCGATTTCTATTTGGAAACAAAGAAGTTAAAGTGGAGATGTTTAGATTTCCAAAAGACCTTTCCACATATAAAGAGTTTATTCTCAGTTTATGAGCCACATGAGAAGCTGGTCTGCCAACTGGGCAGATTCGTAACACCAGTCTACAATTAGGGAGTACAAACAAGGGAGAATGTGGTTGGAGGCCTAAGGGTTCAAAGGTCTTAGGGGAGACCTCTTGAAATTGGAGGATAAGAGGGGATTTCAAATGCCAAGTCGTACTTACATCAGTGATCAGAGTCTTGTCACTGGTTGATCGAATTTCATGAAGGTGGAAAATCAGAGTCTTTATGGGAGAATAAATTCAAAACAATGCACATGCTAGAAATCTATTCAAAAAGATAATGTGCTTGACAAAACCAGCATGTTTGCCAGCATTTGTGGACATAGAAGAAGAGTTAATATTTCAAGCCCAATATGCTCAATGAAGAGTCATTGTGGGCTTGAAGATTAACGCTGTTTCTCCTTTCACAGATTCTGCTGAACCTGTTGAGTTCCTCCAGCATTTCCTGCCCTTATTCTACACTTGTGAAAGTTATGACAAACTGAAGCATTAGATGGATAATATCTGACTACATCGATTTATGGAACAGATAGATCAATCAGGAAAGTGGAAAATAGTGAACCTCATAGATCCAATGGCATCTGTGTCTTTATTCTAGCTGTTGGAGTTACTGTGGCCTTGGAAAACTAGTCTGACAGAGTTAAACTTAAAAATGAAAAGAATTATATTTCACAAAGACTAGCAAGAAACTAAAAATATTTGGAAGTGTGCAGAATATCAAGGATGGATCACGCCATTTCATCAATTCCTTTGTGTATTTTAAGCTTATATAATGGTCCAACTATCCTGAACTGAATTTATGATGACGCACAAATGATTAATTCACTCAGATGACTAATTATTTTACACTAAAAATTGATGCACTCTTGAGTCCATGTCTTTGTTCCAAAGGTCAATGTCTCTTCACTTAGAATCTGAAACTTCCAAGTTCCAGTCAGTATTTATTTTAATGCAGCTTTGGGCTCCATAAATGAAAAATTGAGAGAACTTTTATCGTCATTTTATTAAGTAATAAACTGAGTCGTAGTTTGTACTAATAACTTTAGCGAAGAATTCATTGTGTTCAAAAGAACAAATGTCTTCCTTTGATTATCTGTTGTCAAAACTGACTGAAGGCATAGTGGAATAAAAATTCGTTGAGTTGCATCCCCAAAGCAGAGAATCACGTCAGTGACCTATTTTACGTCCAGATCAGTATTCAGTTCAATTGTCTTCAATAGACTGAATATTGAGCACTGCATATAAAAGGCAGCACATACAATACTGCCTATTTTGTGCTACAGCTCAAGTTATATTTTTATTCCAGTCAGGGAGTGGCTGCAGCACAGTACGAGGCCTTTAACCCATTGTGTTTGGGGTAATTCTGTGAAGGAGTAATCCACCATAATAAGACAAAGCACTGGCATGCCAGAAATTGGTAATAAAAACAGAAGGTACTGGAGATACTCAACATATCCGGCAACATTTGTGAACAGAAAAATGGAATTAATGCTTTGGGTTCAATTTTGTTCTTGAGTAATGAACTTAGTGCCTCTCTTGAACTTCAGGTAACATTATACGTTCTATTAAGGTCTATTAAAAAAATGCTGATGATAAATTTACCTTTTCAACAATTACAGAAACTACTTGAACGACTGAATTAAATTAATATTTCAGAGCAAGTATAGCCACTTGCAAACCGAAGCATAAATGCACACAATCAACGGCAATGCAGAAACATTTATTTAAAATGTATACAATTGGTAGGAGCATATAAAATAAATTTATTCGATGTAGATCTGATATTTGAGAATAGTGTAAGAATGTTAGGTAGTTCAGTATGCTAGGGTAATTTTTATAAGCCTGCATTCCAGGCACATGAGTTTAAACTTGACAGTATGGCATTGAGATCAATATCGCCTACTTACAAACCATGTGAAGATTCTTCTGATTCTTCGAAAAGAAGACAAATGCAAAATACTTGTGTTAAACTCTACCACCCAGTCTTCCTGGGATTCAAGTCTATGAAGCTCTGTCCTTTAAATCTATAAATAAAGGATTATTCTTGGGCATTTACTACTTGTTGTGAAAAGGGGCTGAGAAGTTTGCAATGATTTCACATGCAAGTGACAGTATGAGTGACAATATGACTTCTGCCACGGTATCTCTGAACAAATGGGAAATAAATATTTACCAAATTCTTCTGTGCATAAAGTATCCTAATAAGTGAAAATATGATTAAAATATAACTTTTTATTGCATTTGTGTGAAGCTAGAGAGAATCTAACCATCTCCCCTTGATGTTCAACAATATTACATTAATTTGAAGCTCTCACTATTGACCTCCTAGAGTTAGCATTCACCATAAAATGGCTATAAGAACAGGTCAGAAGCTGGGAATTCTGTGGAAAGTATTGTTCCTCCTGATTCATCAAAAGCTGTGTCCAGGCACAAGTTAGTAATGCGATAGAATACTCCCCATTTGCGTAGATGGGTGCAATGCCTACAACACCAATGAAGCTTGACACAATCAAGACTAAATAGTTTGTTGAACTTCATCCCATCAATCATCTTCAACATTTACTCCCCTGACAAACAACACACAGTGACAGCAATGTGTACCATGCACAAGAAGACTGTAACAACTCTCTAACGTTCCAGTGATAGCACCTATGAAACCGACAAATACATTCACCCAGAAGAATAAGGACAGCTGATGTATGGGAGCATCACCACCTGCAATTTCCTCTCTCAGCCACACATCACTGTCACTGTTCCTTGAAGATCAATACCCCAGAACACTTTCCCTATAAGCACCATGAGTGTACTCACACCAGAAGGACTATGTGGGTTCAGTAATGTGGCTCACAGCCTCTTTTTTAAGAGCATTTGGTGTTAGACAACAAGTGCTCACCTTGCCTATAATGCCCTCATCGAATGAAAGAAAATAAAAGATAGACTTTGTCTATGCAGGAAATAAATGCTAACTTCACAGTCAGATTATTTTAAAAATTCACCCGATACATTCACCTTGAAGGCCAGTGCAGATTTTCCAACAGGGAACGAAACTATCACAAAACTAATGATGTTGTCAAATTATTTCCCACCCCTTTTCTAATTTTATATGATTCTTTGGTCTGTGATTAATAGGCAGTGAACAATATCAATGAATGATATGTTTAAATATGTTTTGCCATCCCATAAAATCAGATATTTCAAATCTGAGCTCAAGACTTTATTGCATTCATCTATCAAGTCATTCAATTTTGTCAATGTAAGTGAAATATTATGACTGCTATCCATTTCAGTTAAAAACAAATATGCACACCCTCAACCACACACCCACTCAAACATAGACAGGTGGACAGGGAGTGACAGTATTGCACTCATTTCTGTCTTATGCAAATAAATCAGAAAATGAACAAAGCTTGAACTAAGATTTTGCAGCAGTGAGATGACTCATAGTGGTGAGATATTTTAATAAAACTTTGAAAGACTGTGAAAGTCATTAATTTCCATAGTTCAGAAAAAGTAACAAACGCTTGCTTACATCAAAGCTAATAAACATGCATGCAAGATGAGAAAAAACATTTTCACACAAGCAGTTCAGGCCAGGAATGGAGGTTCATTTGAAACATTCAAGAGGATATTAGATGATTGTATATGTAGAACGAAAGTGCAGGGTTACAGGGAAAAGTCAAGCAATTGACACTCAGCCAAATTTCAAAGTTTTGGCAAAGGTTTGTTGCTTGGTTTGTGGATGAAGTTGTTGACTGGCTCACTGAGCTGGCTTGTTCTTATTCAGACGTTTCATCACCATGCTAGGTGGCATCATCGCTGGAGCCTCCGATGAAGCGATGTTATTCTACTCTACTTGGAATTTATACTGTCTGGTCCATTATGATGAGTAGTGTCATTTCCGGTTTTGATCTGTATGGGTTTGTATATGGAGTTCAATTCTATGTGTTTGTTGATTGCATTACAGGTAGAGACCCATATCTCTAGGAATTCTCGTGTGTGTCTGTGTTTGGCTTGGGCTACTATGGTTATCTTGTCCCAGTTAAAATGGCCTTCATTGTCTGAGTGTACCAATATTAAGAAAAGTTCATTGTACCGTTTTGTAGCTAGCTGATGTTCATGTATTCTGATGGCTATTTTCCTTCTTGTCTGCCCGGTGTAATGTTTGTGGCAGTCATTACATGGTATTTTGTAAGCCATGGTGATTCTGCATGTTGTAGGATGAAGGTCTTTAGTCCTAGTAAGTGTTTGTTGTAGAGTGTCAGTGTGGCCTGTGTGTTAGGGCATACTGTGTCTGCCTGTTGTTGTCTGTTTAGTAGGCATCTGAGGATGAAGTTGCGGGGATATCCATTTATAGCGAGTTCCTAGAGGCATAGTTCTCCACCTGTAACGTAATCAACAAACACATAGAATTGGACCCTATATACAAATCTATGTAGATCAAAACCAGAAATGACACTACACACCATAATGGACCAAATAGTATAAATTCCAAGCAGAGTAGAATAACATTTCTTCATCGGAGCCTCCACTGATGATGTCAGCTAGCATGGTGACGAAACGTCTGAACGAGAACAAGCCAGCTCGATGAGCAAGTCAACTACCTCACTAAGCCTAAATGCTTCGAACCCGGGCAACACAATGGGCCAAATGGCCTGCTTCTGCAACATTTTTATCCTGTGATCCTGCTTTGTCAATGCTATTGTGAAGAAGCATTCTGAATCCCTGAATCATTAACAAGAATTAAACTCAAACAAATGCTGAAACAATAATTAAATTCTCTTCTGAAATGTGGTGACATACTTTCCCAAGTGGTTTCTGACTAGCCACATGAGTGTAGAAACTAGAAGATTATAGATATTAGTTTAATATTCTTAGCACCTATCTCTTTGATCTCTTGGAGTGAAATAAACAGCTTCTTTGAAGAAGGGTAACTGGACCCGAAAAGTTAACTCTGCTTTCTGTCCACAGATGCTGTCAGACCTGCTGAGTTTTTCCAGCATTTTTTTCTAACTTCTAGCATTTGCAGTTCTCAGTTTTTGTTGTTTAAATTTGTTTGCGGTCCTGCCACATCTAATCATGATTGGTGGTCAACAATTTGGCAACTAACTTGAAGGGACTGAGATAAGATAGAAATGAGAGGAAGTTGTTTTTTTTAAAGAGGTTTAAGAGTCTTAGGAATTCTCTTCCCAAGAGAGAGTAGGGCCATTGAATATTTTTAAGCTGAGTTAGACGAAATCTTTGTTGACAGGGGAATCGCTCGTGTCGAGCAACCATTAACATTCATCAAAATTAGTCTTCACTGTGTTACAGTACATTTAATATATCTACTCACAAAAGCAGAAAGCTAACTGCCCAAATGTCACTGAAAGCTAACACTGTGACCTAAAGTTGGTGATTTATAATAAATATCATTACCATTAGCTTCTGGGTGCGCTTTTTTTTGGAATTTTCTCAACATGAAAGGAAAACCACATTCCCATGAAGCCTACGAAGGTATCTCGAAATGTAACAGGCTCGTTGTATTTTGGAACAAAGATCTCAGACAGAGGCATTTCCCCACTCAGCAATTAGTTTCTTGCTCTGTGGTGATATAAAAACTGATTCCAAACTGCCTCTGTGCCTACCTTACAGTTACTGTTCTAACTGATGTTGACTGCCTCTGACTTCTCCTTTTGTTTGCTGAAGATGAAAAATTCTGTACAAAGGGATTTAATAGAAAAAGATTTTGTTCAACACACTTTTATAATTGAATGCATGATGGCTGTTTTGATCTGTATTCCATTATATAAATATTCTGACCATCAGGAAAATATTTATTGCAACAAACAAAAACTTTGCTAATTAATATGGTGTCTGTGCTAATGATATGAAACTTGCAAATCATGGCATCGGAGCAAGGAATATTACATTATTGCATATTATTGCAACTTAGAGATTGTAACTGGCAACTGGACATAAGAAAATATATATTTTTTAAAAGTGCTTAATAGCTTCAGGCTTCAAGTTTTGGCTTACAAAGCTACATTAAGTATTCTGGAAAGAATAACCTGTCTGTGTGTTTCACAAATATTGAGGTCAGTTCTTACAGACATTCACTTTCTCCAACCAAATCCTGGGACCCAACCATGTGCTCTGTTGGACCTGTTGGACCAAATTTACAAATGTAAAGCCTTGGCATCAACCTAGATGCAGGTTCATGTTCACTTCATATCAGGTCATTTTGAGGCCCTAAGAAGCCTGAAGTAGCAGAAACAGTTCACTTCGTTTTATGGCTGCTGTCCAAAGCTTGTAAGCTCATATATATTATCGACAAAAGTGAGGCCTAAAACCAGCTGTTAACTCTTCATGTTCTCCCATGTTCTTACTATCTGGCTTTTTCAGCTTCTCAGATTTGGGAGAGTGTGCTGATGAAAGGACTAACCCACTTTCTTTCTTATTGGACACTTACCTGTCATTGTAGAAGGAAAACAAAGCAGGGTAATTACTTTGCTCACCTTCACCTCATCTGCATGGAATTTTAACATTTTAATTTACTTTATGCTCTCCTGAGGAGACAAGTGCTAGAATTGCAATCGTCAGAAGTTAGCCCTGATTTTCTTTTTGATTCTGCTAAGTACCTAAGAATTAAACTTACAATAAACGCAAAGCTAAGATAAATCAGCCTTGCTATCTTTGTTGAGTTCTCAACTACAATGTTCAATAAATAGATATTTACAACATAGTTGACTAATCATAGAAGATACCAACTTATTAAAATTGTTGCGCAGAAGATTGTGTTTGCAGCAAAGGTAATTATAATTATGAGCCCGAAAATCAATCACTTAAGCATATTCTGATTGCAATTTTTGAGAAAAGTCAAGGTAATCAGGAAGGATCAGCATGGCTTTGTCAAAGGAAAAACATGTTTAATCAATTTATTTGGGGTTCTTTGAAGGGGTGCCTGCAGATGTACTATACTTGGATTTCCAGAAGGCATTCAGTAAGTTACCACATCAAAGTTTATTACCAAATTTACAAACGTAAAGCCTTGGCATCAACCTAGATGCAGGCTCATGTTCACTTCATATCAGGTCATTTTGAGGCCCTAAGAAGCCTGAAGTAGCAGAAACAGTTCACTTTGTTTTATGGCTGCTGTCCAAAGCTTGTAAGCTCATATATATTATCGACAAAATATTACCATTGTAAGGGTTAACATATTAACATTGATAGAAGATTGGCTGGCTGGCAAAAAAAAACAGAGAGTATGAGTAATTGGATTTTCATCTGATTGACAGGATGTGATAAGTAGGGTCCCACAGAGGTTTATTCTGGACCCTTCACATTTTATAAATTACATGGATGACTTAGATGAGAGGAACAAAGAAATTTTGTTGCTAAATTTTCAGATGACACGCAGATAAATAAGAAAGTATTTACGAAGAAGACTAAAGGAAGTTCTGAATGAATATAGCTAAATTAAGTCGGCGAGCAAAAATCTGACAGATGAATTATGACGTGGGAAAATATGAAATTTTTCACTTTGGTGGGAAGAATAAAAAGCACCATATTTCTGAAATGTGGACAACTGCAGATCTGAGACATAGAGAAATTTAGCTGTTTAAATATGAGTCAGAAAATGTAAATACATATGTACAGAATATAATCAAGTTGCTGATGACTTGCTATCCTTTATTAGGAAAAGAACTGAAATAACATTAAGGATTTTAAGTTTCAGTCATACAGGTTATCAGTGAGATCAGATATCAAATATTTTGTGCAGTTTTAGTCTCTATATTTGAGGAAGGCTATAAATACATTGGAGGTGGTTCAGAGGAAATTTACTCGATCAATACCTGGAATGAATGCGTTGTCTTATGGGCACAGGTTGGAAAGCCTGGGCTTAATTCAACTGGAGTTCAGACGAGAGAAGGGTGATTTGCCTAAAGTGAACCAGACCAAGAATGGTGTGACAAGGTGGACTTGGAGAAAAGCTTTACTCTTGTGGGCCAGTCCAGAAATGGTTGGGGAGGGAGCCGAGGACACGGAGGGCTGTTTTGAATAAGGTGTCACTCTAACAGGGAATTCACTGCCTCATAAGGTAGTTGGTAGCAAGGTCATCAAATATTTTTTAGACAAAGACAAGTAGATTCTTGTTAGGCAAAAGAATTGTATTTTATCAAGGGAAGATGGGCATGTGATGTTCAAAACTACAACCGCTCAGCCATGATCTTACTGCAGAGTGAAATGTTTGCTTCTGCTCCTGCTTTGTACCTATATATGCAAACTCAGAATACCTCTCTCAGTTTATAACTCATTCTCAACATTATCTTTGCCAACATAGCACTTTCATCATCCTAAAATTCCATTTGACATATTTTTCCTGCCTGAAATAAATAGCAATAAAATAAAATATTACAAATTTGGCTTAAACATTCATTTACATGTATAAAACTCTTGGTTTTTTTATTTACCGTCCTGCTTCAGACTTATTATCTTGTGTTTGGGTCTTCTGGTTCTGAGCTTTGTTATTGTTAAATAATGCCAAATACATCAACATTACTAATGCATTTTGAAATTTCAGATTCGGAAGACATATTCGTTCTCAATCCTAAGAAAAGCTTGAGATTCATGTACCTATCTTCAATATAATTTAACCCTAAAACTTCACAGCCTCATATCCACCTACTTGGAGCTACAGTGCCTATAGTGCTTGGTCAACCATAAATTAATTTATAATAAATATTTGTGAAGAGTTCCTTGATGTCTCTGCAAGGAAACGTTGCTACTGGAACAAAAACAGAAGTGGCTGGAAAATTTCAACAGGTCTGGCAGCATCTGTGAAGAGAAATTCAGAGTTAATGTGACAGATCGCGTGATCCTTCCTCAGAGCTCTGATTCCTCTTCACAGATGCTGCCAGACCTGCTGAGCTTTTCCAGCAACTTATGCTTTTGTTCCTGATTTACAGCATCCACAGATCTTTTGGTTTTTATTAAACATTGTTACAAGCTTGATGAAAATGACCAACAGATAAGAGACCCAACTGAATATAAGCACAAATCTTTTACTGACTAGAGCTCACCATGGCTTAAGAGAATAGCAGTAGCCATAGATGGTCAAAGGCAGTGAGAGAGCAAAAAATGCAAGTGATAAAGAGCAAATGGTGGATCAAAGAGGTCAGGAGATCCAACAACCCAAATACGCTGATAATATGTGTGACTTCTTCAAGATGATTACGGCCCAAGCATCAAGGGCAGCACCCCAGCTGAGAACTAAGTATGAAGGAAATCTCATCAATGTCAGAGGAGGTGGTCAATTTTCATGAGAAGCTTGTCAACCAAGACATATGATTTGAAAATCCTCAACTCCATTTCTTATGTCTCATTTGGCTCTGTCTAGTGCTACCTTGGTTTTCCGGTGGAAAAGCCAGCCAAAAGCTGAAAGACAACAAAGGTCCTGGAGCAGATGAAACCCTGGCTGAAATTCTGGAACAAAATGGAGGTATAATCCTTGAAGAGCTGCAACACCTCATAGATCTCATTAGAGGAAAGAAAGCTTGATTGGGAATCCCAGGAAAATCATAACTGCAAATATTTTCAAGAAGGAAAATAAGCCCAGCCTGGTATCTATACAGGAGTCTCCCTAGAATATGGCACAGGGAAGATCATTGCAAGGATGCTCCTCAGCTGCCTCCTGCCAGTGGCCGAGGAACCTTTACAGAGTTGTAGCACTGTTTTCACCTATCCAGAGATACCACAAACATGGTCTCCACTGCACAGCAAATTCAAGAAAATTGCAAGGAGCAAAGTGTTGCATGCAGTCTTTTCAAATTCAGAAAAGCTTTTGACTATGTCAACCACAAAAGGTCATGAGGCATCAATTTTGGATGACTTCAGAAATGTGCTATCTATCTCTACTGCTTTCATGGTGAATGCAAACTTAGGATGCATACCTGAAGAGATTAAATACAGTGCAGAGTCATGGGAGACCCTGGATTATGGCTGATCAAAATGGAGAACACACATTTGGGAAGATGCTAAAAACAACAAGAGACTTTGATGAAACTAGACAAAGGTGAAGTTGAGATGTCCAAGGCACTGCACAGATTTCTACCTACATAATCATTCAAGGATCGCCTACCTTGCATCTGTTAGACCCTGCATAATGAACTTAGCTGCAATGTCAGAAATTATTGAACTGAGTGCTAGTGAGTTATCCTTGATCTTAAAGGAAGAGGTAATCTGAAAAAGTTTGTTAAACTTTTATTTGCCAATATATCACTGATCTGTTTGAACTTAAGTTACCTAAAATTGCGCACATCCTAAATTTGGTTCCAGTGTTGATTCAATTATGATTATGTCGTTCACATATCACATAAACCGAGAGTATGTGATGAAAGTTTTGATGAGGATAATTAATTACATCCACTTCTTTTCATTATCCATCATTGATTATTGGTAAGCGTTGATGTTTCCCCTTCCTATGGATATTGCCATAGATTCATTAAGATCATGTGACACCGATGAATCAGAAAGAGGAATTGACCCATTTCATTCATCGATCTGAAGTAGGTAACACTCCATACATCTTTAATGATTCCTGGGTTTTTAACTTCCTTTAAGAATTTCATTCCAGTTGCTGAATATTCTTTGTGAGAATACGAATGTCCTGATATCATGATGTCTAAGTTTGAGTCTATGTTCCCTCATTTGCCACTTTCATTTTAATTTTTAAAATATTGATCAGTTAACTCTTCCTAAGCTCAGAACCATCTTTACGTGCTTTCAAAATCCTCCTGTTTGGAGTGAAAAGATCAATGAGCCTACTTTAACGTTAGGCATGCAACAGGCAGTCGATGGGTGAAAAGCACACATGTTCTGCCTGTTTTTTGTATTTGAGAAGCATGAAACAGCTTAAAGTCACAGTTTCCTTTGCTTTGATTTAATTCCTGTGAGATTTGTTTTTGGAGCAAGGAGAAGATCAGATTATTCCAATGTGGAGTTGGGGTTTAAGCAGGAGGGAGAAGGAGGTAATTATTAAGGGAAGGCCATGTATAGGTGAGTGACAGAGGTAAGTATTTTGTGGGGTCAGCAGAAGCAGTCCTGCACAAAATATAAAAGCCATTTCTGAGCATTCAAGCATTGTCATTTCAGTGACCACTAGTAAACACATTCAATACCAATACAGATGAGCAGAAGCTGCTTATCTCAAAATTGCAAGTGTTGTTGTATCTAATATAGAATCTGCTAGGTCTGTTTTCAGCTCAACCCTTATCTACGTTAAGAGCATGCACAGAAGAGTTGCATCAATATTTTTAACCCATGTCAAGACAATATATTTGTCTGCGTTAATTCCACCCCATTGTTTCACTTACTTCAATATTTCACCCAATTCTTTCTATACTTTATTCTATTTCTTTGAATTCCATACACTTACCTACATTAAATTCTATCCACTGTTTCATCACCTTTGTCCAAATATTTTATTATGCTATGAAACACATCCACAATCTTGGTCAAACATTTCTGATTTAAACCAACTTTAATGAAGAGTACAAATTATTCTAAAGATTATATTGTGTTCAAAATCTTTGTTGGTCTAAAATTTACAGCTTCTTAAGAACTTACACAATTGATTTCTTATTACTAAGTAATGTCTATATAATGGGGAGGATCCCAATGTTTTGTGTAAAGACAGGTATAATTATGAATAAAGTATAATGTAAATTTTCAATAATATTCTTGTCCATGTACAACTGGTCCTGATGTTTGCAGATAAGTTAATAAACACATTTCACAATGCATTATAAAAGCTGAATTTGCTGATCTGCAATGAAAGGTACTTAACTTAAAACTCCCCTCAGCATAAAATCACTTAGAACTGTAATACTTAAATTGCTATCTCTAAATGGTAAAATAGTATTTGTAAAGGTCGCTAGGGAGAAAGGATTCCCATGATCAAATTAGGACACTGATTGTCTAAGAGCTTTCAATGAAAAGGCATAGTAAAGCGAAGGGTTTAAAGGAGAAACTGTGAATAGGAAGTTACGAGAATTGTCTATTTGTGACATGCTTGGTTAAAGGTAGATCCTTAATTGTTGGAATGTGAGAAGATATTAGTTCTATAGGCGATATCTTTTTCGGTTGGCTATGTAGTGGAAAACAATTGTCAAAAAAACTGCAAACGAAATCAGTATGAAGCTGGATGAACACAGCAGGCCAAGCAGCATCAGAGGAGCAAGAAAGTTAACGTTTCGGGTCGAGACCCTTCTTCAGAAATGGGAGCGGGGAAGGCGATTCAGAAATAAATAGGGAGGTAGGGTAAGATAGGAGATGGATAAAGGAGAGGATAGGGTGAGAGGAGACAGACAGGTCAAAGAGGTAGGGATAGAGCCAGTGAAGGTGAATGTAGGTGGGGAGTTAGCGAGGGGATAGGTAGGTCCAGGGAGGGTGGACAGGTCAAGGAGGCGGGATGAGGCTAGTGAGTAGGAGATGGGAGTGGGACTTGAGGTGGGAGGAATGGTTGGGGGGGGGCGGGGACTAGCTGGGCTGCTTTTGGGATGCGGTCAGGGGAGGGGAGAATTTGAAGCTTGTGAAGCCCACATTGATACCATTGGGCTGCGGGGTTCCCAAGCAAAATATGAGATGCTGTTCCTGCATCTTTCAGGTGGTGTCATTGTGGTAATGCAGAAGGCCCAGGATGGACATGTCATCCGAGGAGTTGTGGGGGGGGGGTGGAGTTGAAATGGTTCGTGACTGGGAGTTGCAGTTGTAAGTTGCGAACCGAGCATAGGTGTTCTGCAAAGCGGTCCCCAAGCCTCCACTTGGTTTCCTGAATGTAGAGACCACAACGGGAACAATGGATACAGTATGTCACATTAGTAGATGTGCAGGTGAACATCCATTTGATGTGGAAGGTCTTCTTAGGGCCTGGGATGGGGCTTAGGTGGGAGGTGTCGGGGCAGGTGGAGCACTTGCTTCGGTTGCAGGGAAAAGTCCCGGGTGTGGTGTGGCTGGAGGGGAGTGTGGAGCAGACAACGGAGTTACAGAGAGAGTGGTCTCTCCGGAAAGCACATAAGGGTGGGGAGGGAAAAATGACTTTGGTAGTGGGGTCAGATCGCAGATGGCAGAAATGTCGGAGGATGAGGCGTTGGTTTTGGAGGTTGTTGGGGTGGTACATGAAGATGAAGGGGATTCTGTTTTGGTTGTTATTGCGGGTAGGGGATGTGAGGGATGAGTTGCAGGAAATGCGGGAGACACATTCGAGGGCATTTTCGATTGCTGTGGAGGGGAAATTGCAGTCCTTGAAAAAAGAGGACATCTGGGATGTTCGGGAGTAGAATGCCTCATCTCAGGAGCTGATGCGGCAGAGGCGATGGAATTGGGAATAGGGGATGGCCTTCTTACTGGAAGTTGGGTGAGAGGAGGAGTATTCTAGGTAGTTGTGGAAGTCGGTAGGCTTAAAATGGATATTGGTTCCCTGGTGGATGCCCAAGAGATGGAGACAGAGAGGTCCAGGAAGGAGAGAGAGGTGCCAGAAAGGTATCAGAGATGAGCCGCTGTCTTTTGGGAGTGTATCCAATCAGGGGTACAAGGAGTTAGATGATGAGTTTCCTCCCTAACTTTGGATACGTGATCACCTCAATGAAATTAACTGCTGCTTATCTCTCTGGTCTTTCCAGTGTCTTGGACCAGGACTTCAGCCTGGCTCCTTCGGCAGTGCTCACTGCCTGAGTGCCCCGCAGTCCCTTGTGAAATGGCCTCTATACCCACAGTTATAACACTTCCCTGACATCAATGACTACTGCCTCAGACCTTACCAAGCCTGTAGAAAACCCTTTGTTGGTGGATGCTGTTGAAACAATAAGGGGATCAGCAGTGAACTCAAACATGGGGATTTCTTGCTCCTTGTGTCTGCTGCATCACTGTAAACTGGGTTCTAGAAGTAATAGGATTATTGTCTGACTGCCCTGATAGGTTATGGTCAGTAGGTTCATCGGGGCAGGATAAGAGCCTTGGGGTGCTGATGGATCTACTCCCTCTGGAAAGGGAGGTGCATGCCTACAATCTTTGCCACTCTCAGAGTGTCTGTGGGCTTGTTCCTACATTTCCTTCCAGTTTGTCCAATAATCACTGTCTCCAACTGATTTGATTGACCTAAATGTGTACATCATTCTCTTTAGCATGGGAATTTGAGACTTTAATTTCTCAAACTCATGCTGGCAATTTGAAAGTTCTGCAGCTCAGGCTCTGTTTTCTTTCCCTGCCTGGTGCAGAACTCTGGGCATAACCTGTAGGGTTTTACACTTCTTTTTGGGCTGTGTCCCAATCACTGACCACATGCTGCATCTTCTGGTATGCTCTATCGCACGGATAAGGTCTGAAACTGTCCCAAGTGTGCCACATTAATATCGTTCCTCTGCTCCTTGAGCTTCTTACTGAGTTTCACCATCTCCCATTCTTTACCTCTTAGCTTCTTGGCTATCGCTATAGCCTTGCTGACTTTTAAAGCTTGCTTGCCTTCAGCTTTCTGCACCACCTCCCAGCATTCCTGTCCCATGGGTCCCAGACACAATCTTTACTCACTGTAATGGTCAACCACTTGGGGCCCCAACCTTTTACCTTGTGTTCTGGACCTTGCTCTAGTTTCTCTATCCTCATGGGTTTCCTACCCCAAATATCAGACTTCTCACCATCTCATGGCTCCTCTGACCTTGTATTTGGCTTTGCTACTTTTGTTTTCTGCAGGTCCCCAACCCAGTACCAGCCAAGGTTAAATTTCCTTTCTCATTGGCTGCCGACCCTGTGTGAACTCTGGCTCACTCTGCTCTCTCTGTCTCTCACTATGGTTCATCCTGCGATACAGGAGTTTAATGGGAGTCAATTCTTGCTAAATTCTCACCAATTACACAACACCCTGGACTACTCCATCTCTGAACTCTGGCTCCTCACTTTTCGAGCAGTTGGTTTATGGTCTAGTCATTGGTTGGAAACTTTCACCTTCTTTCAGCTCACATTGAATACCGTCAACCCTTAGCACTGCCCCATACCAGGTATCCTCACAGAGCCTCCATGCCCCTTTTTACCTCGCACTATCCTAACAACTCATTTCCATCCACACTCCCCACATGGAGATGCATCACATTGAACTTTGCCCACACTGCCCTCACTGCCCCTTGGACCCTTTCATTACATTTTATGGATGGCCACCCTGCTCCTCGGTGCTTTCTCAGTAGAGGAAACAGTGATGGTCGCTCCTATTGTCCCCCGCTCTCCTATAACCTATGACCCTACTGATGCAAATCTGCATGCCTTACATTTACCTCATTATCATCCCCACCTCGACCTCTGCAAATGCCTTAGCTTTCCCTGTCAGCCTTCACTCTGACCCCTTTTGCACTAATTCCTGCTAATGCCCCAACAACTTTGCAACCCCTCCTTGCAACATCATTGTGTGCAATCTGTGTCCATTAATGATGGTACCAAAATCCCCTGACCAACAGAGGCCACTTCTCCAACTGGACCAAGTACTAGTCCATTTCTGAAGGAGGGTCCAGATCTGAAATGTCAGCTTTCCTGCTCCTCTAATGCTGCTCGACCTGCTGTGTTCATCCAGCTCTATACCTTGTTATCTAAGTACTAGTCCCCATCAGTTTCCAACATGGCCATTTGATTGAATACATGTGCAATGTATTTGTTGGCAGGGAGCTAGCTCATGCTTTAGGAATCAGATCGGCCTCTCTTTATACCTTACATCGAAATGTATCCCCATCCCTCATGGATAGATCCCTACTGATAAGCATGACAAACAGCCTGACTGTGTGTCTGCACAGACATTCATGTCAACCCAGTAATACTAAAAGCCATTGGCTCTGGCTGAAACCCTAGTGCACTAAAATGCAAGGGAATGACAATAGGGCATGCTTGTTTTAAGCATGTAGGTAGGAATTCAGTGAGTGGGTTTTACAATAGCAAGCAACACTGAGATACAGACTGGTACAATCTGTGGGCTGGGCATCTGACCATGTGCGCAAACTCTCTACTGCGGACTGCCAATTTTAATTGCTCGTACACCCTCCAATGTGACTCTGTGCCTTCTAAGCAGCCTGCCAGTGGATCAGAGAGGTGCCGTGATGGTTTTGAAGGATTAGTACATGCCAGATGTCAATGTCTGTAGATGAGGGGCGCGTGTAGCTGGTGCTGATCGATTGTGTCCTAACGTGCAATTTAGTTATGGACAACATGAAGGTCCTTTGGAGCAAGTGGCAAGCTGAATCTGCCAGGTATGTGCTCTGATTTCTATGTTGAGTTTCTCGATGTCTTGGTTGTTTGCGGTGTTTGGTTTTGGTATGATCAGAAGGTGAATAATAATGAGTTGCGCCATCAACTATGTGTTTGAAAAGCAATAATGCCTCTTAATTTGCAACTCATTGCTGTCTGACAAGAAACTTGCTGTGCTGCTTGAGAAAATCATCAAAGATAGAGTGACAGCCTCCTGATATTATGATGGCCCTCAGACCCCACTCTGATTCTGCCACAAATCTTACATAGTCATCTCACTCAGAACTCTACAAAGTTTCTGTTTGACAAGTCCATATTTGACAAAAAATAGTTAAAGATGTTATTTTCTAATTCATTGAGCTCTCATTACTGTGAACTGAGACATTTTTTTATTGTGTGTTACAAAGCATTCCATTCTCTAGGGTTAAGCCAAAAATGAATTTATATCAGATATTGTTTGTTTCTATCATTCATAGGCTTCATTTTGTATAGGTTCAACTTTGCCCTTCATATAGACGCATTTGTCCCAGTTGTGTTTTATTCTCAGTACAATTGACTGTACTGATGAGCAGATGTAATTCACATTCAAAGGGTTTGCAAGACTCCAAGTTGAGGAATAATTTATACAGAATAACTTATAAATGATGGTCAACATATACAGATAAAAATCATTTGTATTCATTATTGTCATCAAATAAAAATCCAAAACTGAAGTTTATTGACGTGTTTTTAAATAAAATGGTCAGAGCCAGGGATTGTTATCTAGAATTAGTGATCTAGTCAGCATCACACTGAAACCAGAGCCTTCATTAATTAAAATATTCAGATTTCATCTCCTGCTTTAATTAACTTTATACCCTCATGTAGAATATATCACACTGGCTCATGAAAATCCTATATTTATTTGAATCACTAGGTAACATTAAATGCTACAAATGGTGATCTCTTTAGATTTTAAAACAGAAATGGCTGGGAGTCTTTGAGTTGAACATGCTGTGAATTTGCCTGCAACACATCATTTTATTTGATGCAGAATACGTATGATATCTCCAGTACCAAAAACAAACAGGTTTTGGTGTTTAGATATGCTTTGCTGACTGTACAAATTGTGTTGATTGCACGTGAAGCACATAATTATTGCTGGACTGCCACCATGGTTTCACATTTGCATCCATCTTCAAGTAATACATCAATTATAAGGCCCTTCTCCTTGCCCAAAAGATCATTCCTGAAGAATTTATTTAGTATAGAGATGATGATTAACACAATGAGCATTTGTGACAGTACCTCCTTAGATAAATATGTCTTATGTCCTTTGCTGTGGCATCTTCCAACAAAGGGTCAACAGGCTCTTGGTGCTACTTTTCAAATGACATGAGTTGGAGTCTGTCAATCCTGAAGTTAACTGTTTGAGTTGATCTCTGGGAATCTTCCAGATCTTTGCTGAATCTTTCTGCTCATCCTTGGAAAGATCAGATATGTTAATTCTACAAAGTCCCTCCTAGCCAATAATACTTTCAGAGATCACTTTTCTTGGAATCATTCATTGCTTTGCTTTAAATAAACAACAGACATTGTTTGAATAAATGCATATCAGTAAGGGAATCATTGGATGCCCAATCCATAATGAGGTTTCTAATAACCATGATTATACTTTTAAAATATTACATAGTACCACTTGAAGCTTTTGTGTCCCTGACATTGTGTCAATGTAAATCAAAACTGTTCCTTCATCAATAAAATATACTTTGCAACAGTTGTTATGAGAAATAGTGCCTTATGTGCCAATCATTAAGAACAAAGCATTTGAGGCTCCAGCCTCTATATTACATTGCACAGACATTGTATTGCTGCTTAGAAGTGAACCTCAGCCTTTTTGTTTGTTTAAATAAGGCAATCTTAGAAATTTACTTTCTCTCGAACAAACTTACATTTTAATCAAAAGGAAATAATTAGTTCTGATTTCTTGGTCATTTATGCTATATCTACAGAGTTGTGCAGATTATTATCAACTGTCAGGAACACATCATTCTAGCCTTCCAAATCTCTACACTGAAATGCACTGGGCTGGTGTCACACCTCATGAGTACATTTCTGGCTATTTATTTAGTTATTTATTTTAATTAAGGCAATCTTAGAAATGTATTTTGTGTTGAAAGAACTTAACATTCAAATCAAAAATAAATTATTTCTATTTTCCTGATGGTCAATGGCTTAGATCATCTACATCAATCGACAGTACTCACAGACACTTGCTGTTAAATGGCGAGGAACTCTCCCATTGTCCAATTCTCCGTTTTCCAAAGTTGTTGTTTGGTTGGCCTTCAATTAGTTTTCCAAATATTTACCACCAAGATTTTTTGGGTCCTTCATGAGTGACCACCATTGCTATAATGGTGAGATTTTGCCTCCAACAATGTGTTCTACCTGATATAATGCTTGTGTTATCTGTGTCCATTGGAACTTCTAAATAACATTAAAAGGCGGTACATTTAGAATGAAAAACAGAAGTAGCTGAAGGTCTTTGAGTTGAATAAGTAGAGAGCTTGTTTCCACATTGGTACTTTACCAGATAAGTGTAGATGCTTGTGTTATTCCCATAGTATATGAAATTGGCAATAGTTATCATGGTGAAGAATCAAACAGACGCTTATTATAATTAACTACAATATGCAGGCACATACATGTCTAGGCTAAAATTAAACTGTTAGGTTACAAACCAGGAGGATGTTTCTATTAGAATGCCATGCTTCAAATAATCCAAGGTAAAATAGAGTATGAAATTTTTATATCCTCAGGTCACAAACTATGATATAGTGATAAAAACATCAACAAGTCTCTTGAAGGCATACTGACATATGGGCTGTGAGACATAACACAGCAGAATATGACTCTTCCCGAAAATTCAGCTCAAAATTCAACTTGAAACACTAACTCTGTCATTCTCTAAACACACATACTGCCAGACCTGTTGAGTTTTTAAAGTGCTTTTGGTTTTCATTACAGCTGTCCAGAATCTGCAATGTTTTGTTTTTATTAACTGTTTAGATTCATTTGTATTTTGAGTTACAATTTGATATTGGGTTTAGTAGTTGCTGCAATGTCAACAGTTGCTCAGTTGGTAGCGCTCTTATGTTGAATTCTCACGATAGAGCTTTACCAAAAAAAACAAGGCTGTCTTTTTCCACATAAAAAATGGATTGCCAGAGGAAGTAGTAGATGAAGGTATGGTCACAACTTTTAATAGACAATTGGACAGGCACATTAATAAAAAATGTTCAGGAGGGATGTGGGCCAAATACAGGCAAATGGGACTAGTTTCATTTGGGAAATTGTTTGGCATGAACAAGTTGGATTGAAGAGTCTGTTTTGTATTTTATGACCCTATGACTACATGATTCTATGACTTTCTGGTGTAACATCAAGGAAGTACTGCTCTTCCAGAGATCTTGGAGTATGCTGGAAACACTAAATCGAGGCCGTAGCTACCTGTTTTAGTGGATGCAAAAGACCTCTCAGCACCTTTTCAAAGAAGATTCAAGGAGTTATCCCCAATACACAGCTTAGTACTGGCCCCTCAATCAATATCACAAAGACAAATGATCTGGCTATTATTGTTCTGCTGTTTATGGAAATTCGTTGTACAGCAAGGCTCTCATGCTTTTCATGTTACAGCAGTAAATACACTTCAAAAGTACTTTGTTCATTGTAAAGCACTTTAAGGGGTTCTCCAGTTCTGAAAACTACTGTATAAATCCAAGTCTTGCTGTTTAATTTGAAAATATTAGACATTGCTCACATAAGAAACAGATGCAATTCAATTCTAACTCTGTACAATTCCTGATCTGAGCTGCATAAAACAAGGAATCCAAACCAAACTTATGGCGTCTCAAAGCATGGACAAAGGAAAATTGGGTATTGGAGTCTTGTTAGCTGCTGGCTGTAGAGCAGCAAAAAAGACAAACAGTATGAGAACTTTCTTAGAAATGTAATGCAGCAGGCAGTAATACAAATTATTGGATAATTTAATAAAAGACCATCATGGCAAATAAAGTTGGATTGTTGGTCTGAAAGAATATTGAGCCGACACCTTTTTTTGGATTATCCTTTAAATGAATTTGGACTTGGGCCCGTTAAAGATCATGTCATAGAATAATTACACAGGTTATCAATGATTTGGGATGGGGTGGGGATTTCAATAAGTGCCTGTTAGGTAGTTTTACTGCATGGGTTAAAAAGAATACATTTGCTACAATTCAGCTCATTGGAGGAATCGGCCAGATGTCTATGAAATATCTTTAGTGCATAATATTTATCTGTATTCAACAGGCTTTATGGAAATCAAAGAGGTTTAAGTTTATGAGATAACAAGGTTTAGAGCTGGATGAACACAGCAGGCCAAGCAGCATCAGAGGAGCAGGAAGGCTGATGTTTCGGGCCTAGACCATTCTTCAGAAATGGGGGAGGAGAAGCAGAGTGGGAGAGAGGGAGAGGCGGATAGAAGATGGAGAGAGGAGAAGATAGGTGGAGAGGAGACAGACAGGTCAGAGAGGCGGGGATGGAGCCAGTAAAGGTGAGTGTAGGTGGGGAGATAGGGAGGAGATAGGTCAGCCCAAGGAGGATGGAGGACCACATCTGCTTGATGTGGAAAGTCTTCTTAGGGCCTGGGATGGGGTGAGGGGGGAGGTGTGGGGGCAGGTGTAGCACTTCCTGCGGCTGCAGGGAAAAGTGCCTGGTGTGGTGAGGATGGAGGGAAGTGTGGAGCAGACAAATGAGTCAAAGAGAGAGTGGTCCCTCCAGAAAGCAGATAAGGGTGTGGAGGGAAAAATTGCAGATGGCGGAGGTGTCGGAGGATAATGAGTTGGATCTGGAGGTTGGTAGGGTGGAACATGAGGATGAGGGGGATTCTGTTTTGGTTGTTAATATGGGGAGGGGGTGTGAGGGATGAGTTGTGGGAAATGCGGGAGACACAGTCGAGGGCATTCTTGACCACAGAGTGGGTGGGGGGGGGGAGCAGGGGGGGAGGTGGTGGGAGGAAATTGCAGTCCTTGAAAAACAAGGACATCTGAGATGTGCAGGAGTGGAATGCCTCATCCTGGGAGCAGAACCTGGAGGTGAAGGAATTGGGAACAGGGGATGGCATTTTTGCAGGAAGGTGGGTAGGAGGAGGTGTATTCTAGGTAGCTGTGGGAGTCAGTGGGCTTGAAATGGATATCAGTTTCTAGGTGGTTGCCAGAGATGGAAACAGAGCGGTCGAGGAAGGAGAGAGAGGCATTAGAGATGGCCCAGGTGAACTTAAGTTTGGGGTGGAAGGTGTTGGTGAAGAGGATGAACTGTTCGAGCTCCTCGTGGGAGCACAAGGCAGCGCCAATACAGTCATCAATGTAACAGAGTAAGAGGTGGGGTTTAGGGCCAGCGTAGGTACAGAAGAGGGATTGTTCCATGTAACCTACAAAGTCGCAGGCATGACTTGGGGCTCATGCAGGTTCCCATGACCACCCCCTTTGTCTGTAGGAAGTGAGAGGAATTGAAAGAGAAGATGTTGAGGGTGAGGACATGTTTGGCTAAGCAGATGAGGGTGTCAGTGGAGGGGGACTGGTTGGGCCTGTAGGACAGAAGGAAGCAGAGGGCCTTTAGGCCATCTGTATGGGGAATGTAGGTGTATAGGGACTGGACATCCATATTAAAGATGAGGTGTTGGTGATCGGGAAATTGGAAATTCTGGAGGAAGTGGAGGGCGTGGGTGGTATCATGGATGCAGGTTGGGAGTTCCTGGACCAAGGGGGAGAAAATGGAGTCGAGATAGGAGGAGATCAGTTCAGTGGGGCAGGAACAGGTGGAGATAATGGGTCGACGAGGGTAGTCAGGTTTGTGGATTTAGGGAAGGAGATAGAAGCGGGTGGCATGGGGCTGGGGAATGATGTGGTTGGAGGCTGTGGGTGGGAGGTCATCTGAGGTAATGAGGTTGTGGATGGTTTGGGAGATGATGTTTATTTCGTTGAAGTTTATTACATTATTTTTATATACAGGTTTAGTAAGCAAAATTGTCCAATACTTTTTCACCAGTGGAATAAGGAATATACATAAATTATGTGATTGTAGGAACTCACAAAAGGAAATAAAAGCACCATTAAGGACAAGAGCACTTCTTTTAAAATACTTGTGCTAAGTTCTTTGTCTATTCAGAAATATTCAATTGCAAAATGAGATTATGAACTCCAGGAAGGTCTATTGTTGAGATCCCACTCTGCTCTGCCCTCCCATGTACCATAGCTTCCATATGGAAAGCTCGATGTTGGGATTTATTTTCTATACTGCACTGGATTGCAATTGCACTATGTACTTTTAAGCTGCACTTTTTCACATTAAAAAAAATCTGAACATGCTTTAGCTACAAGTTAGTTTTGCGACAAAATGACTTTGCATCAAGAAAGTCTTGTAGCTGCTTCAGAGAAAATTTTGGAGGTAAAGCTCTGATCTCGATCGTAGCAATGGCACCTGGAGCATTCCAATTTAGACGGTAAGCAAATGCCACTGAGAGGTGGGTTCCCCCAAAAATATCAACATTAACAAATATGGGTCATGTATGTTTTATCCGTACATCCAAAAAATGAAAAGGCCTAAAACCTGATGGTCTTTTGAAAGTGGAAACAGACCTGTAGACATATGGAGTTCAGACATTTTGGGGAAAGAAAACATCACTTTTAGGCCCATGGTGGTCCAATGGACCTGAATGGACCTGATTAGCAAGTGGGTCCAGAAATTGAAAATATCCTTTATCTGAAAACCAATTAGTACCATGGCTTTCAGATAAAAGGTCCCTGATCTGCAGCAGCAACTTCAAGTCACAGTTCAAGGCAGTAAATTGTCACAAGATATCTTACAGTGTCGTTATAATGCAAAGTTTGGCACCAAGCCGCTGAAGGTGATTTTGGTAGGGTACATAGAATGGTCACAGAATAGAAAGAGCACATTTGGCCTGACATGTCCATGTTAGTTCTCTGCTGAAGCAACTCAGCTAGTCCCACCCCTCTCGCCCTTTCCACCATTCCTGCATATTAATCTTTTTCCTCAGGTACTTAACCAATTCTTTTTTGAAAGCAATGATTTAATCTCTGGTCAAGTGGAATCTCTGGTCAAGTGGAATCTCTGGTCAAGAGGAAGACGAAGGCTTATGTTAAGATGAGATGTGAAGGCTCAGTTAGGGCACTTGAGGGCTATGAGGTAGCCAGGAAAGACCTAAAGAGACAGCTCAGAAGAGCCAGGAGGAGACATGAGAGGTTGTTGGCGGATAGGATCAGGGTAAACCCAAAGGCTTTCTATAGGTATTTAAGGAATAAAAGAATGACAAAAGTAAGATTAGGGCCAATCAAGGATAGTAGTGGGAAGTTGTGTGTGGAGTCAGAGGAGATAGGGGAAGCGTTTAATGAATATTTTTCGACAGTATTCACTCTAGAAAATGACAATGTTATCAAGGAGAATACGGAGATACAGGCTACTAGACTAGGTGGGATTGAGGTTCACAACAAAGAGGTATTAGAAATCCTACAGAGGGTGAAGATAGATAAGGCCCCTGGGCCGGATGGGATTTATCCTCGGATCCACTGGGAAGCCAGGGAGGAGATTGCCGAGCCTTTGGCATTGATCTTTAACTCGTCATTGTCTACAGGAATAGTGCCAGACGACTGTAGGATAGCAAATGTGGTTCCCCCTGTTCAAGAAGGGGAGTAGAGACAACCCTGGTAATTATACCAGTGAGCCTTACCTCAGTGGTTGGTAAACTGTTGGAAAAAGTTATAAGGGATAGGATTTATAATCATCTAGAAAAGAATAAATTGATTAGGGATAGTCAGCATGGTTTTGTGAAGGGTAGGTCGTGCCTCACAAACCTTATTAAGTTCTTTGAGAAGGTGACCAAACAGGTAGATGAGAGTAAACCAGTTGATGTGCTGTATATGGATTTCAGCAAGGCGTTCAATAAGATTCCCCACAGTAGGCTATTGTACAAAATGCGGAGGAATGGAATTGTGAGAGATATAGCAGTTTGGATTGGAAATTGACTTGCTGAAAGAAGACAGAGGGTGGTAGTTGATGGGAAATGTTCATTCTGGAGACCAGCTACTAGTGGTGTACCGCAAGGGTCGGTGTTGGGTCCACTGCTGTTTGTCATTTTTATAAATGACCTGGATGAGGGTGTCGAATGCTGGGTTAGTAAATTTGTAGACGACACTAAGGTCGGTGGAGTTGTGGATAGTGATGAACAATGCTGTAGGGTGCAGAGGTTATGCTGCAGCTGTACAAAACTCTGGTGCGGCCGCACTTAGAGTATTGCGTACAGCTCTGGTCACCGCATTATAAGAAGGATGTGGAAGCTTTGGAAAGGGTGCAGAGGAGATTTACTGGGATGTTGCCTGGTATGGAGGGAAGGTCTTACGAGGAAAGGCTAAGGACTTGAGGCTGTTTTCGTTAGAGAGAAGAAGGTTGAGAGGTGACTTAATTGAGACATATAAAATAATCAGAGGGTTAGATAGGGTGGATAGGGAGAGCCTTTTTCCTAGGATGGTGACGGCATGCATGAGGGGGCATAGCTTTAAATTGAGGGGTGAAAGATATAGGACAGATGTCAGAGGTAGTTTCTTTACTCAGAGAGTCGTAAGGGAATGGAACGCTTTGCCTGCAACAGTTCTAGATTCGCCACCTTTTAAGTACATTTAAGTTGTCATTGGACAAGCATATGGACGTACATGAAATAGTGTAGGGTAGATGGGATTCCAATCAGTATGACAGGTCAGCACAACATTGAGGGCCGCAGGGCCTGTACTGTGCTGTAATGTTCTATGTTCTCCCTTTCCCACACTCAAATGCAATGCATTTCAGATCATAACCACTTCCAGCATAGGAATGTTTGTCACTGTTAGTTCTTAATTAATTCTGTTAAATCGCTATCCTCTGGGTCTTAAACCACTTGCCAGTGGGAGCGGTTTTCATTTACTACTTAGTCTGAATCCCTCATAACTACGAACAGGCCTTCTAACATCTCTTACCTATTCAAGACAACAATCCAGCTCCTCTGATCTATCCACATGATTGATGTCCCATATCCCTGGACCAATTCTTGTCATTTCTTTCCTGTCTCTGAAGATTTCACTTCCTTCATAAAGGCACAATGTCCAGAATTGGCCTTTTCTCCAGTTGAGGCCAAACCAATTTTTGTGAAGGTTTATCATAACTTTATCATGAAAAGGCTGTTAAATCATAGTGGAGTAATTGGTGCTCCCCTTCATGGGTTCACCCCAGTCAACATTTTAAGAACGGGGTCTGGAAATGTTGCACCTTGCATAATTCATCGAAAATTTTCAAGGATGTAGAATAGTGTAGGAACTTTGAAAAGATGTCTGTCAGGGCAGAACACAAATCAAATTCAGAACAGATATAATAGCTGTCACCCAAAACTTTGAAGTCTCAAATAAGACAAAATTCACTCATCTTGAACATTTAGTATGGCAATTTTTGGGAGATCATTATGAAGATTATTTTCTTAAGCTGCATTCTGGAAGTTATCCAATACTGCATGAAACTCAAAAAAGAAAAGTGCTGGAAGTAAGCAAGATGGTATCTCAGCAGTAGGGGAGATAACTTTTCTCACTGCAGAAAGACAGACAAAGCAGTGAAGAAGTGCAGCAAAAGACACATTATTGTAGTACACAGTAATTGAAATCCATAGCGGACTACATAACAGAAGCTATCCAGAAACGAATAATTCAACAGAAAGTTTAATGAGAGCAGCAAGTGAAGGAAGAATTAAAAGGAATAGATTTGAAATGATTTAAAAGCAGTAAGTGGAGTGGGGCATGTGTGGACTGAAAAATCTTTGAGTAATTGAATTTTTATTTTAACAATGACTCTGAAATGAACACGATACATAATGTAGACATTAATTAAAATTGATAACAAATTAGAGAAAGACTTTTCTGAAGGAGTAAAGAAATACTGGCAGAAAAATTTCAGACTACAATAGGATTAGATTTTATCCTTCCTACATTAGTTGGACATTGGATATGAAGATTAGAAAATCATTGGCAATACCTGTAAAATTTTTGGATATTTGCACACATATGTAAGGCTAACCAAGAGAAAGACAGAAATCATAAAAATCACCTGCTATAATGTACAGAACAATTACTTAGAAAAGAAATGAGAAGGAATTCACTCCATTCATCTGCAAAGTTTTAATCTGAGTTAACTAATTAGGGTACAAATATAACATGTTGCATTTAGCTGAAGTAATGCTGAGTTTATAATGTTATTAATAATGTACAGTAAGACTCCAAAGTAAATTATTTAATCATTAAAATATTTCCCATGATATCACATTTCTGACAAACAAACACAACAGAAAAAGTTGGGAATGAGGCTGCTCTCACAGGGGGACAAGTGAGGCAGACATTCATTTCTTCTTCCTTTACTGGATCGAAGAGAGGTTCACCTTCAATTCCTATGTCACCCTGCTCCTCTTTGATAGATATTTCTTTGATAGAATTTTCTTTGATTCCCATTGCTTCAATATATTCACTTGTTGAACTTTAAAACTGTATTGTCTTTTCTCTGATTGATCACAAAACCTTGTTTGTCTTTGCCAACCTTCACATTGTACTCTTTGCTAGCTTTTTACAATCTACCTACTACTATTAGGATTCTATGATTCTATGAATAAATTTCCTTTTTATCCTTAATTTAGCATAATATTTCAACACTTACTTGTTTGCCCTTTGGAAAAGATTTAGGGATTTAACAAGGCAGAAAGTCTTTTCATCTGGTTTCAATTGTATTCCAAAGTTTCAGGATATATCTCAAAGGTACAACAGGACCTTGAAAAAAAATTGTCCCAGTTTATTCTTTCTGACAAAACATAGGCTGAGAATAAAATATCATCTGACCAAAGAATTTCAGTCAATTTATCTTTGTAATTACTGTGTAAGAATTTATTTGCAAGCCACTGAAATCATTAAGAATGTTTTAAGGGCAATTCTTAAGTTAGCATTTGTTCTAGAACTCATAAGTTTGTTTGAAGAGATGTGAGAGAATGTTGATTTTGTGTGTTGGCATATGATGCATCTTTGCAAATTGACAGCCTGTTTTACATCTCTGCTGATTTTTATGTCCATCAAAATCAACCCAGATAAAAAACTTGGGAGAAATATAAAAAGGCTATTGACTGACATTCAACCATTTTTGAGGATTTTACAGGTTAAGGCACAGGTAAAATCACGTCAATGTATTCAATTCCTTTAAGTACTCGCAGAGAATGTAAGTGATCAGCAGCTTCTTGATCATTTGCAAATATTTTTAAATTGTATATAAAACACTTTAAAAATGCAACTAAAAGCTAATCATATAGAATATGCACAGAATGTTGTGGGAAATAGAAAACATTGTCACCAGCCTGGCGTAGATCTTGACTTTGCTTAAGTCAATGAAAGTAAAAGGAGGACAAATATTAAATGGGATGCTGACTAGATTTCCTCTAGCTGACACTATTGCAATCAAAACCTGACAGATTTTCTCAGAAAGCAAGCTGTAGAGCTGGATGAACACAGCAGGCCAAGCAGCATCAGAGGAGCAGGAAGGCCGACATTTCGGGCCTAGACCCTTCTTCAGGCTCATTAAATTCAATAAGAAGATTACCTGCCTCAGTTTTATTTCTGACAAAATGTAAGCAAATATCTTTATGAGTTCTGCTGGTAATCAGAACCAAAAGTATAAACATATGAACATGTAATTGTGATCGGGAGGTGGTTACTCAGCTGATCTATGTTATTTCAACTTTTAATAAAAACATGACTCATCTGGCTGGGGCCTCAAATCCACATTTGTACCTAGCCCTGAAAAACTAGGACTCTCTCAGGAAAGGCTGTAATGGATTGGTAAGTATGTAAGCCAGAGACACAGACTAATTTTCTAGGGACCTGGGATTAGATCTCACCCAACGCATTGTTAAGTTTGAATTCAACAAAATATTTGGAATTTAAAAATAACCTGATGGCAACCAAGTAACTGTTCTTGATTGTCTTATAAAGCCACCTGTTATATACATGTCACTGAGGGAAAGAAATCTGTAGTCTGACCTACATGTGACTCAAGTCTCTGAACAACGAGGAGGAGTAACCTGTTCTCAGAATGTCATAATTCAGTTGTATCAAAACAGCCACAAAGTCTAAAGAAAGAAGTGAAGCGAAATGGACCACCCAACATTGACTTAGGCATCAGGAACAAGCACCAAACCCAGCCACATGGATCCTGCAAGGACAGTCCTCTGTTAAAATTTAGTCCACAGAATAGTTAAACAGCAGTGTGATATAGTCATAGCACAGTGTGGAGCTGGAGGAACACAGCAGGCCAGGCAGCATCAGAGGAGCAGGAAATTTGACACTTGAAGTCAGGACCCTTCTTCAGACCCGAAACATCAGTTTCCTGCTCCTCTGATGCTGCCTGGCATGCTGTGTTCATCCAGCTCCACACTGTGTAATTTCTGACACCAGCATCAGCAGTTCTTACTATCTCTGATATAGCCATGTTCATTTAATCATGTCTTATAATGTCCCACATGCCATAATGGCCATCCCTGAGTATATCCTGTCCCAGTTGCAGGATAGACACTCCTGGAATGTATACATTGGTATACAGTCAGGAGGGAGTTCCTCTGGTAGTCTGGACTCAATGATGATACATGATAGCAACACAAACGCGAGCAAGGAAACCTCATGTTGATTATTATCAACTGTATGCCCTAAGCTGGTGAATCAATGCTCCTCCATGTTGAGCAGCATTGGCAGAAAGACTGAGGGTAGAAATGATACTGAATATACTCTGGGTGGGGTTTTCACTGTACAACACCAATAGTGGCTTGATCACACCATTACTGATGGAAATGTCTGAGCCCCAAAAGCAATAACTGCTAGACTCAGAACTGTGGCAAGTATTGAAAGAAGCAACAAGTGGGAAATTTTACATGATGTCATTGTCATTCTGCAGTAGAATCATTTATCCTTGACGGTACTAGAAGGAATGACCACCTCATGGTCCTTGTGGAGATGGTCTCCTTTCTTCACATTGAAGATGCCTACTACTGTGCCAATGGAAAGACATTGAACAGATGTAGCAATTAAGACATGAGGTATTGTGGGCCATGGCAGTTCTGGGTTAATAGTGCTTATTCAGATGCATATCGAGTGCCAAGTAGATATGAGTGTCGGGGATGTCAACCAATTCCAAGATTTCTGCTGAGAGGTGAGCTGCTCCAGGAACATTGCATCTTATTATTGGACTATAATCGGAGGGGTGGTAGTTAAGAGTAGATGGTTATGTTGTTAAGGAGTCAGGGTTTATAAATATGGTGAGAAAACTCAATAAGCCCTGCAGCAAGAAACACTCTAAAAAACTGAACGTAATTTGCACAGCCAAGAAGTCATAAGATTCAGCAGATTATTTTCATCCTCTACAGTGAGGACAAATAGAAAATATCTGTTCAATTTCTCTATCTTCCATTATTAATTCTGCACACTCACTCTCTAAGGGACCAGCACTCTTCTTTTTCCTATTATCCTGCTAACTTTTCAGGATTACCAAATCATAGCAATTGGAGAAATACTTTATCCCTCATGATTTTCTTTCCTTCAGGAAAAAGATTCTCAACTAAGGAAGAATAATACATACAAGTAGTTAAACTGTTATCATCCTGCCTGAACAGCATCTGTTTGAAACTTCCAAGACACTTTTATGAGCTGACAGATGCAAGTATTCTGCTCCATAATTTTAAATTAATGTACAGCATGACTTTCAACTTAATGGCATATACCATTAAGATTTAGTTAGAAATTCATTTATGGACAAGTTCTTTCAGCTGTAAACTTGATAATATCTTTGTCCTTCATGGGAATATTAGAATCTTTTAATGTTTTACAATAATGCCCCCTTGGCTTTACACCTCATCTATTGTCTACCCTTAATCGAAAATTGTTTGCAAAAGACCTCTTAAAAATTTGTTCACAAAATAGCCCAATTTCAAAAGAAAATTTGGACATTCCTGGCTAAAATTCCTTCTGTGGTTTTTTTTTGTATTTTTCTGTGACATCAGTTGAATATTAACACTTCCCTACTCAGATTTGGAAAATAATTTATTTCCAATTTCATCCATCCATCTGACAGTATGAACATTTTCCACACCTGCGTTTAATCCTTTTATTCATTCTAAAAAGAAACATCATAAGCATGCTGAACATGACCATGCAACTGAGGAAGAAAAAAGTCTTTTACTCCTGCTGCGAGATTTCCACTTCTGGAGCCATGGGGGTGATTCAAAAAATAAAATTCATAAACAAAATGTCTGTTAAATTTTCCTGTTACACCAATGACATAAAATGTACCAAATATTTTCATTGATGAAATGTTCTGCAACTGTTAAACCACCATTGAAACTTAGCTTGCTCAGATAAGCTGCACATTAATGAGATGAGGTATTTAACAAGCAATAATCCACTTTAATTAGCAACTCACAAAATCGTCACCTGAACGCCCAATAGACGTACAAAAGGTGCAGTGAGTTTCTCCTGATATTGAAATTGGCCTCATTAGATTTCTCACTCAATTCTGAAACAATTCCCACCATAGCTCAAAGGTTCCATTATAAAGACATTAGTGAGAACTTTACAAACTGAGGCAAGGTTGAATCAGATGTTTTCAAGGAGACAAATGTAGGTTGTCTTTCCATGGTTATGTGACCGGGTAAAGTCAAACAAGATATCAAGGGTGCTATCAGTTTTGTTCAACCTTAAAAAGGTACTGATGAGACGGATGGAACCAGTGGCTGGGTTTGTAGTGAGGAGAAAAGACTACAATTTTGGTCTTCTCAATATTCAATTGGAGGAATTTCTGCTCGTAGAGTGTGAGACGTTAGAGATGCAGTCTGACAAGTAAGAGGCGTTGGGGGCATGAGGCATTTCATTATAATCTACATTATAATCTTTTGATCTTTTAAACCATTTTGAAGTTTCTATCATGGCTATGGAGCATTCAAAGACTTAAGAGCCTTCAGCACGATGGCAAAAAATGGGCACTAATTTATATTGATGAGCGTAAAGAAGTGCGTAGGAGCCAAAAGTTGCTTGCAATCATTTCTCTTCTGCTGAATGAGACTTGATTTGAACAATTATTCCTTACTCTTGTATTGGTTGCATTACATATTTGTACTATTCCTCTTATCTTCAGATAAAAGATATTTATGCATATTAATTATTTAGGGTGTTAACATCTCTAAAGAAATAACCAAATTAAGTTACAAATTGGTCAGGGCAAATAACTTAAAGCTGATGAAATTTGAGATCCACCTACAAAATTCCAAACAAATAAGCAAAATTTTGTTAAAATACGTTTAGCAAAGTAAAATTATCTACTATATATATTTAACTGTACACTAACAGAGTTAACAAGAGGGAAATGTAAGTTAACAGACAAATTATGATTGAGCACCCCACAAAGCACATCAAATTGCAATTGAGAACAAGACAGAACACAGATTTCTCCACAATCCGCACAGACAGTAATAATTTAAAAAATGACCAAATCACACTTCAACTAAGAATGCCTTGTAAAGGAGACAATCTCTTTTATTTTCAAAGTTCTCCCTTTCAAATTCTCTCAGAGCCAGTCTGTGTGGACTTCCTGAATGACTGCTCACATTCTGGTCATTAAATTCCTTCCATCAGATCTGCAATCACTGGATTTCCAAACCCACATTCCAGTACCTAAACGAGTACAAATCAAAGCAGTTCACTGATAGCTAGCTGGAACCAAGCTAGAGCTGTGCCTAGTTTTCATGGACCTTCAATATTCTTCAGAAGCACCAAGCACATAATTTGTTTGCCACCATTCTCAGCTGCATTAAGCTATCAATGGCACCCAAGGGTACTACTGAGCCCTGACACTACCCAGCGTAGACCAAATGACATTCTGACATCTTTTGGTCAACTCAAGTCTTCTCACCAGATCTGACTGTGGCGCAATGGCTAATATAAGCATATTTTCTGTATGGGGCATGTTTCCCAGCTGCAGAGTACTCCCATTCTTGTGGGCTTACCTTTTTCTTTCAGTATGTATTCATGGACACAATGACTGGTCTTTCACAACCTGTTAGCTTCATTAAAGCTTTCACTGTCCCTGGGTTCCTCTCAAGGTGGACAGGCTTTGGAGTGTCAAGTGGTGAATTATCACCATAGTATTCCTAGCTCTGACCTGTTCTTCTGGCCACTATATTTATATGGTGAGTCTGGTCAAGTTTCTAGTCAATGGTAATCCCAAGGATGTTGATTGTAGAAAATTTAGTGGTGATAGCACCATTGAATATCAAGGGGTGGTGGCTATATAATCTCGTATTGGAGATGGTCATTACCTGACATTCGTGTGGTATGAATGTTACTTGCCACTTGTCAGCCCAAGCTTGGATATTGCCCAGATCTTGTTGCATTTGAACATGGATAGCTTCCGTATCTGAGGGCTCGCAAATAGTGAACGTTGTACAATCATCAGTGAACTGCCCCACTTATGACCTTATGCTGGAGAGAAGATCATTGAAGAAACAGTTGAAGATGTTTGGACCCAAGGAACTCCTACAGAGATGTTCTGGGGCTAGATGACTGATCTTCAACAACTACAACCATCTTCTAATGTTCCCAGTATAACTCTAGCCAGCAGAGTGTTTGCTCCCTGATACTCATTGATTCATGTTTTTCTCCGGCTCCTTGATGCCACGGTCAAATGAAACTTCAATGTCAAGGGCTGTCACTCTCACCTCGCCGCTGGAATTCAGCCCTTTTGTCCATTTTTGAACAAAGGCTGTAATAAGATCAAGAGCTGAGGGCCTTGACCGAACACAAACTGGTTATGGGATCACTGCTCTGTCTATCACGTGCTGCTTATGCTGTTTGGTATGCAAGTGGTCCTGTTTGATAGCTTCACCAAGTTAACGCTTCATTTTTAGGTGTGCCCAATGATGATCCTGCATTCCGCCCTGCACTTTCCATTGATTCATTGATACCCTGGCTTGATGGTAATAATTGAATGAGGGATATGCCACGCAATGAGGTTACAGAAAATGCTGGAGTACAGTTTCACTGCTGTTGAGGCCTGCAGTGCCTCATGGATGGCCAGTCTTGAGTTGCTATATCTGTTCAAAATCAGATATTCGCCTAGGGTCTGCTCAGGGCAGTCAGAGTCAGGATCTTCTCCTCATAAGGGATGAGGAGCTGAATGATAGTCTGCCTACCACTTTCTTTACCAATCTGACCAATTACACATAGCTTGCTTTCATTCCATGAGGAGAGCAAAGTATTACAGAAGACATTAGGAGCTTGTTCCAGACTGGCACATAAGAAGACAGGGCAGAAATCAAACCCAAGAGACATTAAAAAGGTTGGGTAAATAATTAGTCAGGTGGTTTAGGGAAGAGATAACAAAGTGTGGAGCTGGATGAACACAACAGGCCAAGCAGCATCTCAGGAGCACAAAAGCTGATGTTTCAGGCCTACACCCTTCATCAGAAAAGGGGGATGGGGAGAGGGTTCTGAAATAAATAGGGAGAGAGGGGGAGGTGAATCGATGATGGATAGAGGAGAAGATAGGTGAAGAGGAGACAGATAAGTTAAAGGGGTGGTGATGGTGCCTGTGGAGGTGAGTGTAGGTGGGGAGGTATGGAGGGGATAGGTCAGTCTGGGGAGGACAGACAGCTCAAAGGGGCGGGATGAGGTTAGTAGGTAGGAAATGGAGGTGCAGCTTGAGGTGGGAGGAGGGAATAGGTGAGAGGGAGATAGTATCAGAGATAATGGGAACTGCAGATGCTGGAGATTCCAAGATAATAAAATGTGAGGCTGGATGAACACAGCAGGCCAAGCAGCATCTCAGGAGCACAAAAGCTGACGTTTCGGGCCTAGACCCTTCATCAGAGAGGGGGATGGGGGGAGGGAACTGGAATAAATAGGGAGAGAGGGGGAGGCGGACGAAGATGGAGAGTAAAGAAGATAGGTGGAGAGGGTGTAGGTGGGGAGGTAGGGAGGGGATAGGTCAGTCCAGGGAAGACGGACAGGTCAAGGAGGTGGGATGAGGTTAGTAGGTAGCTGGGGGTGCGGCTTGGGGTGGGAGGAAGGGATGGGTGAGAGGAAGAACCGGTTAGGGAGGCAGAGACAGGTTGGACTGGTTTTGGGATGCAGTGGGTGGGGGGGAAGAGCTGGGCTGGTTGTGTGGTGCAGTGGGGGGAGGGGATGAACTGGGCTGGTTTAGGGATGCAGTAGGGGAAGGGGAGATTTTGAAACTGGTGAAGTCCACATTGATACCATATGGCTGCAGGGTTCCCAGGCGGAATATGAGTTGCTGTTCCTGCAACCTTCGGGTGGCATCATTGTGGCAGTGCAGGAGGCCCAGGATGGACATGTCATCTAAAGAATGGGAGGGGGAGTGGAAATGGTTTGCGACTGGAAGGTGCAGTTGTTTATTGTGAACCAAACATAGGTATGCTGCAAAGCGGTCCCCAAGCCTCCGCTTGGTTTCCCCCATGTAGAGGAAGGCACACCGGGTACAATGGATGCAGTATACCACATTGGCAGATGTGCAGGTGAACCTCTGCTTAATGTGGAATGTCATCTTGGGGCCTGGGATAGGGGTGAGGGAGGAGGTGTGGGGGCAAGTGTAGCACTTCCTGCGGTTGCAGGGGAAAGTGCCGGGTGTGGTGGGTTTGGAGGAGAGTGTGGAGCGGACAAGGGAGTCATGGAGAGCGTGGTCTCACCGGAAGGCAGGCAAGGGTGGGAATGGAAAAATGTCTTTGGTGTTGAGGTCGGATTGTAGATGGTGGAAGTGTCGGAGGATGATGCATCAGATCTGGAGGTCGGTGGGGTGGTATGTGAGGACAAGGGGGATTTTCTTTTGGCGGTTATTGCGGGGACGGGGTGTGAGGGATGAGTTGCGGGAAATGTGAGAGACACGGTCGAGGCAGTTAGGTAAGATATGGCGAGAAAATGTGTTGGGACTCATGGAGACAAACCCTTTAAAAAATTTGACACTGCTCAGGTTTAGCCAAGACCAACCACACCCCGTAATGTTGGAATGAAGGAAAACAATTGGATTGTGACAGTAAGAGGAGTGTAATGAATTTGAATTGCTGATGAGTGGGGAACGAGAGGACTAATATAGGTGAAGTACTATGGAATGAAGCTGTCTTTGTAACCCTGGACACATAATGGTGCTGAGTACTTGCTGACCTCTACTCCTACTGTTCTTCAACCTACTCTTCTGCCTGTATTCTTTAGTTCCCTGTTGGTGATCAAATATTAGGACTAGTCCCTTGTGATGACAATGTTATAGAGCTTATTGCACACAACGTCATATCTAGATGTTTGCTTAATAGTTTGTTTGTATTCTGACAGCAGTAAAACTTTCATTGTAGATGTAATCTACAGTTGAGTATGATTTCTTGACTTGAATCATGATCTATGTCAAATGAGAATATCTCTTTTGACCACTAATCCGTCTGTAATTTGGTTGTCTGAATGAAAGGTCTAGTTTCAGGCAGGAAAGTCAGAGATAGTACTTATTAGGACTACTTAATGTGCACCCTGTGGTCACAAAGTGGTTGTGCTTGAGCAAGTGGAATTTTGTTTGGTTCCCTGACTGATAAAAAGGAGCATGTAAGACAATATGCAATTTCTCAAAGAGACCAATTGTAGCATTATACATGAACTTTTCAATGCAATCTACTACCACAAATTCACCTGCTTATCATTCTAACTTGTTATTTCATCCTTATTTCCACTGATGCTCTCAGTATTGCCAATTTATCAATTAAAATAGGAACAGGAAGAGGCAAATACAGACAGGTCATCATTGTTTCACATTTTGAAGTTTTTTTAATGTTCCTATCCTCATTTTGGAGTACAAATATTGACGACACTTTGATTTTCCGGCTAAATGACTATAGTTCATTTTTCAGTCTGGATAAGGAGCACTTGCAGATGATTGGGCGGCACGGTGGCTCAGTGGTTAGCACTGCAGCCTCAACACTGGGGACCCAGGTTCAATTCCAGCCTCAGGCAACTGTCTGTGTGGAATTTACACATTCTCCCCATGTCTATGTGGGTTTCCTCCGGGTGCTCCAGTTTCCTCCCACAGTCCAAAGATGTGCAGGCTAGGTGGATTGGCCATGCTAAATTGCCCGTAGTGTTCAGGACCGTGTGGGTTATAGGGGGATTGGTCTGGGTGGGATGCTTCAAGGGGTGGTGTGGACTTGTTGGGCCGAAGGTCCTGTTTCCACACCGTAGGGGATCTAATATTAATTATGTTGGACTGAGGAATGGCCCACTGTACTTGATTCCATTCCTGCTGCTATACCACAGTAGATGTACGGGTGTCATGCTGCCTCCGAGCCAGAAGCTCCGGGTTTGAGTCTCACCTGGCCAAGGAAGGTGTGCTCATAATGTAACCAACCAGGTTGGGAATCCACCTGCAGCCTTCTAACTGCTTCTCAGTGTTGTATATGATGTATCATGTTACAAGGAGATCCTGCTGTACTCCCTTAGATACAACTCACTTGAATACAAAGTGCACTGAAGACAAATGAGTTTGTCCATGGTATTCATCTCTTTGGTACTTATTTAACACAACACTACTGGATGTACATCAATACATATTGTGATATATTCTTGATCCCACACTTCATGTCATGACACTTATTGTTGATATTCAGTTTGTAATTTTGCTCAATTATTTAACACAAATAATTGCTTTACACTTTTGTTTCAAATTAAGTAAAATGCTAATGTTCATTGGGTACTCATCCTTAGGTGAATCAAAAAAAGTTTCACTTTCTTGGCAAATCAAGTGTTAAATGTTTGTGTAAGATAATAAAATGTGAGGCTGGATGAACACAGCAGGCCAAGCAGCATCTCAGGAGCACAAAAGCTGACGTTTCGGGCCTAGACCCTTCATCAGAGAGGGGGATGGGGGGAGGGAACTGGAATAAATAGGGAGAGAGGGGGAGGCGGACCGAAGATGGAGAGTAAAGAAGATAGGTGGAGAGGGTGTAGGTGGGGAGGTAGGGAGGGGATAGGTCAGTCCAGGGAAGACGGACAGGTCAAGGAGGTGGGATGAGGTTAGTAGGTAGCTGGGGGTGCGGCTTGGGGTGGGAGGAAGGGATGGGTGAGAGGAAGAACCGGTTAGGGAGGCAGAGACAGGTTGGACTGGTTTTGGGATGCAGTGGGTGGGGGGGAAGAGCTGGGCTGGTTGTGTGGTGCAGTGGGGGGAGGGGATGAACTGGGCTGGTTTAGGGATGCAGTGGGGGAAGGGGAGATTTTGAAACTGGTGAAGTCCACATTGATACCATATGGCTGCAGGGTTCCCAGGCGGAATATGAGTTGCTGTTCCTGCAACCTTCGGGTGGCATCATTGTGGCAGTGCAGGAGGCCCATGATGGACATGTCATCAAGAGAATGGGAGGGGGAGTGGAAATGGTTTGCGACTGGGAGGTGCAGTTGTTTGTTGCGAACTGAGCGGAGGTGTTCTGCAAAGCGGTCCCCAAGCCTCCGCTTGGTTTCCCCAATGTAGAGAAAGCCGCACCGGGTACAGTGGATGCAGTATACCACATTGGCAGATGTGCAGGTGAACCTCTGCTTAATGTGGAATGTCATCTTGGGGCCTGGGATGGGGGTGAGGGAGGAGGTGTGGGGACAAGTGTAGCATTTCCTGCGGTTGCAGGGGAAGGTGCCGGGTGTGGTGGGGTTGGAGGGCAGTGTGGAGCGAACAAGGGAGTCACGGAGAGAGTGGTCTCTCCAGAAAGCAGACAGGGGTGGGGATGGAAAAATGTCTTGGGTGGTGGGGTCGGATTGTAAATGGCGGAAGTGTCGGAGGATAATGCGTTGTATCTGGAGGTTGGTAGGGTGGTGTGTGAGAACGAGGGGGATCCTCTTGGCCCGGTGCAGTTCCCATTATCTCTTAAATGTTTGTGTGTCAGCTTTAATATGATATCTTCGATTACTGAGTGTTAAAGACATGGATGAAATATTAGAAATTACCATTGAATTTTTTTTTAAATCAGTTCCAAATTCTAGTCGCTGATCTTTTTAAAATAAGTTATTTGTAGTAGAAGTTGTTTGACGCTTGCTAACTTGCTCTTTCATGAACAGTGTTTAGGATTCTTTTTTATTCACTAATTTAATCCATTCAAGATTATTTCAGGTTTTGCTTGTCCTATTCCTTTAAAGATTCTTTTGTATGCATGCAGAAGAACAAAATAACCTTTCATATAGGCATAGCATTGTAATAACTATACAAAATCTTGAGGCGGCAAAATAACTAGTATCCATCAGTCAATAACATATGGGTTTTCAAAGCTACTAGCTTTGTGGAGTGGAAACAAAACTTTTAGTGGTTTAAAGATGAAATTTCAGGTAGGATACCACAATCAGGTAGTGGACCCACCTGTTGTCAATGTGAGATAACAAAGCGTGAGGCTGGATGAACACAGCAGGCCAAGCAGCATCTGAGGAGCACAAAAGCTGATGTTTCGGGCCTACACTCTTCATCAGAAAAGGGGGACGGGGAGAGGATTCTGAAATAAATAGGGAGAGAGGGTGAGGTGGACTGAAGATGGATAGAGGAGAAGATAGGTGCAGAGGAGAATATGGGTAGGGAGGTAGGGGCGGGATAGGTCAGTCTAGGGAGGACAGACAGGTCAAAGGGGCGGGATGAGGTTAGTAGGTAGGAAATGGAGGTGCGGCTTGAGGTGGGAGGAGGGGATAGGTGAGAGGAAGAACAGGTTAGGGTAGCGGGGACGAGCTGGGCTGATTTTGGGATGCAGTGGGGGGAGGGGAGATTTTGAAGCAGGTGAAATCCACATTGATACCATTGGGCTACAGGGTTCCCAAGCGGAATATGAGTTGCTGTTCCTGCAACCTACAGGTGGCATCATGGCACAGCAGGTGGCTCAGGATGGGCAAGCTGTCGAAGGAATGGGAGGGGGCGTTGAAATGGTTCACGACTGGGAGGTGCAGTTGTTTACTGCGAACCGAGCGGAGGTGTTATGCAAAACAATCCCCAAGCCTCCATCTGGTTTCCCCAATGTAGAGGTAGCCACATCGGGTACAATGGATACCAGTAAACCACATTGGCAGATGTGCAGGTGAACATCTGCTTGATGTGGAAAGTCATCTTGGGGCCTGGGATGGGGTGAGGGAGGAGGTGTGGGGGCAGGTGTAGCACTTCCTGCGGTTGCAGGGGAAGGTGCTGGGTGTGGTGGGGTTGGAGGGGAGTGTGGAGCGGACAAGGGAGTCGCGGAGCGAGTGGTCTTGCCGGAAGGGTGGGGATGGAAAAATGTCTTGGGTGGTGGGGTCAGATTGTAGACGGCAGAAGTGTCGGAGGATGATGCATTGTATCCGGAGATTGGTGGGGTGGGATGTGAGGATGAGTGTGATTCTCTTTTGGCGGTTATTGCGGGGGCGGGGTGTGAGGGATGAGGTGCGGGAAATGCGGGAGAAATGGTCGAGGGCATTCTCGACCACTGCGGGGGTTGGGGGGGGGGAGGTTGCGGCCCTTGAAGAACGAGGATATCTGGGATGTGTGGGAGTGGAGCCCCTCATCCTGGGAGCAGATGCGGTGGAGGCAAAGGAATTGGGAATAGGGGATGGAATTTTTGCAGGAAGGTGGGAGGGAGGGGGTGTATTCCAGGTAGCTGTGGGAGTCGGTGGGCTTGAAATGGACATCAGTTTGTAGGTGGTTGCCTGAGATTGAGACAGAAAGGTCCCGGAAGGTGACGGATGTGTTGCAGATGGCCCAGGTGAACTTGAGGTTGGGGTGGAAATTTGTTGGTGAAATGGATGAACTGTTCGAGCTCCTCTTGGGAGCATGAGGCAGCGCCGATACAGTCATCAATGTAATGAAGGAAGAGGTGGCGTTTTGGGCCAGTGACGGTGCAAAAGAGGGACTGTTCCACATAACCTACAAAGAGGCAGGCATAGCTTCAGTCCGCCTCCCCCTCTCTCCCTATTTATTTCAGAATCCTCTCCCCATCCCCCTTTTCTGCTGAAGGGTGTAGGCCCAAAATGTCAGCTTTTGTGCTCCTAAGATGCTGCTTGGCCTGCTGTGTTCATCCAGCCCCACACTTTGTTATCTCGGATTCTTTAGCATCTGCAGTTCCCATTGTCTCTGTTGTCAATGTGAGACTCTCTTGCTTATCTCAAACACAGGTCCTAGATCACTATACAGAAACCATTACCAATTTCATGGCTGCATTCCTCTTGTGCAAAATGTGTACCCACAGTGGTACATACTGTTTACATAAGCCTGCAAAATAGATCTAATTTCAGTGATTTCAAAGTCTATGAACTATTTGATTGCAAAGTTACCTGTTGTCATATTATTAAACAGTTTCATTGGATTTAGATTATTCCAATATTATTGCATTTTCATTCACTATTATTATTTTTATAATTTGATTGCAATGGCACATCCGCTTTAGAGTGGAAGTAAGTCTGCCAAAGAAGAAGATGATATTTCAAATATTCAACCCTTGTCTTCTGCTATTAAAAATAAATCAGTGTCCTTGCTAGATTTGAAATGAAAAGATAAATCAATAATCTCTCTATTTAGCAATCTACAAGTACTTTGACGAATGGATGTTGTTTGTTTTCTAATCACGTTGTATCTTTGATATAGGCTAGAATGTGAAGTTTATTCTGTCCATAATTGCTATTCATTTAAATGAGCTCCATTTGTCTTTTCTCATTGAAGTTTTGCAGACATCATTATTTTGTGTTTGGTCTTCAGTCTTGTAATAAATTATATTTAAAAAGAATTTATTGGAGTTTTTCAACTCTAAAATTCAGTGCTGATTGTTTGGCTATTACCAGTAAAAGAAACATTAGGCATGATATTCCCCTCTCTGAAGATGTTGAAAGGGGCAAATAACAGGGTGGGTTGGCCACAGAGAAATACTCAATTCTTACAATCTCAGAAAGTAAATTCTGAGTGACAATGTCCACAGGTGACCTTCTCAATGTCCCATCAATTAAGATCCATCTGTGGTCAATTAACAGCCACTTAAGAGCCTCAGCTTGCTACGATTTGATTACCTGATGTCTGAGTTCTCAGACAAACTTCATTATTCATTCCTGGCTACAAACTACACCCATCCCTTGCAAAGAAAATCTCATCTCTGAAGGTACTTTCTCCCAAGATGAACGGCTGGATGTTAAAAATTCAGCTACATGTTTTGAATATTTTACTTGCCTTTAAACTAATGACAATTTTACAGTGCTGCATATTATTACTTAGCATGCAAAAAAAAACTGGTCCAGTCTGAGTACTAAGCCAATTTGTTTGATCATTTGAGCTTTGCAATTGCTCTGTCCCTTCTTTAGATATAATGTCACCTTTCTATAACGATGCTTTAATAATTAAGCAGAATGGGTCAAACACTCCAAATAGAAAAATAAAAGTTAGTCGTTACCTATTCTGTTTAACACAAAATTATTATTCATTAAAACTCAATAAATCTCACTCCAAAATGTAAATTCCAATATCTTACCAATAACTCATTTCTCAAATTCTGCAGCTTGATAGACAATAGACAATTGGTGCAGGAGTAGGCCATTCAGCCCTTCGAGCCAGCACCACCATTCATTATGATCATGGCTGATCATCCACAATCAGGATCCTGTTCCTGCCTTATCCCCATAACCCTCGATTCCACTATCTTTAAGAGCTCTATCTATCTCTTTCTTGAAACTATCCAGAGACTTGACCTCCACTGCCTTCTGGGGCAGAGCATTCCATATATCCACCACTCTCTGGGTGAAGAAGTTTTTCCTTAACTCTGTTCTAAATGGCCTACCCCTTATTTTTAAACTGTGTCCTCTGGTTCTGGACTCCCCCATCAACAGGAACATACTTCCTGCCTCCAGATTGTCCAATCCCTTAATAATCTTACACATCTCAATCAGATCCCCTCTCATCCTCCTAAACTCAAGTGTATACAAGCCCAGTTGCTCCAATCTTTCAACATACAATAGTCCCGCCATTCCGGGAATTGACCTCGTGAACCTACGCTGCACTCCCTCAACAGCAAGAACGTCCTTCCTCAAATTTGGAGACCAAAACTGCACACAATACTCCGGGTGTGGTCTCACCAAGGCCCTGTACAGCTGCAGAAGGACCTCTTTGCTCCTATACTCAATTCCTCTTGTTATGAAGGCATCTGAAAGTTTCTTTTTATGTGGCCAATACCACTTCTAGGGCTATAGGGCAAATAGGCTGTTCAATTAATTATAACCTTGCATCTTAAGCTCGCTGTATCCTACTTATCAGATGAACTGGAATTGCTGGATCTTGTCTGGAACTAGTTTCCAGCTGGAAGTTCCCTTGTGCAGGCTCTAAGAAAAATCATCTGTGTCAACAGCAACACATGTCAGTTGTGTAGCAGAAAGAAAGTGATGAAAACTGCAAGAACAGCCAGGAGATTGATGGTTTTGTTGTTGACCTGGAGCACCCTGAGTAACCAAGAAGTCTTTTTGAAGAACAACTGCTTTCACTGTTTTTGCACTAATCACTCGGAGCTTGTACACATGTTGGTTATTGCAATTGCTTCATTACAAAGGTGAGCACACTTCATGGGTTTCAGTGGGCTGTAATGTGCTTTTCAACATCAAATGGTTGTGAAATGAGCTATAAAAATTAAAATGTTTTCCTTCATTCTCTGCTGTAATGAAAATTTTGTCATAAACAATAAATCCCTGTATTAGGACGATCTGCAGCCTCATTGACAACTGTCCTTCATTTCGTCTCTCCCACCGCTAGTCATAATTGGATAGGAAAACCATCTACACAATAAATGGACACTTGCCTAAATAGTCCCACTGAAGGTAGGTTTCTGACCCAAAAACAAACACAGCCCATGTTTGTCATCTCAAACTCAAATTTAGCTACTGATCATGTGATGTAGCTTTTTATATTGTGATAAGAAATATTTTTATGGTGGTGCATTAACATCTTATAAATGCAAGACATTTTCTTTCTGACTCGGTAAACTGCAGCCTACAAAAAAATGTATGCTTCATGTCAATTTTCATTTACCCCTTCACGTAGAGGGTTTATTCAGCAGCATTTGGACAAATAGGAGTATTGTTAAAATGGCTTACTTCAACTATTTCACATGAAATTACAGCTCTCTGTATTGATCTTGTTGTCTTGACATCACAACCTTAATCAAAGAGTGTCTTTATATTCCTTCACTTTTCATTGATTTTGCAATTAAGTACATCAAGGTTACATCTTAGCAAATCTGCTTCTCATACTACTGAGGTGCAAGCACCAGCTAGCAGTCAAAGGTTTTTACAGAATCAAAGACTCCTCATCCTGGTTATACTCTCTTCCACCTTTTTCTGTCAGGAAGAATATATGTAGGGTTGTATTCACATATGAATAGATTCAAGAGCAGCTTCTTTCCCATTGTTATTTGACTTATGAATGAACTTCTCAAATTTTAAATCTATTGTTGACTTTGCTGCCTGTGCACCTTCTCTGCAGCTGTGACATTTTATCTTTCGCTCTGTTCTATTGTCCGATGCACTTTGTATGGTATGATCTGCCTGCACTACATGCAGAATAAAACTTTTCACTGTACCTAGGCATATGTGACAATAACAAATCAAATCAAATGAGACTGGCCTCCTTTTACACTGTCAAAGTCTACAGTTCTAAGATCCAATGAAATTAAACTCAACTAACTAACACCCTTCAGCCTGCTCCCAATCAGCTGGGAAGGGTTGTCAAATGATACTTGCTTGCAGAACCTACAAGACATATCTGTTAAATATCTCAGTTCAGCATCAGCTTCATCTATTCTTGTGTTATGGGAGCTAACCTAAATATTGCCTCATCAAGTACAAATACCCGGCTGAAGGCAAAACCCCACATCATGGTGGCACACATTGAGTCTTGGTCTTCTAAAAATAGTTCTACAGGGCCTTGCTCGTTCTCCTCCTTTGCCTGCCACTTTGCCTACCTTGCTTACACTAAAGACAACCCTGATGAAAAGGAAATAAAAATCATAAAATTGACAAACAAGACACACTGGCCCAATCCATCTCATAAGTGTTTCCTGATCAACCTGATATTAAACACAGCTGGAGTACATGGGACATGAACACTGATTTTCTGACCCATAGTGATCTTGTCACTGAACCTTAGATCATCCCACTCACTTATATACTTTCAAATGAAGCTCCAGTATGTTCACTATGCTAATTTCTAAGCATTTATAGATTTCCCTCTGTAAATTAGTGTTGCAGCCACTATCCTATATCTATGCGTGGACTGATATTTTCTGCCTTTCTGTGGCCATATAAAAACTAACTTTCTGCAGCATTTCACCACAATGCTTTGATAAGATTTTCATTGGTATAACCCGCAATAGCACAGAAGAAGTTGAGATGGGTGGTGTAATGCTCAATATTTGGCTCTTTGCCACTTTTGCGGAGATATTCCTAACTTTGGCTATGTCTGGGTTGGTATCACAGGCTTACCTTGATGTCCTGTGCCAGACTAAAGGCTATGCACCTTCACGTGACGAAGAATTGCTGGAAACCATCAAGCTTCTTAGTTTTGTGGCTATGCTAAATAGTACAACAAAACAGCAATACTATGAACCTAGACTGGCTGACAGACAAGGTGCAAAAAGGTAAAACAAAGCAAGGATGCTGCGAGCGCCCACATCGACTCAAAGTGAATGAGCATTAACAGATCAAGTGAATAAGCCAGACATGCAGCCAGGCTCAATGCATGGTGCCGGTGCCGGTGCCGGTGCCGGTGCCTGTGTCTTTGTCTTTGAATGCACACTGTCCTTGCTGTGGTATTACAATGACAGCTGCTGTTGCAGCCTGAGGTGCAGAAATGAAGTGCAAAAGTGACCTGTAAGTGGATCGGAGATGAGCCATGAGAGTTCTTAGAAGCTGCCACATCCAATCATTGGCATTAACATGTGGCAATCCGTGTGCATGGAACATGTCCAGAGACTTTAGTGCCTGGTATGGAGGTGCTTAGAGGAACCAACCAACTGACAAGGCCAGATGCCATCCCTCTGACACCTCCTCCTTACCACATGCCTTGATCATGACCCCACCCCTACCCCCGACCACCGAAACATCAACTCCCAGACCATCCACTTCATTATTTCAGGTGACTTCTCACCCACAGCCTCCAAGGTCAACATTCCCCAACCCCACACCGCCCATTTTTACCTCCTTCCCAAAATCCACAAACTTGATGGCTCTGGTCAACCCATTGACTCCGCTTACTCCTGCCCCACTGAACTTACCTCCACTTATCTCGATTCCATTTTCTATCCCCTGGTCCAGGAACTCTCTACCTACATCCGTCACACCACCCATACCCTCCACCTCCTCCAAAACTTCCAATTCTCTGGTCCTCAACACCTCATGTTCACCATGGACGCCCAGTCCCTATACACCTCCATTCCCCATACAGATGGTCTAAAGGCCCTCCACTTGTTCCTGTCCTGCAGGGCTGACCAGTCCGGCTCCACTGACACCCTCATCCGCCTAGCCGAACCTGTCCTCACCCTCAACAACTTCCCTTTCAATTCCTCCCACTTCCTACAGACAAAGGGGGTGGCCATGGGTACCCGCATGGGCTCAAGCAATGCCTGCCTCTTAGTGGACAATCCCTCTTTCAAAGCGACACAGGCCCTAAGCCCCACCTCTTCCTCCGTTACATCAATGACTGTATCGGCGCCACTTTGTGCCTCCACATGGAGCTCAAACAGTTCATCCACTTCACTAACACCTTTCACCCCAACCTTAAGTTCACCTAGACCATCTCTAACACCTCTCTCGCCTTCCTGGACCTCTCTGGCAACCACCTGGAAACCGATATCCATTTCAAGCCTACGGAGTCCCACAGCTACCTATAATACGCTTCCCCGCACCCACCTTCCTGCAAAAATACCATCCCCTATTCCCAATTCCGTTGCCTCTGCCGCATCTGCTCCTGAGATGAGGCATTCCACTTCCGGACATGCCAGATGTCCTCATTTCTGAAGGACCACAACTTCCCCTCCACAGAGGTCGAAACGCCCTTGACTGCATCTCTTGCATTTCCCGCAACTCATCCCTCACAGCCCCTCCCCGCCATAACAACCAAAACAGATGCCCCCTCATCCTCACATACCACCCTACCAACCTCCAGATCCAATGCATCATCCTCCGCCATTTCCACCACCTGCAATCTAACCCCATTACCAAAGACATTTTTCCCTCCCCCCCGCCCTTATCTGCCTTCCAGGGGACCGCTGTCTCCATGACTCCCTCGTCGGTTCCACAATCCCCATTAACCCCACCACCCTCGACAACTGCAGGAAATCTTACACCTGCCCCTATACCTACCCCCTCCTCACCCCCATCCCAGGCCCCAAGAAAACTTTCCACATTAACAGATGTTCACCTATACATCTGCTAATCTGATATATTGTATCCGCTGTTCCCGATATGGCCTCCTCTATATTGGGCAAACTAAGCAGAGCCTTGGAGACTGCTTTGTGGGACATCTACACTCAGGTCGTGACAAACAACTGCACCTCCCAGTCACAAACCTCTTCAACTCTATCTCCCACTCCTTAGACAACATGTCCACCCTAGGCCTCTTCCAGTGCCACAATGATGCCACCCGAAGGCTGGAAGAACAGCACTTCATATTTCACTTGGGAACCCTGCAGCCAAATGGCCTCAATGTGGGCTTCACAAGCTTCAAAATCTCTCCACCCCCGACCTCATCCCCACCTCCTTGACCTGTCTGTCTTAAATCCCACCTATACACTCCTCCCACCCCACTGACCAAACCCCCGCCCCCCATTTCCTACCTATTTGCCTCATCCCTGTCTCCTTGACATGTCCATCTTCCCTCCCACCTACCCACCCCTCTCTCGCTCCCAACTGACCAACTACCATCCAAACTCCCTACCTACACTCACCTTTACTGGCCCCATCCCCACCTCCTTGACTTGTCTGTCTTCTCTCCATATATCTGCTCCTCTATCCACCTTCCATCATCGCCTCCCCCTCTCTCTATTTATTTCAGAGCCCCTTCCCCCTCCCCCATTTCTGAAGAAGGGTCCAGACCGGAAACATCAGCTTTTCTGCTCCTCAGATGCTGCCTGCCCTGCTGTGTTCATCCAGCTCCACACTGTGTTACCTCAGGCTCCAGCATCAGCAGTTCTTACTATCTCCAGGTATCTGCTCTGATGTCCATGATAAAAATTTTCAGCATTCTCTTTACCTACAGTGGATGGTTCAATACAAAGCTGCACATTAATGAATAAATCTGCTATTAATAAGGTCAGTCATAAGCAATGAAGATACATTATAGGCAATTTGTTGCTACCCAAAGAGAATCTCACCACTATGCCCTGAAGTTAGTTAAAGGATGTGACAAGTTGTTCCCAGCATCAATTTAGGACTCGTTGGACTTTTAATGCCATTATGCCACAGTTCTCCTCATTACCCATGTCATTTAAGGCCTCAATTAGATTCTGCCCCTTGTTAAAACCTTACTTCAGTTTGAGAATTGTATAAGTTAAACTGTTGATTTCAGTGAAATCTAAACTAATGTTAGCTCCAAACTAAATTGCGTCTGGATAAAATGATTAAAATGTTCTCACCCATCAATTGCTTGTATTCAATTAGTTGACGGTGCAGAATTTGACTACCCTTGACAAGCGAAACATCTTGTCAAAGCCCTTTGTCTTGTGCTGACCAGAACAAGTAAAAATTCCAAACTTAACATTGCCACAACCATTTATGCAAGAGGAGAAAAAGGCATTGAAAACAAATAGTGTGTTTCTTTGGTCTTCATAATAGGCAGAGACCATGCTCATCCGATCTAGACTTGGTAAAATCTAAACAGAATGTCGACTGATAAATATGATTCCACAACCGGGCAACATGTACTGAAAAACCCCGAGTCACTTATAGCTGCATCAACAGCTATTATAAGATGATTGGCTGAGCTCAGCATGTGGTTCATTTATAATTACTAGAAGTGGCATACCTCATACGTAAAGAAGTGCTATCTGCACATGTAAAGGATGTACTTTCCAGCTTATTTTTAATTTCTCATGAGCTTGAGCTGTGGCTCTGAGCCTTGTTCAATCAGAGTCAACTTGATAAACAATTGGCACACTTCCCCCTGTAATATAAGTAATGGCAAACTCTTCAAGTGTGGTATTCTTGTCTGTTTGTTTTAGTGAACGCATGATGAAAAGGTTCATTAACATGTACCTCCTTCCAGCAAAATTAAAAATATAATTGCATTGGTTCAGATTTTGCACAGAAATTCCAAATGCTGTTCAACATAGAAATGCAGTTCCCAGAAGAAGAATAAATCTCCCCTAAGTCAAAACTTTATATATTTCTTGATCCAGAGAGCAAATTCAGGATTTACTATTGTCCCTTAATTGTACTATTGACCATTGGAGATTGCCCCCTATGTTATCCTCCTGTTTCAAAACATAGAAAATACCATGTAGACTGATCAATGTATACAGGTTATAACTTGAGCCAGAAAACATGGAAAGATGATGAGAGCACAATACTTAAAATGTAAGAATAGAATCAATCCACAATGATTGAACATACTCATATTTCTTGTGAATTTATTGAGAGACAGGATTCTAGGATGAAATGAGTTTTTATATGTCTTCTTCAAGCAATGCTGTATTTGTATGGTGATCCAGTCCATCCAAGGGAATTCAGTAACTTGTTTAGTCTCCAACCAGAAGAACCTGAAGGTGGCCACATTCCATAATGTAAAAAATAAATTTGGGGGCCTGCTTGGACTTCATTTAGCTAGAAGCAATATGCTGCTCAACCTAAACAAGTGTCCCTATGCAACATGATTCATGCTAGACAGAACCTATGAGAATAGACCAGTACATCTTGTTGGGGTCTGGAGGAGCGCTCCCTTTTCTCCTGGTTGTACCAATTAAAAAGTAATGTTGTTTGGAGCTTTCCTGTCAGAACTGCCGTACAGACATCCCAACTCCTGTAACCAGCAAGCACAATATCTGCTCCTGAGTGACGACAATTCCAATAAGGTCACTGCACCAGGTATATGCCTTAATTTGAATATTTAAAACTCATCATCCTGTCTCTTTTTGTGTGGGGTGTGCTGAGTCCCTGCATAAAGGCCCGTCTCCAAATTGATTCTGGCAGACTGCATATATGCAAGGCCAGCACAAGACAACCTTTTGTTAGTCACTTGTTCTGCAAGTGGGGAATGGGCAGGAACAATGAAAATCTTCCTCATTTTTCACACATAAAAGTCCATATCACAGACTTTTTAACCCAACCAGGGAGATATGCCAGCCATTGGCTGAATGTCTGCACCCTGTTTTCAACAGACAAAACTCATTGACTGCAATCAACATCAACACTGCTGCAAATATCTTTGCCTCTAGATCCTTCCGTGCAGTGTCAGGTGATCTTTGTCACATTGACAGTTGCTGTTTGATCAAAGATATTCACTAATTCCCACGAGAATTCACTTCCTCCTCAATGAATGCAGACAAAGAAAATGTGTATTCATTTCTTCAAACTGGCAGAGAACCTTTGGATGCTAGGAGTAATTGATGGAACAAATGGATCATTCAAATCACAACGTGAGAACTCCCTTCAACTCATTGAACGGGAAATGTTCACATTCTGTATGATTAGTGTGTGATAAATATCTGATACACTGTCTGAAAGTTCATTACCCAGAAAGCTTCTTTCATTATGTATAAATGTTCCATGACTTTCTTCATGACTCAGAGTTGTCTATCAGAATGATTGACAATAATCTCCATTCCCCTGATTTTATGGTTGTTGACTTCATTAACTTTCTGCAGATAGAAAAGGAGAGAAACTAATGCATTGAGTATCACAACAGCACAAAACCTGTTATGAAGCAAACAATGGGCATTCTGAATTCTAATTTTAGATAGCTGAAGGATTAGATGCAGCCCTGCAACACGCCTTAAAGTTATTGTAGCTTGCAGTGTAATCCACAGTACTGTGACAGTCAAAGGCTTGTTGGTCCCAGAATCAATTGATAATCAAAAGTTGTGCAAGAAGTGGATACAATTGAATAAGAAAGCCAGAACTGGAGGAAAGAGGATAGGTTGTATTGTCCTGTATTTTCCATGAATAGTAGGTGACACAACAAATAAAGTCAGTTCAGACATACTTCATCCTTGAAGTAAACTTGTAATTCCACGTGATCAAATAGTATTTACTTTTCACAGAAACAATCAGCCCACATGCCTGTCCCCTAATCACCTCTATTGAAACTATACAATTCCATGTCCATTGAGCTACATCAAGGGTGCAGCAGAGAAATGTCACTCTGTCAAATTGGTTTACTCCAGCCTTTATGTTCTACATGAGTCCTTACACGCTTCATGTAACCTTCTAAATCTGTTCTCCCTCATATGTTGAGATAGCTCCCTACTCAATATAATTGATGCTACTTACCTTACAGACTCCTTGTGAGATCATATTCCTGCCATGCTTTGGGTAGAGAAATTTCTCCTCAATTTCCCATTGGGTTTATTCATGTTTATCTTACATTACTAGCTTCTAATTCTAGATTCCACAAAAAGTAAAGGTTTTTCATTTATGTCCATTCTATTAGTTCATGCCACATTCTTAAAGATTTCCTTCAGCTTAACTTCAACTCAGCATGTTTAGCCTTTCATGATAAGCATAACCTCTAACATCTTGTATTAGCTTGTGTTGTACTTTCTTCAAAGATTTCATATCCTTTCCATTATATGTTTAAGAGAACTGTGTGCAGTACGTTAAGTGTTGTATAATCAAGGCTTTGTACTAATTTACACCAGTTTGTACTGATTAATCCCTCACGAAAATGAACTCAGTGCCTGGTTCGTAAATGTGTCAGGTAAGCTCGCAATCTCTGACACATCCATTCCAAATGAGATGAGGGCAGACAGTGGGTGATTAGATAGTTTTCCCAAGACCCTTTTTCACATGAAAGGTAACTTTTATTCTAAGGGAAGCTGGTATCACAAAACAACCAAATTTTAGCAGCCTATTTGTTGTAAGGGCCAATGGCCTATTGCCAAACCTGCTGCAGGTGCACAAATTGCACAAAACTACAAGATGCCAAATCTTTGGAGACTGCCTGGTGACAATACTTGCAGCACAATAACTCAAAAGGGAAAAGCATTAAAAAAAACAGAAATACATGGGCATACTGATGGAATGGAGTTCCATTTACAGGTATACAAGACAATTTGGACACTTTGCATCAATCCCATGTTTGGCTGTTTTTTCCTTCAGTCTCACTATAGATGGACAGTTCAGGGTTTAGAACACATTAGTAGGATTAGGTTAGGCAGCTCCTCATGTAATTTATCTAAATCTCAGATCTGAAATTTTCAATTGTATTAGTCTCAATTTTTCGGAGAGTCTGGCCCTGAGGACCTGGAAGTTGTACTTCATGTAGTTGATCAATGCCAGTAACTGCATTTTTATTCGATATTCCCCACTCACCATCTAACTAACATCTCTGGTTGTTTATGGCACCACGCAGTTATAATTCACTCAAGAGCATCAGTAGCACCTAGGCCTAACATCTTCACTCTAATTCTACCACATCCCTCCACATATTCAGGTGTGGCAGGCGCATTGCCTAAACACACGGAAGTAAACATTCTTTTCCTCTTCTGCATGACAATGTTGTCCATGTCCATAGGAAGTCCACTAGGAGGTGCTCAGAACAAGGGATTCTGCAAATGCATAGACTGACAAAAGAGATAGCTCTCCACAAATTTGATGGGCTATAACTGAGTCTTCACCATCCATGTTGCTGAGAACATTGCAGATGACAATATATTTCTTCCTAATTCTCAACAGCTGGCTCACCCTTATCCTTCTATATATCATGTTGTGAAAGCTGCTTACAATGTGACAATTGATTTCTTGCTTTCCAACCCAGCCACCAGGTTCCTTGCCCCTACATCAAGTTGTTTGCGATATCAATAGGCCCGCAAGACAGACTATTGTCACTGTCAAGGGAAATGGAAAATCTGGCACATTGTAATCCATTATTTTCAATTTTGAATTGGTGGTCAATATGTTGACAGCATATGCTTGTGAAGTTCTTGGAAACAAATTATTGTAACAATAAAGATTCTTCAGAGATTTGAAAACAAAGATGTTGAAAAGGTTTCCCATTATGGAAGAGTCGAGGACCAGAGGGCACAATCTAAGAATAAGGAGCCACAAACTTAAAGCAGAGATGAGGCATAATTTCTTAGAGGGCTGTGAATCTCTAGAATTTATCACCACAGAAGGCTGCTGGGGTTAAGTCATTAAGCATATGCAAGACTGAGGCAAAGTTTTTTTTATTGGTAAGGGAATCAAAGGTTACAGGGAAAAAGTAGGAAAGCAGAGTTGAGGATTATCAGATCAGCGATGATGTAATTGCATGGTGGAGCATACTCAACTGGCCGAATGGTTTGGATCTGCTCCTAGGTAGTGTGATCTTAAACTGTAATGTATGGTAAGATACAGTGAAAACCAGATCTTTATGTAATACTAAAACATAAAAACCTTTACTTTTCTTCCAGACTCAATCTGGCTGGCATAGGAATTTGGTAGTCTTATTTGCACATTGCAATTTTCAATGCAATGCAATGTGAATCTAGCTACATTGAAATTTCTGGTGGTCATATCTCAATTTCCTCCATAACACAGGCAGATGCCACCCAAAGTCTCAGTGCCTCACTGAAAGCACAGACTGAGGTTATGAGCCCCATACTTGTTGCTCAGCAAGTTTAGACTGCTACCTTCATGGTGTCAGATCTCAATGTTCAAACAACCTTGCAGGTTCTTACAGCAGATCATCGCAGTGCCATCCGGTGCAGTGGCCATGTGCATGGAATTTTTTGCTATCTGACAACATATGTCCTTCCACCACCGTCATCCACTGATGTTCCTGCTGTTTTCTGTCAACCAGCCAGTACTGAACTGCCCCTTCCAAGATAGTGCAGCCTGAAACCAGATTCTCAAGTCCAAGGGCTGCTTGAGGTTGTCCTAAATGACCTCTTGTAAATGCTCCACACCAAAAGTTAGTAACCTTCCACCAACAATGCTCTACCATGGGGGTAACACCAGATAGAAACATGATGCAAGATAGACTACCCATGTAACAAACACTATGGGTTTGATCAAGATTGTTGACTTTGACTTGAACTAATAAGTGTGTTATCATATTTTTTTTTGAAAGTGGTGATCATTGCAGCTTCAGACCATGAGGACACCATATGATACAGTTAAATGGGAGATATAAAGAACAATTGTAGAGGGCAGGTACCATCCTAAACAAAACAGAGTCTGAGCAAATGCTTACTGGCAGCCCATCTGAAGTGGTAGTGTTCTGAGCACCTCTTCCCTGCCTCCTCTTATTCCCCCATGCAGAGTTTTTCTCTCCTCCTAACCTCTCTACAATCATCCTGCTGTCATGAAATGTGCTTAAGCTTTTGTGAGATCAGGTCAATGAGTCCTCATACTGTGACATACCTGCCAATTTCAACAACCTACTGTGAAAAAAATCAAAAAACACTCCACACTCACAAAACATCCAATAACAAAGGTTACTCAAGATCATTCCAGCTGAAAGTCAGATGGCTGATAGTGCTAGTCAGAGTGGTGTGTATGTAGAGGGTTGTAAAGTGGTCTCACAACTGAATGTATGTTCAGCTTTGAGTGATCCAATGAATCTGCATCTTCAAAGTACAGAATGCATAAATAAAAACTACAAAGACACCTGCTGGTCACAATGATCTGGAAACTTCCAGTACATGTACAGCATACCCATACAAATAGCCTTTGCAGCATAATATATTGTGGGCTGTGTACCCAACTCAAAGGAAACCACTAGAGCCCATTCTGTGCATTTTTGGCTATTAACTCTGTTTGCTCTGTTTCTCTTCCACACTTTGTGTTTCAGATTTTCATACCCACAAATTGTTCTTTTGCATCAGTGGATGAGTAGCTGGTGCCATGGGAAGTAAATTAGTTTTTAGAGGGATGCAGCTTTTAATGAATGCAAGCAATCCTTGCGTACTTCATTCAGCTGCCTCAACATGCCTGGTCTTCTTCCTTTAAATCCTCTTAAATCTTTCCCTTCCTTGCAGTCGTTCTCAGTAAACAGCAGAGTATAATGGTGACCCCATTAAATTTTAAACCTACACCCTGAATCTGTTAATGGATTATTAACTCAAACACTTGTGAATATATCAGCAAATCCAACACCTTCAACCTCTTGATGTCTATTTAAATTACACATAGCCATGTGACACAGTTTTACAGATTACAAGTCAAAACCAAATGAGAGCAGCACCTTATTCTCTTGCATTTATGATGGAAATAATGCTAAGTGTTCGAGCATGAGGTAATAATAGGTAGGCAAAAAATCTATTGTGACAACCAACAATTATTACCAAGTCAAATGCAAAATACTGCAGGTGCTGGATTACTACCAAATGATTGAACAAATGTGACCATAAAAGGCATCTCAAAATGTTGCAGTGAGATTTATCTTTCATGAAACAATATGCTGATATTTGTGTAACCTTTGTAGCCAAATCATATGTTTCATAGGCAGCATTTCTTAAGCTCTTAGAATTACAAAGAGCTATGAAGGTAGATCTTTCACTTTTCAGCCAGGCCAATTTAAGCTATAATTTTTTAAAAATTGCTGGGAGAATAGCAAGCCTCTTACAAAGTTTCCCCAGATAGTAGTACCCCACAATGTTTAGAGGACAGCAACTTCCACTATGATAGGAGGAGGGAAACTGCAGGGTAACTTTTACAATGTAAAAGGGGCAATATAATTTCAGGTGAATGATATTCACCTCTCCTGACTGTTAGTACCACAATAGGGATTACCAACCTGGAGTGACACTTTGGATGTGATTCTGTCAACTTCTTTGTTTCCTTGCTAATAGGGCAAAATTCTGCAGCTGCTGGGACACTGCAGAGTGCTTTCACAGTTATAACATGACTACTTACAAGTTTCCTAAAGTCATAATTTGGAGATGGCTGTGTTGAACTCAGATGGGCAAAGTCAGAAGTCACATGGCACCAGGTTATAGTCCAACAGATTTATTTGAAATCACAAGCTGTTGGAGTGCAGGTGAAATCGTGTGACCTGATGAAGTAGCTGTGCACCAAAAGCTGGTGATTGCAAATCCCTCACCCCATCCCCCTCTCTGATGAAGGGTCTTGGCCCGAAACGTCAGCTTTTGTGCTCCTGAGATGCTGCTGGGCCTGCTGTGTTCATCCAGCCTCACATTTTATTATTATTGATTACAAATAAACCTGTTGGGCTATAACCTGGCACTGTGTGACTTTGAAGTTTCCTGAAGGGAATATGTTACTGATTTCCATAACAAAATGCTAAAATTGGCATTAACAACTTTAAAATGGCCATATAGACTTTTTACCCTGTTAACACTAACATTTTTATTTTATTTGTTCATAGGATAAGGGTATCATTGAATGGGCTAACATTCACTGCCCATTGTTATTTGCCCCAAAGTTAGGAGTTAACCACATTCCTTTGGGCCTGGAGACACGTGTATACCAGACCAGGAAAGAACAATAGATTCCTCCACTAAAGGACATTAGTGAACCAGGTGGGTTTTTTCAATAATATAACAATAGTCAAAATGAGGCTGGCTCTTCATCCCAGATTTTTATGAAGTGAATTTCCATCATCTGCCATGCATTCAAACCCAAGACTCCAGAGTATTACCTGATCTTCTGGATTAATAGCCTCGCAATAAAACCACCAGGCCATTAGTTCCCTTGATCAATTGATTAATTCAGAGATGATGGGAACTGCAGATGCTGGAGATTCCAAGATAATAAAATGTGAGGCTGGATGAACACAGCAGGCCAAGCAGCATCTCAGGAGCACAAAGGGTATAGGCCCGAAACATCAGCTTTTGTGCTCCTGAGATGCTGCTTGGCCTGCTGTGTTCATCCAGCCTCACATTTTATTATCAATTGATTAATTGTCTGTTTAGAGTGTGCCTTCGGTTACATGATTGAAGCATTTGCCTGTTTCAGCTCATAGGCCCCTTTTATTATGAAATTCTCAGGATAATAGCTTTTTTTAAATCCATTCATGAGTTGTGACCAAACCTGGTTTTGCCAGCATTTATTGTCCATTCCTACCTGCCGTTTAGAAGGTGGTAGTGAGCTGTCTTCTGGAACCACTACAGTCCGTTTACTGTAAGAGCACCCAAATTGCTACAGAGGGGGAGTTCCAGAATTTTGATACAAGCAACATTGAAGGAACGGTGATATGTTTCCAAGTCAGGATTGTCTGTGGCTTTGAGGGAAGATTGGAGGTTGTCGTCTCCCACATATCTGCCAGCCTGGCCCTTTTAGACGGTAGCTGCTGTGGGTTTGGAAGGTGTTGTCCAAGGAGCATTAGTGAATTTTTCAGCGCATCTTTTAGATAAAATTGACTGCTGCTACTGAGCATCATGGTGGACAAAATGAACGTTTGTGGATAACGTGGAAATCAAGCAGGCTGCTTTGCCCCAGATGGAATCAGGCTTTTTGAGTGTTGTTGGAGCTACACTCATTGAGGCAACTGGGGAATGTTCCTTTGCATTCCTGGCATCTACCTTGCAGATCATGGATGTCTTTGGGAGTCAGGAAGTGAGTTACTTGCTGCAGAATTGGTTGGAGCGTGTACCATGAATCCTCCAACTAGTTTGAAATGAGATAGAGCCAATAGGATTGAAAGCTAAGTTTTCAGTTACATTTAAACTGAAAGGCAGGAAGAGTCAGCATGTTCCTTTGGACTCTCTCATATCTACAATAATAAAATAATAATTGTAATTCTGAGAATTCTACTGCCCTTAGTTCTCCCCTTTGTATAATGATCAATTAGATCAAAAGCAGTTAAGGTTGCACAATCATGACTGTGATGCCCACATTTCATGAGATAATAAAGAAACAAAACAGCTCCTGCAAAGGTACTGCAGCCCAATGTTGGAATTGCTTGCAACTGGCAAGTGTTATTGGGCTGACTTTTAAAATTTCAGGATCAGGAGGAAACTGAAAGAAATCTTCCTGTGTTAAGCTATGAATAGAAATTTATGCCAAACATGTTCTTGAGTGAAAGAAAAAGAAATTTTATTTCTTACTAACCCTTGCATAAATAATATAGTAGCAACACAAACACATATGCTTAGCGCAAGATTAAAAAAGATGACTTTTCAATATAAAATGAAAACAAGACTATGCAAGTTCAAATCCATCAGGTGTGTTGGAGATGTAAGGTGTTCACTGGAGGCCGCAGTTAGCTAGCTGTGTCCTGTATCAGCAACAGCCATGCATATTGCAGATATCATTTGGTTGTAAGCGTTTAGATTTTCCTATATCTTGTACTGTCAGTAGTTGCTTTGTCTTTCCTGAGCAATAGCAGAGAGAAAGAGGGCTTCTTAATGTTCTATTTTTATAGAGCCATCACTAATAGTCTGCTAAAGCATTTGATTGAACTTCCACCAATTTGCATAAGGCTCTGCCTGAGCTCTGCCATCTTATAATCAAGATGGATAATTGCAGGTGAATCTTTCATCTCCAGTCTGTAAAATTTATCACACAGCACTCAATTAAAAATAAGAAATACAAGTTGCTTCTTGCCTGACTGATTTCAATCCCTTTTAAACAAAGGGCTAAATCAATTTAGATAATTTGGTCTTTTTGTTTATTTGACATTGGTTTCTGGGAACTTGGCTCAAGCTGTTCTCGGCTGATCAGTAAGATTACTTCTAAGTCAGCACTTTTCTTTTTGAAAACTATTTCAGTCCATACCCCTTAAACCCAGGGTTTATAAACCTATTATAAAGTTAAAAATTGATAGTACCTATCCTACAACTATTATCACAAATAACATTTCATTAAAATTATAATCAAACATCACAAGGTACTTCACAGGAAAACTATAAAGCACAATTTCCTTCTGAACTATGAAAGAAGATATCAAAGCAGATGGTAAAAATATTTGATCAAAGAGATAGGTTTTAAGCAGTGTTTTATTTTAAATTTTAAAATGAAGGACAGAGGCAGAGAGGTTTATGAAAAGAATTCCAAAGCTTAGATCCTTGGCAGCTGAAGGCCTAGCCACAGAGGCAGAATGGTGATGTCAGGGTATTGTCAAGATAGCAAAATTAGAGGAATACCGATTTTTCACAGGGAAATGGCATGGTATTTTCCCATATTGCAGTACATCTGCCAAGTTTTTTTTCCATCGCTACTTCTAACCTCTCTATATTTCTTTAAAGATTCTTTCTGCTATCATCACTACTTGCCTTCCCAGCTAATTTTATGTTATCCAAGTTATTAATATATATTCCAAACAATTGTCACCCCAGAAATGATTCCTGTAGTACTTCATTAGTTACCATTCATCATCATGAAATGCCCCTTTATCCCAATATGGTGCCTTCTATTAGTTAGCCAATCATCTATCCATGTTAATATACTACTCAAAGCCATTTCTCGTATCTTATTAAGTAGCCTCATGTGCTGTACCTTATTGAATGTCTTTCGAAAATCCCTGGGGAGGAGTTGGACAGCAATGCTATCATTGGACTAGCAGTCAAGAGCCTAAGGCTAATAAGGCTAATGTTTGAGGTCATGAGTTCGGATTCTATTATGCCAGTTGGTGAAATTTAAATTAAATAACATGAAGAATACTAAAGGGTAGGAAGGGCCCTTTGGCCTATCAAAACTACACCATCAAATGATGCCTTTCTAAGCTAAAACCCTTTTACCTCTACACAGTCTGTTCTCTATTCCCTACCTATTCATGCATCTGTCAAAATGCCTCTTAAAGGTTGCTATTGTATATGTTTCTATCACCTCATCTGACAGCATCTTCCAGGCAATTAACATCTGATGTCTAAAAAAATTGTCTCTCACATCTCCTTTTAAACTTGCCTTTTTTTCACCTTAAGCCTGTATCCCCTAGTATGTGACCTTTCTATTCTGGGAAGGGCACTCTAACTATCCATGCCTCTCATAATTTTGTAAACTTCTGATAAGTCACTCCTCAGCTTCTGACATTCAGGTGAAAACAAACCAAGTTTTGCAATCTCTCCTCATAGGTAATATCCTCCAAACCAGGCAACATCCTGGTAAACCTTTGCTGTACCATTTCCAAAGCTTCTATATCCTTCTGGCAATGCGGTGACCAGAACTGTATGCACTATTCCAAATGCGGCCAAAATAAGGTTCTACACCGCTGCAACATGACTCCATACTCTTTGGCCTAACTGGTAAAGACAATAATGTCATATGCCTTCTTGACCATTTCAGTCATTTGCATCACCACTGTCAGGGAACTGTGGACTTGTACACCTGAATCTCTTTGTATATTTATGTTTCTAAGGATTCTGCCACTTACTTCCCTCCTGCATTTGATCTTCCAAGGCGCATCTCCCCACATTTTTCTGGATTAAATTCCATCTCTCATTTTATCATCCAAGTCTCCATGCTATCTATATCCTGTTGTATCCTCTGGCAATCCTCCTCATTATCTGCAACTCCTCCAACCTTTGTGTCATCCACAAACTTACTAATCAGACCACCTCCATTCCCTTCCAAATCATTTATATGTTACAAAAACAGGGATCCAAGCACTGATCCCTATGGAACACCACTGGTCACAGATTTCCAGTCAGAAAACACCCTACGCTCTAATTTCTATAACCAAGGCAGTTCTGTATCTATTTTAGCAGCTCACCTCAGATGCCATGCCTGTTCGTACTTTGCCCAAGGTCTTGCTAAAGTCCTTATAACATATACCACTCTTCCCTCAACAATCAACTTTGTCACTTCCTCAAAAAACTCAGCCTAGTTTTTGAGGCACAATCTTCCTTGCACAAAACGGTGCTGCCTGTTGCTAATAAGTCCATGTTTTTCAAGCTGTGAATAAATCTTGTACCTAAGAATCTTCTCCAATAATTTCCCTAACACTGATGTAAAGCTCACCAGCCTGTAATTTCCTGAATTGCCCCCGCTGCCCTTCTTAAACATGGGAACAACAGTGGCAATTCTCCAGTCCTCTGGGACCTTACTTGTGACTAAAGAAGATGCAAAGATTTTGGACAAGACCCCCACAATTTTTTCCCTCACCTCCCTCAGTATTCTGTGATAGATTCCATCAAGTCCTGTGGACTTGCTTACCTTAATGTTTTTTCAGAACACCCAGCAGGACCTCCTTTTTTATATCAACATGCGCTAAGTATCAACATACCCCTCTCTAGATTCACCATCCACAATGCCATTCTTCTTTGTGAGTATTGATGCCAAGCATTCATTAAGGACCTCGCCTGTTTCCTCCAACTACGCGCATAGATTTCCTCCTTTTTTCCTTGAGTGAACCTATCCTTTCCCGAGCTATCCTCTTGCTCTTTACTTATGTATAGAAAAGCTTAAGATTTTCCTTAATCTTATTTGCCAAGGTTATTTCATGGTCTCTTTTAGTCCTCTAAACTCCTTGTTTAAGTTCTTTTCTGCTTTCTTTACATTCCATGAGGGCTGTGTCAATCTCCAGTTTCCTAAACCTTGAGTATGTTTCCTTTTGCTTTCTGACTAAGCTCATAATTTCTCTTGTCATCTAAATTCCCGAATCTTATCATCATCGTTTTTCACTTTCACAGGAAACTTCCATCACCTGACCAGGCTCATTCCCTAAAACAAGTTCTGACTAGTCATCTTCCAAAATTGGACTATTTATATATTGCTTCAAGAAACCCTCCTATACACCGAACAACAAATTCTCTCTCATCCAAGCCTCTGCCACTAAGGAAGTCCCAGTTAATATATGAGAAATTAAAATCACCTACCACAACAACCATGTTGTTTTTACATTTTCTTATAATCTGTCTGTATGCCTATCCCCTATCACCCATGACTTTTGGAAGACCTGCAATACAGCCCCATCAAAGTGATTGCACCCTTCCTATTCCTGAGCTCCAATCTGGCCTTGGTCTCTGACACTTTCTAGGTCATTTTATTTGCTGAGCTACTGCTCTGTTTACTGCTGCACTAGATTAAACTGAACCAAGTGGCACTAGCAAACCTCCCTGCTAGGATATTTGTGCCCTTCGGTTTAAGTGCAACCCATCCTTCTTGTGATTGTCCCACCTGCCCTGGAACACATCCCAATGATTCATTTACCTGAAGCCCCCCAACTCCAACATCAGCCCTTTAGTCACATATTTTAACAGTACTGTCTTCCTGTTTCTAGCCTCATGGACATTTGGTACAAGGAATAATGCCAGGATTACAAACCTAGAGATCCTGCTTTTTCTACCTAACTCCCTGAACTTCCTTTGCGGATTTTGTCACTCTTCGTGCCTATGATGTTAGTACCAGTATGTGCTATGATGTGTCTGGCTGCGCACCCTTCCTGTAAGAATGCCCGGTGTCTGCTCAGAGACATCCTTAACCCTGGCACCAGGGGAGACAATACACTATCCTGGAATCCCGCTTGTGGCCACAGGAATACCTATGTCCCCCTGGCTATAAAGTCCACTATTGCTACTGTTGTATTGCACTTTGACCCTGCCTGCAGTACAACAGAGCTAGCTGTAGTGCCACACTCTGGCTGCTGTTATCAGCATCCCCTGATAGGTCAGCCCACCCCCCAACAGTATCCAAATTAGTAGTCACCCAGCTATCTGCCTATAACTTGGGTGTGACCATGTCTCTAAACTCCTGTCTATAACACTTCCCACATCCTAGACGTTCCTCAGTGTGTCCAACTGCTGCTCCAACCGATCCATCATCGAAGGAATGAAGATAATCCACTGGTTACCCTTTTATCCTGCTTTATTCCTCCCCAAAGAACTTTAATATATTTGTCAGACATGTCTTCCCCTTTTTGAAACTATGCTGACATCCTTTGATTATATTATGTACTTCTGAACACTTTACTGTACATCCTTTTTGACGGATTCCTTAACATTTTCCCAAGGACAGATATTAAGTTAACAGGCCTATAGTTACCTGCTTCTGTCTCCCTCTATTTCTGAATAAGGGGTTTACATCGGCAGTTGTCTGACTCTCCAGCACTTACCCAGATACTAGGGATTCTTGTTAGATTACTACCTGTGCATCATCTTTTAAACAAAAACTAAAAGAACTGTGGGTGCTGTAAATCAGGAGCAAAAACAGAAGTTGCTGTTCTGAGGAAGGGTCACCGGACCTGAAATGTTAACTCTGTTTTCTCCTTCACTGATGCTGCCAGATCTGCTGAGCTTTTCCAACAACTTTGTTTTTGTATCATCTTTTAAATGCCTAGGATGCATAACCTCTGCTCCAGGGGTCTTATAGGCCTGTAGTCCCATTAGTTTCCCCAGTAACTTTTTCATTAGTGACAGTTATCATGTTTATTTCCACTCCCCTAGTGATTAGTGTACTGCTTTTTTTTTAATATGCCCTCATTATCTCATGATTTACTCTCTTTCTTACAGAACAGTGTAGGTGTGGGGAGATACCTCTCACCAGAGTCATCTTCCTCTGGTTATTTCTTATCTCTACCCAATTTCTTCCTTCATCCATCTTCAGTAGCTTATAATTAACCTGCAGACTCTACTAAAGAAAACCCCAAAAGAACTGCAGATGCTGTAAATCAGGAACAAAAACAGAAGTTGTTGGAAAAATTTAGCAGGCCTGGTAGCTCTGTGGAGAAAGAAATCTTAGTTAATGTTTTGGGTCCGGTGACCTTCCTCAGAACCTTCTGAGAGAGATGCACACTAGCTTGAAGTTGTGTTGGTCATGTATAAACATGGATACCACCCTAAGGTGCACAGCCATTGTAAATGTGTTGACTACCAGGCTGCATGCCACAGTCATGGAAATGAGCAGAAGGATTAACATTTGCATGCTGCCTGAATCACTTTGACTGCAAACACCACTCTCCAATTCAGACGCTACTGAATTTAGCCCCATAATATTCTCTTTTTGCTTCTCTGGAGCAACCAACATAGCCATGCTCACTTATTTTTTAAAAAATAGCCACCTTTTGTCGCTTATCATTGTTCAAATCTGATTTGGCATTCTTTTGTTTATCTGAGACCTGTTCATCTTTGTACGCTATTTCACAGACCTCTGCATTTACAAGCTTCTTTTAATAGACACTTTCCATCCCAAACCCAGTTGACATTTTTACTATTACTGTTGTTCTTATCAGTACAGTGAGCAACACAAATAGTACTTCAAAAAAATTTCATTATGTGGCATTTGATTACATCTAACAAATCTTGATAATGGAACAAGAAGACAGTGAAGAGGGAGTTCATCTCATTCTAATGAAATTGTTTGAGTGCAACATTTATTTTACTTGTTTTCTGACAGTTTGATTAAGTGAGACCACAACTGTTATGTACAATAATGTAAATTCTGTGAATTATAAAAGATAATTCTAGAGATGTTACAAGATATATACTGAGTTGACATCACAGTTGATTGAAGATGGCATCAGTGAAGTTACACTGTACACAGTTGTTCTGAGAGAATAATGTGAGCTGTATGCTTGTGTAAAGAGTGGGATAACATGATGAATAATATTGTTTTTGTTAACTGTGTCAAATCAGTTTTTCAAGGATGGCAGTGAAGAGGAATTACTCTTTGTTTCACAATATTGGAGGACTGGGCTCACTTTTGTATCTTCTATGAACAGGATCAGATGGCACATCTAACATTTGTGAAAAACATATACTTACAAAGAATGTGCCAGAGACTTGGGGTTTCAGATGATAAATCTTTATTTTCTGCACCTATTTGCGACATTTTAATCAAGAAATCTAGTGGAATGCTGGCCTATATGTCTTGAGGCCTGGCTTATTTGGGTGCAGAAATTATGCTACAATTCTACAAAACCTTAGGTAGATGCCCCCTGGAGTACTGTGAGCAGATCTGGGCATTACACCCTACATAGGATATATTGGACTTGGAGAGGGTTAGGATAACAAGAATTACATCTGGACTACAGGGATTAAGGTATGAAGAGAAATAGTACAAATTAGTTCTATTTTCTCCAGAATTTAGAAAGTCAATGAGTGAATTTGTCACAGTCTTCAAAATATTAACAGCAAAAGGCAGGGTAGATAGATATAAAGTATTTCCATTCGTCAGGGATTCTAGAACTACGGGGTATAATCAGATAGTTAAGGCCTGACTATTCAGGAGAGATATTAAGAAGTACTTCTACACTCAAAGGGTGGTAAATGTTTGGAACTCTCTTCCACATATGACAGTTGATGCTGGATCAGTTTGTGATTCCTTTTATTTAAGTTAAACACAGTTATTTCTGAACGAAGTCTCTCACTGAGTAATAAATTTTACCATGTTATGATTAATACTTTCCTAAGGGATCTTTTACTCTGAGATCATTTATTAACCTACCTTTTACCCTGTACCAGATCCAAGATATCCCGCCCGGGTTGGCGCCATGATGTATTGCTCTCGGAAACTATCTCTAATGCATGAATTTGTTGCCATAGCCACCTTTTACAGTTAGATTAATCCAATCAAGATGAGGATTAAAGTCATCTATAATTATTGCTCCATTCTCTCACTTGCTTCTTTTATTTTTTGCTTATAGCCTTTCTTAGAGAGTAGCTGCTGTTTGGGTGTCTGTACACTATGCCTACTAATGTCTTCTTTCCTTTGCTTTTTTAAACCTACACCCAAATAAACTCTACATCATCCGAGCCTGGATAATCTCTCACAACTTTCCTCATTTCATTTCCTAGTAACAGCTCTACCTCACCATCTTTTCCATCCATCCGTCCTCAGCCTTTTTCATCTTTGCCAGTTCCTTGCAAGATCAATCCAGCACACAAACCAACAACTCCCCATGTCTTTGCTTCTTATTTGGAATCAAATGTTTATTCACTTCGCCATTTTAAGAAAAATCCCTCTCTCAATCTCTCCCTGCACTAACATCATTTTAACCTCTAACAAGACCTTATGGAAAATAATCACTTCCAATGTTCTCCATATATTTTTAATCAACACATTTCAATGTGTTATGACATACCTGGGGGCAACTGTGACTTGAACCCAGACCTTCTATCTGAGAGGGTGGGTCACTATCACCAAGGGAGACATGTCAGCTGAAAGCATGGCGAAAGGGATGGTTTAGGAGGGAGGGTTTTAAAATTTTGGATCATCGAGACATGGTAGGACCTGTATAAGTGAGACAGTATGCACCTGAACTGGAACTAGTCCACTATCCTTGCTGGGATGCTTGCTTGGGAAGGTTTAAAACTGATTTGGCAGGGATTTGGGACACAGTATAATATAACATCAGGAGCAAAGCCCTATCAGATGTAGAAGGATTGCTAGGACTGACAGGTAGGCAGAGAAAACATGGACATGATAAGGCACATGAGAGATCTAGAAAGCAAAATTGTATCTACTTTAGTGGAAGGAGCTCAACTGGTAAGGCAAATGAACTTAGAATATTAATCAATATGTGGGCATATGATATTGTTGCAATCACTGAGGCAAGGTTGAAGTATGGACAAGACTGGCAGCTCAACTTTCCCGAGCATAACATTTTCAGGTGGGGCAATTAAGAGAGGTGGAGACCATTGCAATTTTGACAAAGGAAGACTTCAAGGCAGTAATGAGTCCGAGAAAGTTTGTCAAAGGTAGAGCTTCATAATGAAAATGTGATGATAACCTTGGTAGAATTATATTATAGCCTCCCAGAAGTAAGAGGCAGATGTGTAGGCAAATCACAGAAAAGTATGAGAGCAACAGGGTTATAGTTGTAGCAAACTTGAACATTACTAATACTAACTGGGATCATCTTAGTGTGAAAGGCTCAGGTGAGGTGAAATTTTTAAGGTGCATCCAAAGATCTTGTTAGTACAATATGTAGATCATCCTAGTAGAAATGGGGCATTGCAAGACATAACCCTAGCGTATAAAGCCAGTCAGGTGGTTGAAGCATTTCAGTGGCAAGCATTTTGGTGATAGTGATCATAGCTTTGGGTGTCAATACTGGCATAGGCCAATTTCAATATCATTAGTCAGGATCTGGCAAACATAGACTAGCAGAAGCTACTTGCAGGTAAGTGTGCATTTGGAAAGTGAGAGCCTTTTAAAAGTAATATTGTGAGAGTTCAGAGCCAGCATGTCCCTGAAGAATGAAAGGCAAAGGCAACAAGCCCAGGAAACCCAAGAGATAAAAGGTGTTTGAGAAAGGAAAAGAAGAAAGCACGTTTCAGGTGGTGTGTTAAGCTCAAGGAAGGCCCTTCAAAAGTATAGAAAATGTGAGTGGGTGCTTAAGAAAGCAAATCAAAAGGACAAAGAGAGGCTACAAAATATCTTCAGCAGACAGGATCAAGAAAAACTCCAAGACTTTTTATGAGTATTTTGGATTAAAAAGATTACCAGGGAAGAAGAACCTATTCAAGACCAAAGGGGCAACATGCACATGGAGCCAGTGGACAGAGTGAGGTCTTAAATAAATACTTTTCATCATTATTCACAGAAGAGAAAGACATTGTAACCCTGAATTCCAGTTGTGATGGTGAGATTCTAGAACACAGTATGATTATTAAGGAGAAAGTATTAAACGTTTTAACAGACATAAAACTGCACAATCGCCTGGTCGTGATGAAATATTACCCCAGGCTGCTTTAGGAAATAAGGGAGGAGATTTCTGCAGCCCTGGCAGAGTTATTTAATATTTCAGAGATAATGGGAACTGCAAATGTTGGAGAATCCGTGATAACAAAGTGTGAAGCTCGATGAACACAGCAGGCCAAGCAGTATCTTAGGAGCACAAAAACTGACGTTTGGGGCCTAGACCTTTAGATGCTGGTTGGCCTGCTGTGCTCATCCAGTTCCACACTTTGTTATTTAATATTTTGCTGATCACTGGTGAAGTGCTAGATGGAGGATAGCTAATGTGTTTCCTTTGTTCAAGAATGTCAGTAGAGTTAGGCCAGGTAATTACAGACCGGTTAGTCTGATGTCCGTGGTTTAGGAAATTTTTGAAAAAAAAATTTCTGAAGGACAGGATTAATCACTACAGGGAAAAGCAGGAATTGATCGGGGTAGTTCACATATATTTGTTTAAGGGAGATCCTATCTGACTAATTTAGTTGAGGTTTTTGAACAGTTGGCTAAATGTATCGATGAGACTATTACAGTTGATTTGGTTTGCATGAACTTCAGTTAGGCCTCTGACAAAGACCCACATGGAAGACAGGTCCAAAAAGTAAAAACCCTTGGAATCCAAGACAAGTTGGCAAACTGGATCCAAAATCTGCTTACAAATACACAAAGAGTGATAATGGAGGGTTGTTTCTGTATTTGGAAGACAATGACCAGTGGTGTAGAACGTAATTTTGTCCTAGGACCCTTTCTGTTTGTTAGTTACATTAACAACTTGAATATGAATACAAATATAGAAGGTGTAATTATTAAGTTTTCAGATGACATGAAAATTGACAGTTGTTCATAGTGAAGAGGATGGTCTCAGGCTACAGTCTGATTTTGGGCAGAGCAATGGCAGGTGGAATTTAATCCTGATAAGTGCAAGTTGATGCATCCTGGGAGGTCTAATGAGGGAAGGATATACACAATAAATGGCAGGTCCTTAGGGAATACTGAGGAACAAAGGGACCTCAGTATACAAATCCACAGTTTCTTGAAAATGTCAGCACAGTAGATAGGGTGATTATGAAGGCATATGGATGCTTGCCTTCGTTAAGTGGGGCATAGAATATAGGAGCAAAGAAGTCTTGTTACAACCTTATAAAACATTGGTTAGGCCATACATGGAATACAGTATGCAGTTCTGGTTGCTACACTATTGCAAGAACATGATTGCACTGGAGAGGGTGCAGAGGAAATTCACCAGAATTTTGCCTGGGATGAAAAGTTGCATTTATGAGGAGAGACTGGATAGTCTGGGTTTATTTCCTTGCAGAGAGGAGGATCTGATTGAGGCATACTAAAGTATGAGAGACATTGAGAATAACTAGTGAAAATCTCTTCTCCATAGCAAATGTGTCTAACAGCAGAAAGTATAAGTTTAAGATGGAGCAGCAAATGGTTTGGAGGAGATCTAAGAGATTTTTTTCACCCATAGTGTGGTGGAAATATAGAATGTGCTGCCTTGGGAGGGTGGTGAGGCAGATACACATCCAACATTTAAGAAGCATCTGGAGGAGCACTTAAAATACAGAGTCTAGTAGGTTGTGGACAAAGTGCAGGTAAACAGGATTAGACAGGTTTAGTGTTTGCTGGTTAGCACAAACATGTTGGGCTGAAGGCTCTATGAATCTACGATTTTGTCACCACCACAATCAATTATTCCAATGCTTTCTTAGTTGGCCTTGCATCATCCACAGTCCATACAATTTGGCTCATCTAAAATGCCACTGCCTATAATCTGCAGGAGTGTGAGAGCCACACTAATGAGAAAACAGCAACAAGTTTTATTGGCTATAACTATATACACAAAGGATGGTAAGAAAGGATTTGTTACTTGGACACCTACAGATTCAGTCTCCCAAGACTCCTGCAATGTTTCATATAATTTGACATCACTGTGACATAGATTATTTGGCAAATGTTGAATAGCAATATACTTGTAGGATTCTTTCCTGAATTGAGTCTCTTTACCCAGGACTCCTGATTCCTGTTGTTTGCAATTTAAAATTCTGACATTAAGTTAAAATCCCTTCGTGGTTTTGCACTTCCCTTTCCATGTAAATAGCCCTACAACCAACCAGACTTCTCCAATTTAATTTATTCATGAGACGTGGGCAATGCTGGCTCAGCTAACATTTATTGTCCATTCCTAATTACCATAGATGAGGTGGTGGTGAGCTGCCTTCTTGAACTGCTGCAGTTAATGTGGTAATTGGACGTCCACAGCATCGTCCCAGAATTTTGAGTCAGCTCCAATGAAGGAATTAAAAACAAAGTTGCTGGAAAAGCTCAGCAGGTCTGGCAGCATCTGTGGAGGAGAAAACAGAGTTAACATTTCAGGTCTCATGACCCTTCCTCAGAACTGGTGGTGGTTGGGGAAACTTCAGTTTATATGCAGAAAATAGGGAGGTGGGTGGAGTAGGGAGTAAATGATAGGATCGAGCCCAAAGAGAGAGAGAGAGAGTGGACAAAGGAGTTGCTAACGATCAGGCAAACGATCTTATTAGGGGTGATTGTGAATTCAATAATTTAGACCATATGAGCTAAGGTTCCTTCTTCAAACAAATTTGACACTCTGCTTTTCTCTTTCCTCTTCAAATGCTCTTAAAACACAGCATACTTTTGATCACCTCGTAACAGTCATTGCCCTTGGACTTTTGTCCAATTTTTTCCCCCAATTATGCCTCTGAGAAGCATTATTAAATGTAAGGTCTTATCTCAAGGTAATATCGCAAATAGAAAATTATAGGATGCTGTTCTTACTTGCTTTGCATTTCTCATTTGAAGGAGAATAAATCAGACAGAAAATACATGTTTTTTTAAAGCAGATTTTTTTTTTAAAGAGCATACATCTCAGCAAAGTGTAACATGCAATCCTTTGCACAGCACAACTTAATGTTCCAAAACTGGAAGCTCATGTTAATTATTTCATGATCACTGGAAGATTGTTCATGTGCATAGCACCGCACACAGTCAAACTGCCCCGAATGGATAATTTTGAATAAATTGAATATCCTGAATAACCTAACAGAAATCATTTTCAATACACAATTAGTACACTGTTATTTTAGGCAATTAAAATAAAAGCCTGTCTCTCTTCTTGCTGCATGCTTTCACACATCGACAATTTTCCTAAATGTGAACTTAATATTTTATGAGTAAAACCATCCCTATTTTGAACATTCCGTATTAACAGTCTCCCTTGGCCAGGCGCAGTGAAACTCAGTACCTAACATTTGCTGAACATGGACAGTCTGTCTGCTTTGAATGCATTGCACCACCAGTCACCAAAATAATTTTTCTAACTTGCATATAAAATCAATAATTATTCAGTTTTTAATCCATTGTTGTTAGCTCAGAATAATATTGCACAGGATTGTTTGCTCCTTAATTGCTGCTACTTGTGCACTAATTAAAACATCCTGTAAAAGAACTAACAATCCAATAACCCAATCAATTGCAACATTCAAATATATTTTCTTACAGCATTCAAGCAAGTTAATGGATGAAGAGGGATCCTAATCTCATAATGTTTCTTTAATGTGCAGTCAAGGACAAATGCTCTATTTCACAAATATTAGTAAAACGTGACCATATAAGTGGCAAAAATAAAGAAATGCAGCAAGACGATGTACCTTTTGACCTAAAGAGTCAACTTGTTTTTGGTTTTTGATGGAAAAAACCTTTATGACAACATTGCTGTTACAACCAACTAATTGGAAGTCAAGGCTGCATATTTGCCATTTTGTGAGGAACTTACACCCAACAAAGCAAAGTAAATTCATGACATCGCCGAAATGTTTCAGATTTTTGTGGTGTTACAAGTGGGAAATAGTTCATATTTTTACTAATTAACTCAACCTCTGTTGATATAAATTTCAAAGGATTTGTGTACCAGTGGATCATCTGCATCACTTTCCTTGCAGTTGGTTAGATGTTTTAATTATTTTGGGGGAGATGATGGTCTACAGGTAATGTAACTGGATTAGTAATCCAGAAGCCAAAGCCAATGTTCTTGGGCAGGGCTCCCAAAGAATGTGTTAGTACCAAGGTTGCAAGGTAAAGTTTTGTTGTCATGACATGTTCACTGCAGGACTCACACCAAGTTACAGGAGTTGTGCACCCACTCTGACATGCCGTCACTCTCACAGTTTTCACTGAAAGATTGCACTAGCATTCAAGCGACAAAATGGGGCAACAGTGGAACAATATTTGAAAAGCACTGTCCTAAGAAGATGAAAATCAAATCCCACCACAGGTTCACAGTAGTGTGGTAGACTCTTAACTGCCCTCTGAAAATGGTCCAGCAATGGGCATTTAGGACTGGGCACAAATGGTACGTTGCCAGTGAGTTCTACAACCCATGAAAGAATAAGCAACTTCTAATTAGTTGCTAAAATAACAAGAAAGAAACAACACTTCAATAGCACTCCTCACAATATGGACCTTGAAACCATGTTGATAACGCAAGTTGATGTGCAAATGCTTGAACAGCTTGTCTTCACAAATTCTCCAGAAGTAGACTTATATCTTAACAGATCCTATAGAATGTTGCATAAACAGTTTCAGTACAAGATTACTCAAGTAAAACTTGAGGGAAAATTTAGTTTTTGAGAGAATGTGCAGTGAGGGTGCATAAAATCAGGAAATAATTCTGCTGATGTGATAATGGGAACTGTAGATGCTGGAGAATCCAAGATAACAAAGTGTGAAGCTGATGAACACAGCAGGCCAAGCAGCATCTCAGGAGCACAAAAGCTGACGTTTCAGGCCGAGACCCTTCATCCTTCATCCTTCATGATGGATGAAGGGTATCAGCCCGAAACGTCAGCTTTTGTGCTCCTGAGATGCTGCTTGGCCTGCTGTGTTCATCCAGCTCCACACTTTGTTATCAATAATTCTGCTGATGTTTGGTTCTGTCAGCGATTATGTCTTTTTTCAAGTCATTGCACATTCATGGTCTGGTGGGGTTGCCCAGGTTTCAACCTCCAGGCACCATAAGTAAAAGACTCAGGAGCATCACTCAACTTCTGCTCATTCGCTCCCACCCATTTCTGGTGTTAAAAGCCCAGCATAGACCAGTGCCATGTTTCATCAATGCCTCAGGCAGGAGAGAAGGTGAACATGCCTGTGTTGAAGGGAGTGATTGGGTACTTACAGCATTCTAATGAGAGAGCTTTCATTCTGCTGCTGCCAGCTACACATCAAGCAGTAACATCTGAACAAAGTCCTGGGTAATGGCTTAAAAATCAAACAAATCTACACGTTTTTCTATGTGGTCCCTTCTGTGTACTCCCACGCCAAGACCAAAAAGCCGCTGCACTATACATTCTTTGAGAATCCTTTTGTTCAGAAAAACATTACCGAAGTAACCACCTATACCTGTCCCCTCCCTACCTCCCCACCTATACTCTCCTCTCCACCTATCTTCTTTTCTCTCCATCTTCGGTCCGCCTCCCCCTCTCTCCCCATTTATTCCAGAACCCTCACCCCATCCCCCTCTCTGATGAAGGGTCCAGGCCCGAAACATCAGATTGTGTGCTCCTGAGATGCTGCTGGGCCTGCTGTGTTCATCCAGCCTCACATTTTATTACCGAAGAAAAAGGGTCGTTCTAATGCTTTTCTTCGCTGCTTTCATCCTCTAACCTCCCCTTTTAAAAGCTAACATTCCCCAGATCATGGGTGGCCTTTAACATTCCTCTGGCACTCACTCAGTCCTCCTTAGTCTTTGCCTGTGACAATTACCATCTCCCTTTATATTCCTGCTCTTCCCCCTCATGTCACTCACCATTCCGCTGTTTAGGCTTACCCATACATCACCTCTTATTCAGTTCACTTACTGATTTTTGCTCCCCCACATACTTAACTACCCCAGAGTGCCCACACTTAATAGGCAGCTTACATCCTTGAATAGATGCTTTCTCCCTTACACTCTCTAAGCATTTAAAAACCACAAACAAAACCACACATGACTGAGACTCCTCAATAGATGGTTGAGCAAATGTAGCTTCATCTTCCACTCTCGAAATGTTCAAAAACTACGTGTAAGAATGCATGCAACTGACATTTCAATTGAGGCTAGTTGATCTTGCACTGTGAGTGTTTGCTCAGAAAAGGCTTGTTTATGAAGGAGCCAAAAGGTTTGTGCCCACCACAGCTTGGAAAAAGAAGTCTATCCTGCCAGTTACATTCCTATGGCTGAATTAGTAACACACACATTTCCCATGTTTGTCAAACAAGGTTGTGTCTATGAACATAACTCTAGCAGCCTGAGGTGTTAGGAGTACTCATATAATACTAATGATTGGATCGGGAAATGCTGGAATTATGTAAATGCCACGAAACTGTTTTTTCATGAGGCCCAGGCCAATGCTCTGGGGACACAGAATCAAACTCCACCATGGTGGATGACAACTTAAATTCTATGTATAAATCTTGAAATTCTGAAACCAGTCTCTGTAGTAAGGACTATAATATTATAAATTAATCGGGGCAAATAAACTGTCTGTTTTACAAAGGTCTCTTAGGAAAGGAAGTCTGCCTTGTTTACTGGACTGACCAGAAGTGACTTTTAGGGATTGGTAATAAAATTCTCACCTTGCCAACAAACTCATGAAAAATAAATTTTAACGAAACTTTATAACCTTTCTCTTTCTTAATTTAAGGTTGCTAAATAAATTGTTATGAATGTGTCTCGGTTCACAGAGCATGTCCAAGTGGTTCTTTTCAGATTCACTCAAATGTAGTTAAGACAAGGCTCGACAACAGCAATTTGCTTAAATGTGAGTATTCACCGAATAATAATAAAAGACGAAGAAAGGGAATATTTATTAAGCCAAATAAAAAGAATGAAAGAGAGAGGAAAGAAACAATAAGCCTCATGCCCTTCTATACGTTGGGGACTTCTCAATCGATGTCTGGTCTGGAGGCTGAGCTTGTTCCTGGTTCTGTTCACAATCCTGGCCTGAGGTGAAATCCAACAGCTTAATGAATGAAACTGTCTGTCTTATACATTGTAACAAAGAACAAGAACAGAAGAACAATTGCAGAGAAACACATTGATTGTGCCATCTTCAGCACGTACAAGAATGTTCATAGGACTCATTCAACGTCATGTTGCTGTTGAATATTATCATTAACTTACCCAGCCTATTTTCCCCTCCTATGCAATCTATTTTCTCATGCAGCAGTTGAATATAAACATTAACTTTTAGCCCTTTGGCCCATCCAATACAAACCATCCCTGATGATATTTGACAGTACATGTTACAATTGCAGATACAGTCACAAATCAGCAACAACCACTGAGAACATATAACAAAAGTATGTAACCTACAGTAGAAGATTAAAACTACAATTAAAATAACTATTAACAGTATGAACAATACAACAATGGAGTGTATCATCAAATTAACAATCGCAGTGGCCTTTTCATACATATATACCAGCCCTTAAATAGGTATAACACAACTGATGTATGGTCACGGCTTTAATGGGACCCGGAGTTTGTGCCACCTGACTGAGGGGACAAGAATATCGTTTACATTTTTTTTTCAGTTAACCTATCTACATAATTTGCTCAAATTCAATACATTCCAGATTCAGATTCCTTATCCGAGATCATTTCACACAATAACCGTAAAATAACGTCATATGTGGACTCAAAATTTCTCCAGCTCTCTTCATCTGTAGCTGATCCTTTTGTCAAGTAGGTGTACTTGTCTGAGACCCGTTCCTCTATGCGTGTTGTTACCCTCTCATGTTTGTTACCCCTAGGTAACATTCACTTTTGCATATTCTCCAATTTCTAATAAAACAAACAAGCTCTATACATTCCACATCAAGCAGAATGGGATAATTAGTATTAATCTACTATGGATTCAAAAAGGAGGGCGGGGCATAAACTCCTGCACATAATTATGTCGTCCATCTCTTCCCCTCCTTGAAGGAAGGAAAAGCCCTTTTGTTAAATTTGCCTTTCCCAAACTCTTCACACACAAGGAGTTGCATTTTCAACATTCCAATATCTGTATCACTTGGATATTAACAATGAATCAGTCAATCTTATCTTTGGGAATTTAAGATTCACTTCTGTGTTAAAACAGTATTTGGAGGTTCAGGTTGCTGTTGTTAGACAAATTATATCAAATTGCATTTATTACATTCAGATAAAGTTACTAAATATTTTCAGGATTTATTTTTGACATAAGCAATGTTTTATGCCCTTAGGCTATGCATTAACATCAGTAGCCTCCACTCACAATCAAATTTAGCATTTCCAATACTTGAATGAAAAGTGAGATGTTCCTCCATTATTCATCATTTCATTTAATCAATTTTAGATTATAGCAAGCAAGTAAGTAAGTTGTCAATTAATCCATGAACAGTCAAAAAAAATCATCTGGCCTATTGTCAGCATAAACAATTTGTTGGGATCTTGCCACTGAGTCAGAGGTTCATGATTACATCCAATCCTCCAACTCTGAAAAGTAGTGGGGCAAGAGGCAATAATTTTTTATCCCTTAATTGTTTGCAGACCTGTTTGGACACCAGCAGGTACACATTCACCTTCATCATCTGGACTAGAATCTTGCAGAGCAGATCTTCAGTGCATGATAAAGTCAACGCAATTTTCAGCCACTTCAGTAGAATGAAGGTCAGTAAGGACAATGAGCATTCATGTACAACTAATATCTCGGATTGTCACCCAGAAGTCAAGATAAAAGATTTGTTAAAGACCTGTATTGTTTTCAGATGTTGAAATCCTACTGAGACAAGGCCAAGAAGTGAAACAATATGACCAAGTGCCATGTGTAATCTAGCAAGAAGCATGCTGGGAGGAGATTGCATGCGTAGTTATCTGGAACTCGAAGTTGCAGCCTAAGCTGTTAATAGATCTGTTGAGTTTCTCAATTGTACTTCATCTATGCTATTCAATGTGTTATTCATAACACAAAGGAAACACAATGTAGTACTCAATGCTGGGATTTTCTTTTTTTTAAAAAAAAGGCTGTAATGCAGGTGTGAATACAACAGGAAAGATATTTCAGACAGGAAGCAGTGTAAAATTTTCCATTTGTTCGGGGACATCAGGGGAAACAATTGCTAGCAAACCATGAGTGTGTGCTTTGTACCATAAAAGATATAGCTTGTAGTTGGAAACAACATAGAGTTGAGTTTGAAAAACCAAAAGCAACCCATAGACATCACAAACGACAGGGAGCATCAGAAAACTAATGGCGAATTCCAGGCATGAACTGAAATGCAAAGATGCCTTGTTCAAATTAAAGCTAGTTAATCAAAGCATGAAGCTAAGCTCTTTACATTTAGCTGTTGCAGAATGAGATTAGAAACATATGAAAATAGAGATATTAATTGAAAAAATGGAGTTCCTCAGAGTCAACACTTCAGGTTTGAAAGTTTTGGTTGGAAGCATGCATCTTATGGATAGTACATGCTGCTGCTCTTGTGCATTTTTAGTGGAGGAGTAAATGTTATGCCTGTGAAGTTGGCTGCTCTGACCTGGATGGTTTCACACTTTGAATGTAGAGGAATACACAAGTGTTGTAATAGCCCGTCTCTTGATCTGACATTCACAGCCACCAGTTCAGATATAAAAAAAATGCATGAAATTTAGAAGGTGGTATACAGATAGGACTTTTCTGAGTCACCAGACGCAAGACAGCTGCAGCTGGACAAAGGCAAGCTACTGTATGCCCAACCTAGAATGTTTTCACTCCTGGAGAGTCAACTCCAGCAGTATTATCAGGACAAGTGGCTCAGTTCAAACGCTTTAGATTAAATGCAGGTAAATAAGTGATGTGAAAAGAGATTTGGTATCTCTTAATTAGGAGAACAGAACTCAAGGATAAAGAAATAATATTGAACAGAAATAAACTATTAACTAGTTTTGGTCACCATTTATGATTATTACTATGATGGCGCAGGGAAAGAGATACCTCTAGCAACTCAATGAACATCCAAACCTGTACAAGACTTCCCTGAATATTTCTGAGGATCCCTTTATATGAAACTAATGTAGTGTTCTCTACTGATGGCACTGGGAGGTATTAGAAATGCTAAAGAGTTGAAACTAACAAGCACGCACTAAGCATGTTAATAGGTCAGAGTGCCTGAGGAAGCTGCAGGGCAATCTGAAGATGACATAAAATAACGTTACTTTAAAGTCCTCGTACTTCTTACCATCCTCCTCCATCCTCAGTGCTTGGACTTTGGTGCAAACAGAAGCTACAGTACTGGTGGGCAGAAAAGCAAAAAGCAATTGTAAAGTTTTCCAGTTGCAATGACTCTGATTTCCAATGTACCCAGATTGAAGCCAATGCCGAGTTGGAGGATTGGTCAGTATTACATAAAGTAATTGTTCTGAAGTGGGTAATGCTTGCTGTGAGAATTTGCCTCCAGAAAGGGGTTTCACCTGAAGTGGCTACGCTTATGTTGTCTAACAGAAATTTCTGACAGCTATTTCTTATATTCACAGGCAATTAAGTCTCTCGGCTAACGTTAAATTAAAGGAATACAGCACTGCTTCCAGTATTGTTTTGTCTCAAATGATCCTAGATAAGTTGAAGAATGAGAGTTTCATACCCTTACATCACATGCTACGATACATGATGACACATTGAAAATGTCTCCTCAAGGTATATAGGCATGCTGGCTGTGAGATATAACTCAATGATCATACTACTTTGACTCAACTATTCTCAGTCTGTAGATGGAGACAAGGAGTTCACCTCTAACTTTCTGACGGATCAGAAATATCTATACCGCTTCCCCCAGTTCCTACTAATTATGTCTGACCACACGTATTTGAACTTCGTGGCCCTTCCATAACCTTTTTAAATCAAAGGACAGAGCCTCTTCTGTAAATACTCTACAGTAGTGAATCGTCAAGCACTAATTAGAAGATAGTCCCGAATCAAGGAGTGTTGTTTACAGCAAACTACCATGAGCAACCCTTGCTCAGTGGCATGCATTGGCAGAGGTAGCAAGTGTTAGCACTATTACTGGTTTTTCATTCTTTTTATTCTCTTTTCGGTTTTGGTTTGCAGCTGTTAACTGGAAATTGTGAGTTGAAAATTTCTTGTAAACTTTGGGACAGTTTGTGGTAAAAGGAAAAGAATAAATCAAACTAGTTTTGTTTGTTTATGGGACCAGGCCTGGAGGGTAATTTTTAGTCAGAGATAACGGGAACTGCAGATGCTGGAGGAACTGAGATAACAAAGTGCGGAGCTGGATGAACACAAGCAGCATCTCAGGAGCACAAAAGCTGACGTTTCAGGCCTAGACCCTTCATCAGAGAGGGGGATGGGGAGAGAGATCTGGAATAAATAGGGAGAGAGGGGGAGGCGGACCAAAGATGGAGAGAAAAGAAGACAGGTGGAGAGGAGAGAATAGGTGGGGAGGTAGGGAGGGGATAGGTCAGTCCAGAGAAGACGGACAGGTCGAGGAGGCGGGATGAGGATATTTGGTAGGAAATGGAGCTGCAGCTTGAGGTGGGAGGAAGGGATAGGTGAGAGGAAGAACAGGTTAGGGACATGGGGAGACCAAGCGGACGCCTGGGGACCACTTTGCAGAACACCTCCGCTCAGTTCGCAATAAACAACTGCACCTCCCAGTCGTGAACCATTTTAACTCCCCCTCCTATTCCTCAGATGACATGTCCATCATGGGCCTCCTGCAGTGCCACAATGATGCCACCCGAAGATTGCAAGAACAGCAACTCATATTCCGCTTGGGAACCCTGCAGCCCAATGGCATCAATGTGGACTTCACCAGCTTCAAAATCTCCCCTTCCCCCACTGCATCCCAAAACCAGCCCAGCTTGTCCCCGCCTCCCTAACCTGTTCTTCCTCTCACCCATCCCTTCCTCCCACCACAAGCCGCACCTCCATTTCCTACCAAATAACCTCATCCCGCCTCCTTGACCTGTCCGTCTTCCCTGGACTGACCTACCCCCTCCCTACCTCCCTACCTATACTCTCCTCTCCACCTATCTTCTTTTCTCTCCATCTTCAGTCCGCCTCCCCCTCTCTCGCTATTTATTCCAGAACCCTCTCCCCATCCCCCTCTCTGGTGAAGGGTCTAGGCCCAAAATGTCAGCTTTTGTGCTCCTGAGATGCTGCTTGGCTTGCTGTGTTCATCCAGCTTCACACTTTGTTACCAGGGTAATTTGTATGTTGACTCTTGATTAAAAGGGTTCCTACAGATTCAGCAACTGTGGGAAGAGCATTGCACTTAAACAGGTACCAGAAGTTGACAATTAATACAGTTTATACCCGGGAACTAGTTCCAGTAAGCCTAGAAGAGATGATAAATGCAGATTTCATGCAGATGATAAATGGTGAATGGTAATTGAGGCCTTAGGAAAAGAAGGTCAGTCTCTCAGACTGGAACCAAAATTGAAGATGTTTCTGGAGGAAATAAGTTTGGCTGTTGACAACACAGTATGTTAATTTGAAAGCTTCCCACTTCATCTCCTGCACCAGCTTCCAGAATGCCAAAGAGTAGAAAGGTGAGTTTAAAGCATTGCTGCCTTTCCCTTGTCACCCATTCCAGAAGTCCCTATCAATGCCTGTGGAACAATATATTTCGAAAACCGCCTAAGTATTCTGACTAATTTTATGATTTTCTTTCATTTACCCCTTTTTGTTGTCTGTCTTATGTGACTCCAGGCTGAAAACAAATTTCAGGTTTTAAAGCATAGACATTAATTAATTTATTGTGTTGTTAAATTTTTCTGTTAAAGTTACTGTATATTTAATAAATAGTTAAGTCTTCTAAGATACAGAATAATTTTGTAGAAATTAACTATCCACAAAGTTTGGAATTTGTTATTCAAAAGTCTGGTTAGGAACCATTGAAGTAACTGTTGGGGCGTTTAATTTTACAGTGTTGTTAATACGAGGTAGAAAGGATTTGGTGTGACTATCTGTCATAACACAAATGTCCTGAGGTATCAGCAGTGTTCATCTGAAAAATTACAATCGAAACCACAACTGAGCTTGGTGAATGCAACTAGTTCAGGGGAAATTTCATCATCTTTTCCCTCAATGATACTATGCAATACGTTTTGGGGACTCAGCAGGCCTCAGAAAACAATAACTGTCTCATATGAAAAAGCATGGGGTATGTCAAATTAAAGACTAATTGGCTTCAAGATTTAATTTCCACTCAGAGAAATGATTCCATAGAAGAGCATGGACTTTGAGGATAGTTTATTTCAGTATCACTATATCTTGTGTAAAGCAATTCAATTGTGAGAAAAATAGATCTCAAGAAAGAGAAATAATTGAGGTTTTGGAATAGATCATTAGCTCGGGTTGTGGGTGTTGAGGTTGGTTGGCTCGCCGAGCTGATTTGTCTGCAGAGACTGCTAGAAATACTACATTGGGCAAACATGAAGGAAACTAACAACAAGAGCACATGAACACCAACTGGCTGCAAAAAGACACAACCAATACTCGCTCATCTCAATCCACATGGACAAGGAGAACCACGACTTCAACTGGGACAACACCAAGATCCTGGGATAGGCTAGGCAGAGACAAGCATGAGAATTCCTGGAAGCCTGGCACTCCACAAAGCAGGCTGTGAATAAACACATTGAACTCGGCTCCATGTACACTCCACTACGGAGGAAACCTGTAAGTGAGGCAATCAACCACAACAGATACCAGAGTTTAAAAACTAGGCAGGAAAACCCACTGATGCTTCATCAGAGGCTGCACTAAGGATATCACCAAGCACGGTAAAAAAATGTTTGCGGAACAACAAACCAGCTCCACGGGCCAACCAACCTCAAGACAAATAATTACTGGTTTCAGTGGGGTAACTTGTAAGCATTGGTAAGTGAAAATATTAACTTCCAAATTCCAGTCTTCGGCTTTAAACTGTGAGCAAAATTACTACCAGAATACCATAAAAAGGCCATTTTTTCCCAGTCTTTAGAGATAGAACATAGAACATAGAACAATACAGCGCAGAACAGGCCCTTCGGCCCTCAATGTTGCGCTGACCTGTGAACTAATCTATGCCCCTCCCCCACACTATCCGATACATAAGAGAATTCCTGAAGGCTTTAAGCAGATTTATTGGTATCTTTACTAATTTACATCTAACTCATGTATTCATTCTGTAAGCCAACTAAATCAAAATTCCAGTCAAGACTGGTCTGTTTTAGTCACTCAAAATTTTCTTAAATGGCAAACATTAAATAATATATTTAGTATCCTATGCAAACTCAAGGCTCGATAATATCATGAATTACATCCTAATTTTGATTACTTATAGCAATCAATAATTAGCATTAGTGCTTCAAATACCTTTCCTTCAACTGATTTTTCTATTTAACTTTCTTTACTTGTGCTATCATTGGTTTCTTTTTCTTCAAGTTTCTCCTCTCAAAGAAATTAAAATTCACTCTGGTGCAGCGTTAATTCTGAAACTTAAAGTCACTGAGCAGCAAAAAATGTATCTGAAATAATAGTTTAGATTTGGATCTCAATAGAAAATAATTTGTGAACTTTACTGAAATAATTTTAGTTTCTCAAAAACATATTTTTTAAGTAAGTGTGTGAAGTTTATTTCATCGTGCTTGATTTCACAAGATCAGACAGTAAGGGATAGTGAAAAAAATTACCTAATTGCTAATAGAACGTGTCGGTAAGGATGCTAATATCAAAGGAGGTCATGTTAGACAAAATAAAAACTGAAAGAACTGTGGATGTTGAAAATCAGAAACAAAACAACATCTATTTTTGTTAGTGTTAGACTAAGTCTTGTTCAATTTAATGTTGAGAAATAAAGCATGTGTTTCAAAACTGTGTATGCAACATCCAGGCTTGGTTGATAAATTACAGGTAATATTCACACCACACAAGCGCAAGGCAATGACAGTTGCCAACAGAAAGAAACTAACCATCTCCCCTTGACATTCAATGGCATTGAATTTATTGAACACACCCGCTATAAACTCGTAAAGGTTACCAATGACCAAAAATGGAGGGTATGCCAAATAGAGACTATTGCTATAAGCACTGTCCAGAAGTAAGAACTGTGACAACTAACTCACTTTTTGACTCCAATGTCCTCTCGACTATCTACAAAGCATAAATTGGGACTCTGACTCTACATTTGCCTGGGTGAATTAAGCTCCAAGTATGGTCAATTAGCTCAACACCACCCAGGATAAAACAGACCCATCCGCTAACTTCAACATTCATTCCCTTCAGCACTGCCTCACAGTAGCAGCAGTGTGTCACATCTACAGGATGCATTGCAGCTACTCAACAAGACTTTTCAACACTACCTTCCAGACTCTTCACCTATATTGCCTACAAGGTTAAGGGCATCAGATGCCTGGAAGTGTGATAGTCTGTATGTTCCCTTCTCGTCATGTATCATCTGGACTCAGAACTTTACTACTGTTTCTCGATAGTCACAAGCTCAAAGTCATGGAACTCTCTCACTAACAACATTGTCTATGCATATGGTCTATAACAGTTCAGGAAAATAGCTCAGCACCACCTTCTTCAGGGCAGTTAGGGATGACTAGTAAACTTTGGCACAGCCAAATATGCTTCAATTCTATGATGGAAACTGATCTACAGAAGTGCTAATAATTATCAGTTGCATATGGCAGTAATTTGTTAACTGGTAGTTAACACAGCATTGCATAGCAGCCACAATTATGAAAGATCCATGAAATTATATTGATTATTTCAAAAAATCATTTACTTTTAATGAAAATGCAATATAAAAATTTCTAAAATGTAAGTTTTACTTGCCTGTTCTTTGACAAGTGTGCATCTCTGGCCTTGATCTCTCTGACTTTAGCTAACATTTCTTTCTTCATCTAACATTAATCTTTAGAATGACTTCTTCTGACTACCATTCATTTTATTATCTTAAATCATAATCATTACGACTTTCTGGGAAGCATCTACTATTGACCCTACAACTAGCTGAGTCCAATAACTCCCTCTGAAGATTTAGTCAGACTGTTACAGTTATGAAGATTATCTGAATAAATGCCTCATTGATCTTCCTGAAAAATCTTCTAATCTCTTTTTCTAATTTAGCCAGCATGCAAATAGTTGCAAGTTTATGGTTATGATAAGCATCTATGAGACACCATTAATCTAGATTTTAAATTATTAAAAAGGGCAACATTCTGTGATAAGGCTTGATTATTATTTTAGATAATGAATGCTCAGGGAATATTCCTCAGGCATGCAGGCTTTTAATGACATAACAGAGAATGACAATGGGGGTGATTTTTTTTTTGTCTTCTGGTATAGAGTAGTTTGAAATTAGTGTGCATTACTGTCAGACTTGTTTGAATTTCAGATGTTAGTAATACAATTATTCAGTTAAACATAATTATTCAGAGTTTCAGATGTAAACCCAAGTGAGTCCAGGGATAACATAGGAAGAGTAGTAGGCTATTCAGCCCCTTGAACTTGTTCTATTTGTCAGCGCCTCTAGAAGGAAAAGAATACTTTCAGAAAATCAGTTCTAAATGAATGGAGACTGGGACAAAACTCGGGAAACTTCTAGAAGGCATCTAAAGACATCCTAAAAATTGATGGCCTTGCCAAGGTGAAGTTGCAGCCGAATAAGTGGTGACAGGTCTGCAAGGAAGGAAACCAATAAGTGCAGACAAGAGTATACAGAAAAGAGGTGGTGCAAATCATCACTTGTCCTTCTATTGGATGACTGCCAGAGGTGCGATGCATGAGCAGCTTGCCATGAAGGATTTCCTCTGTGCCTCTTCACAGCAGCACCAGCCATTGTGCCAACATGCAACAGAACTGCAAGAAGGTGCATCCAAGTACTTAATCACTGTTAACCATTACTTTCACTCGGTTAAAGCTTTTCCCATCCTCTCCCCTACTGATCCAGACTTTGAAAGTATTACCTCAATCTTTCCACCTGGTTTCATAAACCCTACAGAAACTGCTGTTAGCTTCTTGGCAACACCAAATGCTGATCCTCCTGGTGTGTTTTCATTTCACTATTGTGAAACATGATATGGAATAACTCAGCCTGTATATCGATTAGACAATGAATTCACATTTCATTGAGATGCCATTAGTATTCTACTGGTGCAAAAGAAGCTTCCAATAACAACACCTATCAAAGAGGGTATGGGTATACTGAGGGTGGACAAAACATCTCTCATACCACCTGATCTTCCTGGCACTGTTCCACAGTTGAAGTTCCTTCAGAGCATATAGGAACATTGAAAATACGAGCGGGTATAGGCCATTTGGCCCTTTGAGATTGCTCTATCATTCATTATAATCAAGGCTGATCATCCAACTCAATATCTGTTCCTGCTTTCCTCACACCATGTGTTTTGATCCCTTTGGCCTCAGGTGCTAAATCCAACTCCTTGAAATCATGCAATGTTTTGACCTTGCCTGCTTTCTGTGATAGTGAATACCACAGGCTCACCTTACTCTAGGTAAAGAAATTTCTCCTCACCTTATGCCTAAATGGCATACCCTATACCCTTAGACTGTCTCTTCAGCTTGATGGTACCAGTAAAAGGATCTTGGGATAGACTCATGAAAGTATATATACCACAAACAAAATTATAAGAAAGCCTTCATTTAAACTTAAAGATGCATTAGAGGCACAATTCACTGATAATTAAAATTATGAACCTGTTGAATGCCTTGGCTTTTGCAGGATTGCCTGAGGCCTTGCACTTACTAAGTATTTTGGAAATTTGATAATCATCAGTCCTCTTTTTTTCCATATTGAAGTACCAACAGTTGATTAGAAGTTTAGACTTAACCCAGACCTGACCAGGAAAATAAAATGGCCTTTCAGCAACTGATCATTCAACTGATTATCAATGTTTCTCATTCCCCTAATATCCCAAATCCAGACCATTGTCAATGGAACTAAACCACCCCAGGTCCTGATATCCCAATTCTGACAACCAGACACAACATCTCTCCCCCTGTTGCTGGATCTGACGCTTGCTCTCCCACCATCGGACTTGACCTGCCTTCTTCCAACTCCATTGACATAAACCCAACACTGGGAAATCGCTCCCAATTTGGACCTAACACCACGCCCAACCTGTCACTCCTCCTCTGCCACCTGCCCCAAACTACCGTAAGCACTGCTTCACTTCTTGCCTTGCCACTTTGCTTTGTGACACCCACTACTTTTTATTTTTTTGCTAAACTTCAAAGGCAGAATAAAATACATTCTTGTTTCCAGCGTCCTGGTTAATGCTCTGCCCTGCAACCTTTCAATTCTGTAACCATCTTTTAAAATGGAGAAAAAGTCTCCTAGTCTGATATATTACCCTGTGACTCTATCTCCTGGAAGACAAAATATCAGGCCAAGAGTCAAGGAAGCCATCTTTGAGTAGCCAGGGTTTACACAATAATTTAGTAAAGGTATGGAAGACCCATGTAAATTACACTGAGTTCAGAGGACAGTGTCAAATACCATTAGATGTAAAACATATTCAATTTGAACATTGTTTCTTGCAAATGAGATTCCCATTGCTTGCAAATGATTTTCCTGTGTTGGAATCTTCCTTTCCAATTTCTGACACACAGCCCTTCATGGGCTCTCCATTTCTCCACTCCCACAATTTTGCCTGCTCCAATCAATTGCACTAAATTCTGTCCATCAGTCCAATTGTTCAGCACTGTAGACAGAAATGTTAATTAAGCAATGTCACCATATCCTACCTGTGTCCTAAATTGCAGGCTGGGTTTGATGAACAAGCATGTTGCTTAACTGCTTGGCAGTTAATGAGTGGGCTTTATGAATCAAGATGAATATTAAAATGTGTAACATTTTGTTTTAGAACAAATACAAAATTATATAGACAATGAAGAATCTTCCCTGTGAATTTTAGGAGACAATGTATTTACGGTCAGGATTAATTAGTTCGTGTTTCCAAACTTCTATTTTGCACACAAGAAACAAACAATATCCTAGATTTAAGACAATAACTGCAATTTAGGGCAGATTTTTCTTCAAATGTAGGAAATGACACCATTTCCATAATCAATCTCTGCACAACATGTGAAGCACATCAGAAATCTATTTAAAATAGTTCAAATAATATCTGAACCAAAATTTTCAAAAGACATTGTAGTATAAAATAGGGGAAAAAAGAAACACTTGAGCAATTATGGATGAGTGGATTGAACATGTCTGATTAAAGCTTTCACATGCATGAACATTAACTGTACCTGTTGACGCTTGTCAAAGAATAAAGTTCCTAATACTCTCACTTTAGATGAATGTCCAGGAGATTGAATATTTGCAGAGGTTGCCACGTTGTCTAAGCCTAGTTGGGCTCTCCACTATTGGGAACATGTCATTTTATAAGGAGAATGAAAACAAAGTGCGAAAAGAGACAAAAATGTGTGCTCAGGAGGGAAAGAAAGAAATGATCAGAGTTTCAATCTGGCACAGTTGATGGCTCTGTTGTTGTGGGTAAGTTGGTTGTTTGTGTGCTCAAGTCTCATTTAGGAATTGAGTAAAAAACCAAGACTGACACATTATTGGAATACTGATGGAACATGGTTGGAGGTTATGTCATTTGGCTGAGATTTGAAACCAACTCTGCATCCCTCAACTGCCTATAAACAATCCATGGTACTGACATAAAGAAACGTTTTCCTTGGTATCCTGACTATTATTTATCCATGAATCAACATCACAAAAAAAATGTCGTCAGTGTCCCTTTGCTGTTTGTAGGCCATGTGCAAATTGACTGCCATATTTCTTAGCAACATAGTAACAGGAGTAGACCACTCAGCTCCTCAAATCTGATCCACCCATTCAATAAGATTTTGACTGATCTCTGGCCTAACTCCATACACCTTTCCTTGGCCGATACACCTTAGTAATTTTGCTGAGTAAAGAATTGTCTGTAAGATGGCCATGGGAGATGCTATATAAACACAAGTAATTGTGAATCTTTGAAATTCTTTGCTCCAAAAGGCTGCGGAAGTTCATTTACTGAGTATGTTCAAAGTTGAGACTGACAGATATTTAAGTAGCACTGACATAATAAGGTATAACAATTGTGTGGGAAAAGGCATTGAAGTGAATGATCAGCCTTGATTGAATTAAATCACCAAGCAGGCTTGATGGGCTGAATAGCCTATTCTTGCTTCCATGTTCCTGTGTTTTTAAAAACACAAAGAAATAATGGATAGATTAATTAATGGGAATGTCAATCATCCATATGTTCTGCTCTATCATCTTTTTTTAATTGTGGGAGTCAGGCAGTTTTGGTGCTATTCTCTGAAACTCACTTTCATGAAGCAATGTTTCAACAGGGAGTGAGTACGAGAATTGGTGAATCATTTTAGGTTTAGTTTATTTTGTTTTTCATTTTTATAACTTGATTTGTATCAAGTGCAAACTTTTATAAGGCTATTTATATGATGATTTTTTTGCATGAATGGCATGTTCTTGGTAATTCTCATTTCTGTCATTGTAAAAACATCACAGGAATAGTATTTATTGTGCCATGTCATGTTGTGTGCTCATAAAATGTTTTATGAGGATGACAATTCACTTTTGAAAAACAGTATGGAATAGAACCTTGACAAAATGGACTCCAGTGTGTCAGGTGATTTCTTTTGTCATTTCAGTATGAAGGATTAACTATATTGGATCATGTCTCCGGAAAATCACTAAAATATAAATGGCCTTGTAGAGAATCTTCCATTGAAGAGATGCTCGAATTCAACCTAATTTGTGAAATTTATATTTAATTTTGTCGGGATATTTACATAATCTCAAATACAATTGTTCCCAAGGCATGGTTTTTGAAATCTCAAAACCTGACAAAGGAGAGGGTAACACAATGCCTTTGTCATTCATGCCTCAGTGTATGGCAATTACATCTAACTATTTTGTGAATAATGAAAAATATTGATCACATGACAAAGACTGGCCTGAGATGGCGAATATTTATTCAATAAACATCCAGATAGAGTCAGGCAAGATAAAGGCCCGCCAAGTCACTATCTCATTCAGCAAAGGGAGGCACTCTGCATCACGCTGAGAAGCAGAGCTAACGTTACACTTGCAACAACTCAACCACAACTATAGCTGGAAATACCAGAAGCTTTCAACTTTCATTATCTTCAGTGAACCAAGAGAGAATCCTACAAGCCTGTACCATTTGAACCACCACCTTGAGGACTGACAATTGTAGTGATGGTTTGTTTTAACCCTTTAAATAATCGGAATAACTATTACACCTTTAAAAATCATCTTTCTCCTGTATGTGTATGTCTTGAGTGTGAATGAGAAATGGAAACTGGTTGCGATTATATTTCAAGTGTTGTGAAAAATAAATATTTTTATATTTCTTCTCATTTAAACTTACAAAAATAGCTTTTTTTGATTTCTTTCATTTAAGTCACAACATTCAAAGGTTAAGCTTTTAAAAATACGTCTTTTTGCATTTGGTCAAGAAGATGTCAAAGGAGACATTATTCCATGTTTCTCACCAGTCCAAAATAATTTAAAATTACTTATTCTCAAATCTTTCCATTCTGTCGTGTTCTTAATTGATTTGTAAATTATACTATCCAACTCATTATTAAACAAATAATCATTTATTGAGGAGTGATCTTGGTGCTTCAATTGCATGCAACTGACCTGGATGGTATTACATTTGCAAACAGCGGGCAAAAACAATGAGATCAAACATAGTATGTGATTATGGATAAAACACTTCTTCTTTAACATGGACAGTGCACCAGACAGAATGCCAATGTGGTCAAATATTACACAGCCAAATTTCCAGGAACATATCAGATTAGATATAGCAACCTTGGCAAGAAAGGACAGGATCAGGATACATGCAGTGAGATATAGGTAAGGTATCCAAAATGACTGGCAATTTAAGCCGTTTACACAAGTTTTCTCTGTGAAGCAACTGGTGGAGAAAAAGTCAATGGGATTTACTGTGGGATAGAAAAGTCCAGCCAACAGCTGCTTGATGTCAATATGTAAACACATGGCTTTGAAATATCATGGTTTGATGCTGATTCTTGGTAAATTTTTGTTGCTGTAATCAAGGCAAACACATCAGCATAGTAACAATATTGAGGAAAATACTAAAATTTTAGACATACTTGTGTACTTGGAAAACAGGTGAGTAGTTGGTAAAATGCTATGTATTCTTCCCTATAATTTTCCACCAATGTGTCGGTGAGGTTCCATTAAAATACCTTGCAAGCATCATTATGCAATTAAGCCTAGACCATATATATCAATAAACTTTCAGAGAGCTACAAATTACTTTCCTACATGCTCCTGAATTTGGTCCATAATAATTCACTTCTACTTTAAGTGGATTAGAAAGAGATAACCTTTCACTTCAAAATAATTATCCTACATTTCAGAAAGGTGCCGTGTACCACATTCATTTTGTTCAAGCCATTCTTACCACTCAGTAACAGTGGAGCTTCAAAGAGAGTAAAGTACCAGTTTGAGCCAGAAAGAACACTCCTTCACATTGTACATTTATTTAATCAAATCAACTTTGTCTAATAGCATCAAGTAACTTCATTGTTTTCAATGAAATTCAGAGTAAATCTTTTGAAAGAAGAACAAATTGTAGTATTGATAAATCATATGTTATATTTTTTCTAAATTCACAGCTGTGGTGGTAACATGAAGGTAATGTGACTGTACCAGCCATCCAGTACCCAGGCTAATGTTCCAGGCTAATGGATAAAGGCTTGAATTTATTCACGACAGATGGTGAAAACTGAATTCAATGAAAAATCTGGACTATAAAGTTAGCCTCATGAAAAGCATGTAGTCAGTTTCAATTGTCATTTCAAAAATAGTATTCACTAATATTACATGGATAAGGAAATCTGCCATCTATACCTTGTCTGGCCTACATGAGTCGAGAACAACAGCAATGTGGCTCTGGAGTGTCATCTGAGTAATGAGGGAAAGGCAACAAGTACTGACCTAGCCAGAGACATGCACATCCCATAAAAAAACTCTACAGAAAATTTTTATATGAAAATGAATAAGTTTATATATATTGAAATATCATGCTTTTATATTGATCTGAACATAAGTGTCTGAACATAAATATATCACAATTTCTCAACTCAAGAGTCTTTAAAAACCATCTGTTTCGTGTCCGTGTTGACACACAGCTATTAACATTGAAATATGGCCCAAAGGTTAAGCCTCCCTAGAGCATATGGCAGATGTATACTCCACAACCTTGTTCTAGTAGGTCCCCTTCATTGTATTTCACTACAACTGAACATCAATCATTGTTCATCGGTAACATCTTTGCATGACTGGAGATAGCTCAGGTGTGAAAGTGAAACTTTTCATTCCTGAACACTTTCATAACTTTCACCAGCAAGATATATGACTTTCCTAACAACACATGCAAAAAAAATGGCTCCAGAATGCCAAAGGAGCATGTCTAATTTATGTAGTTAGTCTGACAGCATTAATGCTTTGCAGTAGATACAGATTTATGAGCACAGAATTTATGATATTATGAGTGGAGATGTGCAAAGAATTCAGTCAACCAAGCTCAACAAATTAATGTCATTTGGGTTGAACTGATAACGGTACAGATGATTTGTATAAAGCATTGTGTCGTAACAGTGATAAGTAGTAGAGTAAAACAACAACAAGAATAGAAAGACACCGGCATTAAGATCCAATTTTGTTAATTTTATAAATAAGTATTAACATAGAGCTAAATTTGCTTGCACGTTTCCAAAATGTTGATACATACAAAACTGGAAATATTCCACATTATAACAAAGTGTGGAGCTGGATGAACACAGCAGGCCAAGCAACATCTCAGGAGAACAAAAGCTGACGTTTCGGGCCTAGACCCTTCATCAGAGAGGGGGATGGGGAGAGGGAACTGGAATAAATAGGGAGAGAGGGGGAGGCGGACCGAAGATGGAGAGAAAAGAAGATAGGTGGAGAGGAGAGTATAGGTGGGGAGGTAGGGAGGGGATAGGTCAGTCCAGGGAAGACGGACAGGTGAAGGAGGTGGGATGAGGTTAGTAGGTACGAAATGGAGGTGCAGCTTGAGATGGGAGGAATGGATGGGTGAGAGGAAGAACAGGTTGGGGAGGCAGAGACAGGTTGGGATGGTTTTGGGATGCAGTGGGGGGAGGGGATGAGCTGGGCTGGTTGTGTGGTGCAGTGGGGGGAGGGGAAGAACTGGGCTGGTTGTGGGATGCGGTGGGGGAAGGGGAGATTTTGAAGCTGGTGAAGTCCACATTGACACCATTGAGCTGCAGGGTTCCCAAGCGGAATATGAGTTGCTGTTCCTGCAACCTTTGGGTGGCATCCTTGTGGCACTGCAGGAGGCTTATGATGGACATGTCATCTAAAGAATGGGAGGGGGAGTTAAAATGGTTCGCGACTGGGAGGTGCAGTTGTTAATTGCGAACTGAGTGGAGGTGTTCTGCAAAGCAGTCCGCAAGCCTCCACTTGGCTTCCCCAATGTAGAGGAGGGCACACTGGGTACAATGGATACAGTATACCACATTGGCGGATGTGCAGGTGAACCTCTGCTTAATATGGAAAGTCATCTTGGGGCCTGGGATAGGGGTGAGGGAGGAGGTGTGGGGTCAAGTGTAGCACTTCCTGTGGTTGCAGGGGAAGGTGCCGGGTGTGGTGGGGTTTGAGGGCAGTGTGGAGCGAACAAGGGAGTCACGGAGAGAGTGGTTACTCCGGAAGGCAGACAAGGGTGGGGATGGAAAAATGTCTTGAGTGGTGGAGTCGAATTGTAGATGGCGGAAGTGTCTGAGGATGATGTGTTGTACCCGGAGGTTGGTGGGGTGGTGTGTGAGAACGAGGGGCATCCTGTTTGGGCGGTTGTGGCGGGGGCGGGGTGTGAGGGTCGTGTTGTGGGAAATGCGGGAGGCGCGGTCAAAGGCGTTCTCGACCACTGCAGAGTAAAGTTGCGGTCCTTGAAGAACTTGGACATCTGGGATGTGTGAGAGTGGAATGCCTCATCCTGGGAGCAGATGCGGCGGAGGTGGAGGAATTGGGAACAGGGGATGGAATTTTTACAGGAGGATGGGTGGGAGGAAGTGTATTCTATATAGCTGTGGGAGTCGGTGGACTTGAAATGGACATCAGTAACTAGGTAGTTACCTGAGATGGAGACTGAGAGGCCCAGGAAGGTGAGTGATGTGTTGGAGATGGCCCAGGTGAACTTGAGGTTCCACATTACTACAGGCTATTCTATTTGCACACTAAAAAGTCTTGAGAATCACATATACTGAGCTAGGAAAAGGAAATTAACTGAAATTGAATAATGCCTAATATACATTTCATACCCAATTTATTGCAAATGCTGGATATATTTCAAAGGAAGGTGAAATTGCACAGAAACTTTTTGACATGAGTAACAATTTTAATTTAAGAGAATTATTTTTGGCTGAAAATGCTTGTGATGCAGTTGATACGATCACTGATGATATTTAATATCTTTATAGCCATATGCTCTCTGACATCTCTGAAAGATTTTGAAAGTTTTATTTTCACCATCATTATAAAATACCATAGGTATTTTGTTAAGAGTTGTAATGCAGTCATATTTACTTATATAATTGCTATGATTCACGCTTATGGTGCTACTTGATGAATGAGATTTCAGGACAAAATCTGGTTTGATAGTTTTTTTTACCTTAGTTAAAGTGGTGGTCATTCACCAAAACATTGTCACAAGAGATTTCAGTGTTTCTTTAACAACAGAACAGAAGTTTATGACATAAAGAACATACTCATAGAATTAAGAGGTAATACCTTGTCTTCTAAAAAATTGTGAATTTCTAACCAAACACTTCTGGCCTGAAGGTTTTATCACAAATTACACTTTTCTACTGAGGTAATGTATTCCTTTAATTCTTCTGAAGAATACCTATTCCCTTAATTCCTCCTTTTGAGCTAATAGACTATAATTGTTTCTAACCAAGCCAGTTTTCCTTTCAGCTGCGTGAAAAACTTCCTTTGAGTCCTTTAAACCAAAAATTGATCCTTGATTTTTGGCCTTTAGTGGTCTTACCCTATCTGTTGTAAATCACACTAGTATAACCAAATTTTCTTTTACTAACCCAGTACCACATGCTGAGTTATATCACTGTTCCAGGCGGACTGTCTATTTTCTTCTTAGAAACCCTTCGAACATGTAAGCAGTACACATATGCCACTAATTTAAAATCTAAATTCTATAAATAATGTGTGCTTATATAAATGACACACATTACATCACATACTGTTTTACATAACTGCAGCTTAAAATAAACTTAGAATTGGACCCTTTATGCAACATTTCCATAACTTTTAGGAAAGTTTTGTAGTGTGTTGTGCCATATGACAAACTGAAATAAAGCCACTGCTAACTTGATAGTAAAGATGAATTACCGAATGGGTGTGTTTTTCAGGTGAGCTCCTGTAGCTAGAGTGAAATTGGATATCTTTAAAGATGTTGCTTATAGTGATATCTAGACTGAGAAAAATGATTCTAATTTGGCTTACTTCAACAGCAGCGTAAATAAATTTTAGCTTTACTCACAGAGAATACTAGAAAACTCAGCTGCAAGTGAGGAACTGTGCAAAGTTTTGGATAAGTTAAAGGGATCCCTTTATGGTGTGGTATAGAAGAGTGGTAGGTAAAACAGTAATTTTTCTAACAGGAGTCCCTCGTCATGAACAGTTTCCACATTGCTCACCACAAAATGGTATCCCAGAGCATAATCCATGGGCACTAACTGCATACAACCTCACATCTGACATTTGCCAATCCCTCACAGCCATTTTGGCTCCATGATATTCAATGACATTACTATCATTGAATTCCTCACTATCAACATGACTAGAAGCCAGCCATATAAATACGGTGGCTATGGGAGTGCATCAGACGCTTAGAATCCTGTAGTGAATAGCTCATCTCCAGACTTCACAAAGCGTGTCCACCATCTCCAAAGCACAATTCATATCCATGAATATCCAAATCTCCAGGAGCAGCAGATATCAATAAAAAGGGCTGCTTTGTCCTGTATGGTGTCAAGCTTCTTGAGTGTTGTCGGAGCTGCACACTTCCAGGCAAGTGAGGAATATTGCATCACAGTCCTGATTTGTGCCTTGGCAATAGTGGACAGGCTTTGTGGTGTCAGGCGGTGAGTTACTCACTGCAGGATTCTAAGCCGTTGATGTGCTCTCATGGCCATCCTATTTATACAAGCTACACTTCAGAAATTTACCAAGGCTCCTGAAAGAGCAACTCCCAAATCCATGACCACTTTTATCCAGAAGGACAAGGGCAGCAGATAAATGGGATCACCACCAGCAGCTAGTACACATCCAAGTTACTCACTGTCCTGACTTGGAAATATATCATCACTCCTTCAGTATTGCTGTGTCAAAATCCTGGGACTCTTGCCTTAATGACATTGTGGGTCTACCTAGAGTAAATGGACTGCAGAGATTCAAGAAATCAGCTCACCACCACCTTCTCAAGGGTAACTAGGGATGGGCAATGAATGCTGGCCAGTCAGCAATACATGCATTCCATCAATGAATAACAAAACAAGGTAGATAAAGGATAATGCAGCCTGTAGCCACAATCTGTCAATGTTCTTTTATTATTCATTCACAGGATAGGGGTGTCACTGGCTAGACCAGCATTTATTGCCCATCCCCAGTTATTCAAATGACAGTTAACAATTAACCACAAAGTTGTGGGTCTGCAGTCACATGTGGCTAGACTAGGTGAGGATGACAGTTTTCTTCCCTTAAAGACTTTGGTGAACCTGATGGGTTTTTTCCAACAATCAACAATGGTTTCATAATCAACAGTCGACTCTTAAATCACGATATTTATTGAATTCAAATTCCACCATCTACCGTGGGGGAGTTGAACTCAGGTCTTCAGAATGTTGCCTGGGCTCTGGATTAATAGTCTGGGAACAATTCTCCTGAAATAAAGATGTGAGTGATGGGTTTTATCCTGTTCAGAAAAGTGGAAAGGGATAAATCCAGCATGTACATGCCGTATTGTGTAACATCAATGGTTAGAAATATTTAGGGACAGTATTCTGCAACATAAGTATATCCATTGACAAAAATGTCGATTAATAAATCACACCCAGCATAGATTAACTAAATTCTAATTATTTTTAATGAACTTTATTCTATTCTTAGAAGCTTTGATGAGCGTTTTGTGGTTGACACTGTGTATATTGATTTTCAGAAGACAGTCGTAGAAACACCACAAAAAATAATTGCTAACAATTCTACCTTCATCTTAGAAACTCTACAATGTGGAAGCAGGCCATTCAGCCCACCAAATCCACAATAAACCTCCAAAGAGCATCCCACCCAGAACCACCCTATAACCCCGCATTCCATGGCTAATCCACCTAGCCTGCACATCCTTGAACACTATGGACAATTCAGCATGGCCAATCCACCTAACGTGCACACCTTTCAACTGTGGGGCCAAACCAGAGCACCCAAAGGAAACCCACACAGGCACGGGGAGAATGTGCAAACTCCACACAGCCACTTGAGGGTGGAATTGAACCCAGGTTCCTGTTGCTGTGAGGTCACAGTGATAATCACTGACCCACCATGCCAGTAAAGGAGGGTGAAATTTACTTTGGTATCTCTGGGAATCAATATGAGAACTTTCTGTGACATTTTTAATAAAGTGAGCCGATGTTTACAAACATGTTTCAAAATTTACTGATGCATGCAACTCAGATATGTACTTTAAAGATTGGGAGATTATTACAGATCATATTAGGTTGTAGGCACACAGATAAAATTGGCATATCCAATTTTAAATTAGGGATAGGAGCAGAGAAACTTTAGACATCCAGATAAAAATCTTTGAAGGTGGCAAGACAGTCAGTCCTGAAAAAGAATGGCTACTTTAATAAAGCAGACAAGATTTTGAAAAGTAATGACCAGCAGAGGTTCCTTATACTGGTTAAAGAGTCTGGAATATGGAGATATTATCTTAAGAGAAAGGACCAATCATTTAGGATCAAGATGTGCAGAAAGTTCTTAACACAAAGGTTTGTGACTCGTTAGAATTCTCTATCTCAGAGGATTTTGCAACATTGAGCATGCTTAAGATTGCGAAATACAGGTTTTTTGTTTTCTTAGAGAATCAAAGGAATTTGAGAGCATGCGGAATAGAAGAGTTGAGGCAGAAGACCAACCATGATCATATTGAATGTTGAAGGCAGGCTGTATAACCTAACATTGCTCCCATTTCTCAACTTCGTATGCTCCATGTATGCTTATTTGATATTCTGTTGCTTTTTGTGCAGTGTGTTTCTCTACTTTGTAATAAACACGAAAGAAATTTGCGCAACACCTTTTTGTATTATTACTGTTGGCTCAGTTGGTTGGACAGCAGGTTTGTAATGTAGAGTGTGCTTTCAATTCCCGTATTGATTGAAGTTACTTTCCATCTCAACCTCTCTCCTCAGCTGATGGGTGGTGACCCTTAGGTTAAACGAGCAGCAGTTGTCTCTGTCTAATGAGTGTGTGGTTCCCTGGGACTATGGTGACTTCACCTTACCTTATTGATTAAACAAATCTCTAAAGAGAGTATATATAGATATGCAAATCTTCTCACAAGAAAATAGTGCTTTACATTTGCATTCATCTTTCCCATGACTATAAATATACAGCCAAAAGTATTTAGAATTCAGTCCCAGTTGATATATAATAATTTATCCCAGATTCCAAGGCAGGAAATATGATCATCCTCCTGGACCATAAATAACAGTCTTCTGAAGCTGGAGTCAAGCCACATTGTTGAGGTGATACAAAAGAAACTATTGCATCTGACCTTTGTTGCAACTGACCTGCCTGACTTCATTGCTGCAATTCTAACATGGAAAATGTTTAATTCCTGGGCTCCTGTCATATTTCACCTTGATAAGCACTCATACACACATAAAGAATTCAGGAGGGATATTCAGCATTCAAAAGAGTCTCAATAATTATTATTTTGATAGATTTCAGTGCTGTTCATGTCAGCTTTCAAAAAAAGATGCCAGCCATTTAATAACTCTGCGTCAAGTATTCCAACCCCATCATTCACATGTGCATAGATTAGACTTTTAGCCTTTTGACAGTATCAGTTGCCAGCCTTTTCCTCTGAGTGTTAAATAAGCAGATAATCCTTCTACCGGTGAAATGCTATGTAATTACTGTACTTGAAATGATTGGAAATAAATTGGCACTCCAATTATGGATGCATGAAAGAAGCTATGCCACATCAGAGCTGCTCCATTAATTTCCAGAGAAGTTCAGGCCATCTCACTTATCAGTGACATTTCTCATTCACTCATGGTATAAATCACAGAGAAATGACATGCTTAATCACCAACAAGATGATCACTTAAAGAATAAGGAACTTAAAGTGGCATCCTACATTTTAACAGCTAACAGTACAAGTAATCATCATAAACAATGAAACCTCGCTTTTAGGCTCAGCCTCTAAGTCAATAAGATTTTCTGTGTCATTCATACAAAATGTGGCTGCAGGTAGGTGCAAATATTTTCTTGTCTGGATATTCAAGAGTTCACTGTGGCAGAGCTTGGGGTTATAATCATTGTTTAGCAATTGACTTTATTATCAGAGGTAGAGAATTCCAAAGATTCATCACCCTATGTATTAAGAAATTCCTTCTTATCTTAACCTTTAATAGCTTACACTTACCCTAATATTACAAAATCATAGAATCCCTGTAGTGTGGAAGCAGGCCAATCAAGTCCACATCAACCTTCCCTGCTTATATCTCTGAATTTCCCATGGTTAATCCACCCATCCTGCATATCCCTGGACACTATATGGGTAATTTAGCATGGCCAATTCACCTAACCTGCACATCTTTGGACTATGGGAGGAAGCCAGAGCATCCAGAGAGGACCCAAACAAACACAGGGCGAATGTGCAAACTCTACACAGAAAGTCACCCAAGGCTATAATCAAACATGGATCCCTGGCAACGTGAAGCAGCAATGCTAACAACCAAGCCACTGTGCTGCCCATCATGTCCCTTAGATTCAGAATCACCAGCCAGGGGAAACATCATCAATCAGATATTCCAATTACTGTTAGCACTCATTTGGCCAATGGATATCTGCCTTAACCACCCATCAACCTGTCAAGAATTGTTTTCATCAATTTTTTGAGCTGGGACCATCCTGAATCTGTTGGAGGGCATCAAAGAAAAATGCATTCAGCTCAAGTGTGACATTGCAGGATAATACATGCTACTTTTTTGCAGGACAATTGCTGCTTTATAACAGGCATAATAGTTGCCAAAGGCCCTTTGGCAGCGACTGTGGAAATATAGTATTCTGAACTAGGCTCCTGTCAGAACTGAAGAACATATAAACACATAGTTTGTTGCAACCCAACAGTGGGGCTTTATTCCAAAGTTGTGCACTCTGTAAGAACCTAAATCAAGTCTGAACAAGCCCATGAACCTGGAAGATGATTCACTAGTGTAACTCAAGTCCTCATGTGTCTCACCTCTTTAAGAGGCACATAACAAGAATGTAACATCTCCCAACCATAATACATAGCACCCCTCCCACTTTACTTTCAAACTTCCCCAAAACAAATAATCCAAGCATTTGTATAGTTCCAAACACAACATAATGTACAATGAGCCAAAGTTTGATACTTAGTTTCCGCTAGATACACCAAACAGAAGGTACCATTCAATAAACAGCCTTTTCAGCAGGTACCTGGTTTGTGTTAAATGTGTTCTTACCTCTATTGCACAATTCACCTTAGCGATGCCAGAAACCTGAGGTAAAAAGGGCCTGTCTCTAGGATGCACACAGACAATCACTTCCACTGGGTCGTATCCTCATTGCTCATGGTGGGTTGCTCCAGAGCAGTATAATGCCTTCATGAGGTAAGATAGAGGATCCTTCTCGAGGCCTTGTGGTTTATTCCAATACTTGGAGAGATGCCACAAACAACTGGTCAGCATGCCTTCCCTACACAATCTCATCCTGCGTCTACATGTGGATTATGTCTGGGCCAGGATCACAACAGGCACCCATTTGCCAGCCATGTTGCAGCTCTGGCCAGTACCTTGCCACCCTGACAGAAAGGTCATTAGTTCTTCTCAACAATTTTGTGTATTTCTTCAGGAAACTATAAATCAAACGTAGTTTGTGACTTTCTTTTAAACAGCATGTATGCCTGCAAAATATGGATAGTGGCACAAGGTGTGCTTTGGTATATGGTCGTGAAGTGGTTAACTCAATGAACTAATGACCTCTCCCCCTTTAATGCTTTCAATGAGTGCTTTAATGATTGCACAGAACTTTCCACCAGACCATTGTTCGAGGGACGATAGGTGCCAAATTAATGTGCCAAATGCTGTTACATTCCAAACTTCAGTAAGTTCCTGTGTGATGAACTGAGGACCATTGCCACTGACAACATGCCCAGGGTTACTGAACCTCATAAATATTTTATCCAGTTTCTCAATGGTCAGGTCTGCAGAAATTACCCACTACCTCCGACCAACTTAGAGAAGGAGCATCAACTACTCCCAGCAGCATCTAACCCTCAAAGGGGCCAGTGAAATCAGCGTGGACACATTGACACTGTATCTTGGCCCATTCTTGGGGTATAACTGGAACAAAGACAGTGCATTTCTGATTTTGGCACTGGCTGGCACAAGCTGGCTCTTACATGGATCTTAGTGTCCAAATTTATCCACCAAAAATAGCTCCTGGCGATCTCTTTAACATCACCACCAATGGCCCTAGTAAAAATGCTCTGGCACCTTGGATCATAAGTTCTGTAATTTGGTGAAATTCATTCCACATAATAGGCAGCCATTCTGAGCCAACAACTCCTAAGTCCGGGACATGTGTATTTTAAGTTCGGGTTTACTCTTTCTGACCCTGCCTTTTAGGAGCAGGTCTATCACCTAACTTAAACCGGGGGTACTTTCTGGTATCATTCTTGACTTTTAGCTCTGCCACTAGCACATTTTCTGATTAGGAAAAATAATGAATTTTCAAGTCAATACTGGACTGCTCTTCACTTAAGGGCAGGGGCAGCCAATGCATCGCTTTGTTTGTCACTCCAACTCCCTGCATTTTAGATCATAACAAGTTCCAAGAGGAGTCGGGCCAACCTCTGAAACTAACTGAGCAGAATCCCAGCATATGAGCCGAAAATATGTTTGAGGGGATGATGATGCATTAGCAGAAAGAAACAGCATCTAAATAGGTAGTGGTTAAATTTCATCGCACCAAAAATTATGCTGCAGTTCTCCTTCTCTCACTTTCTTGTCTCTGCACTAGTTAGAAAGTACAAAACAAAAACAATCAGTTCTTCCTCTTCATTGGATGTGTGCAACAACACTGCGTGCCAATTCCATAAGGTGAGGCAATACATACTATATTACAAGGACAACTTAGGGTTGAAGTGAACTAAGATGTCTGACTCTGGGGTGAGTCAGTGAGACAGTGAGATATGCTCACTCACAGACTGGGTTCCATTTTTAAGACTGACCGTTGTATAGAAGATTGTGCAACAGCATCAATACAGTCACCAAATTTGGAATGAATTGTTATAATAACTCACCAGCCCCAGAGGAGACCTGAACTGAGGCACATTGGTAGGTTGAGGAACTTCCATGACTGTCCTCATTTTCCTTGCCACCATGTGAAGCCCATTTGCTGTTGATGATGTGACCTAAGTACTCAAATAAGTCTTGGAAGAAACCACACTTTTCACTTTTTGCTCATAACCCATGTATTTGCAGCCATTTAGGGTCTCCTCCTTATTCCTCAAATGCTGTTCTTCTGTGGATCAAGAAATCATTGAGGCAGCATTGTTCTGCTTTTAGTCCACTCAGCATGGTGGTCCATGAACTTTTGAAATAAGGCTGGGTTGACATGATCCCAATCGGGAACCTTTTAGAGTGATAAAAACCTCAGTGAGTCACTCTAGTAAGCAATTCTTGGGATTCAACAGCCAAGCTTATCCGCAGGTAGGCCCGTGAAAGATCCATCAGCAACTGAACAGACCTTCAATTGTGGGCAATGGATATTTATCTGCACATAATGGTAGATTAACACAAGCTTTGAAACCATAGCAGATTCAAATTCGAACAATCGCGTTTTAAAACAGGTATGATCGAGCTTGCCCAATCCCTGGTCCTTACTAGTTCAAGTGCACCAGTATGCACTTATTAGTTTTGCCTCAATTTCCAGACAGATTGTGAATGGAGCCGTGCATGTCCTCAGGCTTTTGGGTTGAATTTCTGGATTGAATTTGAATTTAATCTGGACTCCCTTCATTTCTCCGAGGGTGTCTTCAAAAACACTGTGGTACTCAGTTAAGATGTCATGTAGGCCAGCTTAAGAGTCAACCATTTGTTTACAGCCCCCAAGTTCAAATTTTAGTTGCTGCTGCTGTGAATGCCCAAATAGGGCTGGGTAATTTCCTTTTGCAATGTGGAGGGATAGCTCAGCAGTCTGGTCCCATAATTACTCCATAACCATTAGTTGGGAGTGTCAGTAATGAATCAGAGAGGTTCAGTTTAGTATTTGTCTAGGATTTAGAGTGGGTTTTTAATCCTTCAACATTTCCTGGGTAGCTGCTGACCTTCCAAATTTTCCAGCATCAAAGGATGTCTTCAGAGATTTCCAAACAGAAGTAATTGCCCATCAGCAATTTCAATTTCCTGCTCAGTTCCCACAGAGTTAGCTGTAACAGGAATTCCTTGGAGGCCCAATGTGCATCTGCAGTCTATGTTGCAGAAATGACGATCAGGCCAATGGAATATTTTTGCCCTTATCCATATTCATCCTGTAATGCGTTGTAAGAATTTTTAAGTTTCAGTGAGGTTACCCATTGTTCAATGAAACTGTAGAGAATATAGAGCAAACTCTCAATACGCTCATGAAAAAAAAATCCCATGATCTCTGAGGTAATAAAAATCATTGCCAAGGCACTGTTTTGTGTCACATTTCTGTGTCTTTGAAGATAAAATAAGAAAAGCTAATGTTTGTGCAGCACATACAGTTATAAAAACTTTCAGTGAAAAAGAGAAGAAAATGTGTGCTATTGAGTCAGCATTCTGTTTGGCCTCACTCACGATTATTTCGACTGACTTAAAAAATTTTCTCATTAAGCTGATAGCTGATGACGAGCACATGCGGAATCTTATTCCATATTACTGATTTTGAAATGAACAAAATGTGATAATATAATCCTTTTGAATAATTCTTCACTTTCAGTGCATGTATAGTTGGATGGCAGTAAAAAATGTTCATGCAGATTGAAATTAAAAGCTAAAACCAAATGTAACACAAAGGTAAAATACTATACGAAGGAAGAGGAATTTATTTAGCAGCATATAATTATACAAGAGATTAAGTGTACCAGGAAAAACACTGAAAATAAAAAAGAAATTATTTATATCTTGTCAAAATTGTTAACATGGTATATGTAATTTTTTAAAGCAAAATAAAAGCCTGAGTAACTTAAATTTTCAAATGAAATATACATATCCCAAAGTGTGTTTATAAAATTACTTCAGGATCACAATGAAAGAAGGAGGAGTTGTCATTTTGCAGTCAGATTGCTAAGTCGGGCATTCCACTGAGGGAAGGAATTGACAGTCTGTCCATTTCTACTGATGAATGTGTCTTTTCCGCTGTCAGACCCATACTGCAGCAAAGGCAATGGAAACCATGAAAGAGTCTTCAATCATTCATCCCAACTGGAGACTCTGCAAATGTGAGTGACTGAAGGAGAAGAACGAGAAAAAAAAAGACAAATGCCAATTTAAAAAATAAGCCACAATGCGGTTTTCAGAAAGGTCAGCTTAAAGGTTAAATTCTCAAAATAGTTCTCAAACCAATTAATGCAAAGCTGAAGAAATGACACTTTAGTTTCATATTCTACAAGTCATGTTCAGTCTGCTGACGAAGAGTTGCCCTCGATAAAGCAAATTTAGTATTGCAAACCTTTTAATAGAACATAACGTTATCTTTCAAGATGTCTCATAAATGTATTTAAAATTTTGTATTTAGCACCACATATCATTGTAGCATCAGCTTAGTTTTAATCTAGTGAGCTGCACTGGGATCTTCATTTGTCAGCTCACACGTTGACTACAAAATTCAAATAAGATTAGAGCCATGAAATCACAGGAACGTTTTCACTGTCAAATTGTGTGTCTGACCAAAGGTTAAAATGGACTCCATTGACATTTCTGCCTCCAAAACTATGTTCACAACTGACACCACCACAGGATGAGTAGGGATGACTTCCATTGTATTTGCAGGAAAAATGTAACATTAAATGTAATGGTGAGATGGAATAGAGAATGTAAGGTTGAAAGCAAGTTAGACTCATAAAATCTTTACAGTGTAGAAAGAAGCCATTCAGCTCATCAAGTCAGCACCAACACTTCAAAGAGCATCCCACCTGGATCCTCCAACCTATCCCCATAACCCCACATTTACCACGGTTAACCCACCTATCCTGCACACTATAGGGCAATTTACCACAGCCAGTCCACCCAGCCTGCACATTTTTTGGACTTGGGAGGAAAACCACACCGACACAGGGAAAAATGCAAAGTCACGCAGACAGTCGCCTGAGGGTGGAATCAAACCCAGATCCTTGGCACTGAGGCGGCAGTGCTCAACACTGACCCACTGTGCCTCCCCAATAATAAGTCCTCCTTCTCTGCATGGGGAATGAACTCAGGCCACAGTTGTGAAAGCACCAAATGGTAACTACTAGACCACCAAGGAAGACAGCAAGTTGGTCAGACAAAAATAAAAACCGAAAGAACCGCAGATGCTGTAAATCAGGACAAGGAGATAAAGCTTAACAACCTGCCAATGAGTACATTGAGGTGTGACATTCACAATATGCAAGGAAATGTTGGGCATATGGCATACATAGACTTTCAGAAACATTTTATCAAAATGCCACTTCAGGCACTGTAAAGCAAAGTAAAAGATATGTGATTGGGAAAAGGGTAGCAAACTATGTTTTAAAAGCTAGTTAGTAAGGAGGAAATGATGATCATGAGTGAATAACAGGATCCCAAGAAAGAAAGAAATTAAAGTTAAAGAGAAAGACACTTCTGGGTATCTTTACCAGAAAACTTGCAGAATCCTCAATGGAGGGAAACAGCACTGTGTGAAAATTCCATTTCCACAAGGATTATAAGTCAATGCCTCTGAAAAGTCAATGACTTCATCAGAGGGACAAGTTAACATTGTGAATCCTTTCTTCTTTTTACCAAATCCAACCTCGAAACCAGAACTTGCTACATTATCAGAAAGTGCACAAGTCCAATATCAGTATTATTACCTGGTTAAAGGCATTTATCACACATCATCTTGTAGTATGGATGTATTTCTTCTCTATAAAACAACTACATGCATGAAAAATAAACCGAAAAACCCTTCCTTCACTTTAACAAGTTGATATCCTCACAAATCTTACCTCATTTCTGCATGACTCCTCAATTGTCAACCTTCTCCTTGTTTCCTTAACCTTTAGGAGGCAAAAAAATGGCATATAACAGAGAGACAGCAAGAACTGCAGATACTGGAGTTAGAGTCAATACAGTGTGGAGCTGAGGAACTCAGCAGGTCAGGCAGCATCAGAGGAGCAGGGTCATCGACGTTTCAGGTTGGGACCCTTCATCAGGACCCAGATCACATCAAGCCATCCACAGAAATTCAAGTCTTATTGGAAAAAGACCTGTCACTTGTAGAGAAATAACCCTGCTCTTGTCATAGATGTCTCATTAGTGCTTGAGCATCTTTGTTATCATCATGGCATCCTTATGAAAATCCACACCAGTGCAAGTTTCCATCCTATTCAGTCTCTTAAACACGCTCCCCATTCCTGCCCAGTCGCAATGGCAGAGCTGGAGATAGAAGGAGGAGAAAGATGGTGAAGAAGAGGAGCAGGAGGAAGAAGCAGTCACAACTGTCTGTTAACTGTAATGATGAAGAAAAATGCAAGAAAAGCTAGGAGATGATGGTAAAGAAAGAAATAAAGTTGGACTGAAATCATTTCTTAAGTTTCAATAAATGTCCTGACATTCTCCTGGTGTAACTTTACTGCCAGCCACTAGTTTGCATATTTTCATCCAGGATCATTGAGATAATATTATGTTACGAACAGAAATCTGGATTTGCTAGTAGATGAGAGGTCAGTCATCTTCCCAAATGAGTGCTACAGGAGGCCAGCCAACCTGACACAAATTGCTGCTTGGTCCTGTGACACTCAGCAGTGCAGGAAAAATGTCAATGATTTTTTGCTGTGCTCAAGGGTGAGTGCCACAATCTTCCTTCTGCTACATGGCAACAATGTTGTAAATGTTGGTTTCTTTAAGGATACCCTCAAGAGATCATACAAAGCAGCCAACGGCCAATCAGAGCACATATTTAAAGGTTGGTTTTCCCTGCCCCCACTGAACTGCATCATCTCCTTCTCTAACACTATTTCGATTTAGTTCCCCCTTTCATTCCCCAAGCTGGCTTCATTTTTGTTATTGTTACATGGCCCGTGGTGAGCAGTGCTTATAATTTGTTCTTTCTTTTAACTAGCAGAAGGGATGATTTGGTGGTGGGTGTATCAATTATAACATTTTTTAGGAAGTAAGAGGAATGGATCAGAAAAGGGAAAGAACAGATCAATGTTTGCCATGAATTAAAACAAAACAATTGTTGAAGATAGACAGACTATTGCTTCCTGCATCAGAAAATGAATGAGTAGCAATTCAATATCTCATACTCAAAGGGCCATGACTCACTCTAGGTCTGTGACTCTAACTCTATACCTGCATGTCACAAAAGCTGATGTAATATGATCCTCAGTTTACATGTGTCCTGTCCAGTCATGGGCTCTTACCAACCTCATCTTGTCCAAGTACTAACCCTTCCTGCCTTCTACCTTTCTTACTCACTCACTGGGGCACTCGAACATCTCTCCTCCTCATTTATGATCACTAACCATTCTCGGATCCACTTCCATCACACTCAATCCCTCTGTTTGTCTCAATGCAGGAAAGCTCACCCATAGCCAAACTGAGAGATCTAAAACAGATGGGAAAGTGTTGGACATCATGGCCCTTGCTGTCTGTGAGGAGAAAATGGTAGAAATGATTACAGAGCCAGACCACTTACGTTGGAGATTACAAAACACCAATGGGCAGCCAACTCATTGAACCTACTTTCTACTGGGCTCCCTTCCCATTACCAACAGTGCTAAATCATTCATTTTTATTTGCAAAAGTTATTACCAAACTTGCATAACTAATTTCTTGTTTCCTCATATGGGAACTAGCGGCACCCAGCAAACATCCACAACAATTTCTGAAGAAGGGTCTGGACCTGAAACGTCAGCTTCCCTGCTCCTCTGATGCTGTTTGGCCAGCTGCGTTCATCCAGCTCCATACCTTGTTATCTCAGATTCTCCAGCATCGGCAGTTCCTACTATCTCTCCACAACGATGCCATCAGCTTTACCTTCACCTCTGAGAATGCACTGCCAAGGCCCACCAGCTCAGGGGGTCTCACTATGATGAGCTTTTTTTTAACTAGATTAGCCTCAAGAGCACATTCTGGTGAGTACGTCATCGACACTTTTTCACAGTTTCCATGCAAACAGACAGTTGAGGCATTTGACTTTCAGATGACTGCCAGAGGCCAGGTATCAGCTCATCTGTAGGTTGAAGACATGCCCCTGTTCTCAGCCATAACTGACCTGGTTAATGTGAAAAACAGGGACACAGATATTGGGAAGGTTTGATGGAGGCACTCAGTAAACAGGAATGAAGGATGGAGAGTCTATCAGAGCTTTTATTAATTCGGAGATAATAGGAACTGCAGATGCTGGAGTCAGAGATAACACAATGCGGAGCTGGAGGAACACAGCAAGTCAGGCAGCATCAGAGGAACAGGAAAATCAACATTTCGGGTTGGGACCCTCCTTCAGAAGTGGGGAGGTGGAAAGGAGCTTGGAAATAAGTAGAGAACGGAGAGGTGGAGCTGCGGAAGGAAGGTGGGATGGTGATAGATGAGTGCAAGTAGGCAGTGGTGGGGACTGATCAGTGAGGTGGGTGGGGCAGATAGGTGGGAGAGAAGGTGGACAGGTTGTGTCAGGTCAAGGAGGGGAATGAGAGAGAGGGTTGGATATGGGATGAGGCCGGGGGGTGGGGAGATTTTAAAACTGGTAAATTATATGTTGAGGCCATCAGGCTGTAGGCTCCTGAGGAGGAATATGAGGTGTAGTTCTTCCGGTTTGCGGGTGGTGCCATTCCAGCACTGGAGGAGGCCCAGGGTGGACATGTCACCCAGGGAGTGGGAGGGGGAGTTAAAATGGCAACTAGAAGGTGTAGTTGATTATAGTGTACAGAGTGCAGATGCTCTATGAAATGGTCCCAGAATCTGCGCTTAGTCTCACCGAAGTAGAGGAGGCCACATCAGGAGCAATAGATACAGTAGACCAGGTTGGAGGAAGTACAGGTGAACCCCTGTTGGATGTGAAAATTTTGCTTTTTGGCCTTGGTTGGGGGTGAGGGAGTAGATGCAGGGGCAAGTGTAGAATTTCTTGCAGTTGCAGGGAAAGGTGTCGGGTGTGGTGAGGCTACTGAGGAGAGTAGACAGGTTGAGGAAGTCACAGAGTGAATAGTCCCTGTGAAAGGCAGATAAGGGTAGGGAGGGAAATATCTCTTTGGTCAGAGAGTCAGATTGTAGGTGGCGCAAGTGGCAGAGAATGATACTTTGAATACGAAGGTTGGTTAGGTAATATATGAGGTCAAGGGGGATTCTGTTCTTATTTTCATTGGGGGAAGGGAATGTGAGGGCAGAAGTGTGGGAAATGCAAGCAATGCGGTTGAGGGCATTTTTGGAGGGGGGATATTACAATCCTTGAAATAAGAGAATATCTGGGATGTTAAGGAGTGGAACATTCCATTTTGGGAGCAGATGCGGTGGAGGTAGAGGAATTGGGAGTAGGCGATCACATTCTTGCAGGAGGATAGGTGAGAGGAGTTAGGTATGGAAGTCAGTGGGTTTGAAATAGATGTTGGCGTTGAGGCGGTTACGAGAGATGGAGACAGAGAGGTCCAGGAAGGGGAGGGAGTATGGATGGTGCAGATGAATTTGAAGTTGGGGTGAAAGGTGTTAGTAAAGTGGATGAACTGTTCAAGCTCCTCGTGGAAGCTCAAGGCAGTGCCGATATAGCCATCGATGGAGCAGAAGAAGAGATGGGGTATGGTGCCAGTGTAACAGCGGAAGAGAGTCTGTTCCACATAACCTATGAAGAGACAAAAAAGGATGGGCCATGCCCACCCCTTTAGTCTGTAGGAAATGGGAGGAGAAATTGTTCAAGGCAAGGACAAATTCTGTTAAGCGGATGAGAGTGTTGGTGGAGGGGTCTGGGTGGGCCTACAGAAGAGGAAGAAGCAGAAGGCTTTTAGGCCATCCGCATGGGGGCCACAAGTGTACAGGGATTGGATGTCCATTGTGAAGATGAGGTGTTGGGGGCCGGGAATTGGAAAATTTGGACGAGGTGGGGGGCATGGGTGGTGTCCCAGGCATAGGTGGGGAGTTCCTGGAAAACAGAGACAAGGTAAATGGAGATGAATTCAGCAGGGCAGGAGCAGGCAAAGACAATGAGTCAGCCGGGGCAGTCGGGTTTATGGATTTTGGGAAGGAGATGGAAACGGGCAGTGCAGGGTTGGGAAATGATGAAGCTGGAGGCTGTAGGTGGGAGGTCACCTGAGGTGATGAGGTTATGAATGGTCTGAAAGATGATAGTTTACTGATCAGGAGTGGGGACACCATGTTCAAGGGTGCAGTAGAAGGAGGTATCAGAGAGTTGGCACCTGGCATTGGCGATGTAAAGGTCAGTGCGCCATACCACTACTGCACTCCACTTTATCTGTGAGTTTGATGGTGAAGTTAGGGCTGGAGCGGAGGGAGCAGAGGGCTGCACGTTCCATGGGAGAGAGATTGGAGTGAGTGAGAGGGGTGGAAAGGTTGAGGCAATTGATATCTCAATGGCAGTTGGAGATGAACAGGTCGAGGGAGGGTAGGAAACCTTAGGGGTGGTGTCCAGGAGGATGGGGTGTGTTGGAGGTGGGAAAAGGGGTCTGTAGAGGGTGGGTTAGACCAGCTGTTAAAAAAATAGGTGCAGAGATAGAGGCAGTGGAAAAATTGTTTGCTGCCCAAGGGTGAGCGGAATTCATTAATGTGTGAATGTGAGTCCTTTACTGAGGACTGACCATTCATTCTCAGTGAGGGGGAGGGCCTGGGATGGATGGTGAACACCTGGCAGGGTTTGAGGCTGGGGTTGAGAGAACAGCTGGAGCTGGGAGCAGGGGTAGATACAGTCTCGGGTGTGAATGTATGGATAGGGATGTTCACGTAAGTGAAAGCAAAAATGATTTTGACACATCAGCAGGGACATCATGCTCCGTCCACAATAATTGAAAACACCTTCCGGTCTTTAACCATTTTAACTCTCCCTCCCACTCCCACGGTGACATGTTCATGCTGGGCTTCCTCCTGTGTCACACTGACACCACCCGCAAACTGGAGGGGCAACACGTCATATTCCGCCTCGGGATTCTGCAGCCCAATGGCCTATGCATAGGATTCACCAGTTTTAAAATCTCCCCACTCCCGACCTCATCCCACAACCAACCCTCCCTCTCAAACCCGCCTCCTTGACCTGACATATCCTGTCCATTTTCATTTCCACCTTTCCGCCCCATCCTTCCTACCAACCAATCCCCACTACCCCTACCTGCTCTCACCTATCATCATCCAACCTACCTACCCCAGTCATACCCCTCCTTCCTCTATTTATTTCCCAGGTCCCTGGCCCCTCCCCATTTCTGAAAAGGGGTCCCGACCCGAAACGTCAACTTTCCTGCTCCTCTGATGCTGCCTGGCCTGCTGTGCTCTTTCAGTTCCACAGTGTATTGTATCTTATTAATTTGCTGATTCCAGCATGCATGCACTATGGGAAGGTTGGAACCACCCTGAAGAGACTAGTACTACTCTCATTCACTCAGAACAGGGGTGCTCAGCATCAAGGTCAAGGGAAGAGGGAAATTTCCTCTCAAGGAGACAAGGTGAAGCCAAAGCAATATGGGTACCCTACAGTGTCTTCTCAGGACTCTCCAAAGGTACCTCTATACTGCTCGTCTGACTGTGATCCTGAAGTCTGCAACAATACAAGATGCAGAAGGTGGGTAAGAAATTCTCAACAGATCTAGGCCATCTAGGGCCAGGGCACAACCGCTCAAGCCAACAAGGCAAACCACTGAGCAGAAACAAGAACAGAAGTTGCTGGTATGTCTGGCAGAATCTGTGAAGAGAAATCAGAGTTCAAATGTTGAGTCTGCTGAGCCTTCCTCAGAGCTAATTGTAGCTACGAAAGTGTGGGTTTATGTGCAGAAGATAATGTGGGGGAGGCAGTAAGGTGTAAAAGATAGGTGGGGATAGAGCCCGAAGAGAGGGAAGAAAATTGGACAGGCAAAGGAGTGGATAATGATCTGTCTGGGAGGGTGAAAAACTACTAACTGTTAGTGGCTAACGATAGGTAGTCTGTAATGGTGGACTATGTAACAACAGGTCTGGTGTGTGGGATTGGGTCTAGGACCTGGGAGAGTTCAGGCCGTAAAATTATTGAACTCAGTATTGAGTCTCGAGGGCTGCAAGTTACCCAAGCAGAAAATGAGGCGTTGTTCTTCTAGCTTGTGCTAAGCTTCACTGGAACACTGCAGCAAACCTGAGACAGAGATGTTGGCCAGAGAACAATGTGATGCATTAAAGTGGGAACTGGAAGCTCAGGGTCTTTTTTGCAAACAGAAAGTAGATGTTCTGCAAAGCGGTCGCCAAGTCTATGCTTCATTTCCCCAATATAGAGGAGACCACATTGTGAGCAGTAAACGAGATTGTGAGAAGTGCACATAAAGTGCTGCTTCACCTAAAAGGTACATTTGGGCCCTCGAATACTGAGGAGGGAGAAGGTAAATGGGCAGGTGTTACATCTTCAGCAGTTGCAGCGGAAGGTGCCATGTGACAATTGGGCATTGTTGGGAGTGGAGGAAAGTGATCCAGGATGTCCTAGAGGGAACTGTCCCTGCGGAAGGTGGGCAAAGGAGTAGAGGGGAATATGTGATCAGAGATAATGGGAACTGCAGATGCTGGAGAATCCAAGATAACAAAGTGTGGGGTTGGATGAACACAGCAGGTCAAACAGCATCTTAGGAGCACAAAGGCTTTTCTGATGAAGGGTCTAGGCCCAAAACGTCAACTTTTGTGCTCTTAAGTTGCTGCTTGGCCTGCTGTGTTCATCCAGCCCCACACTTTGTTATCTATGAGGGCAATATGTGTCTGGTGGTGGCATTTAACTAGAAGTGGCAGAAATGGCAACTGGTGATCTTCTGGATGTGGATGCTAGAGGGATGGTAGGCAAGGACAAAGGGAAACCCTATCACTGTTGGGGGATGGAAGAGAGGGGCTGAGGGGAGAATTGCAGAAGATGGGTCAGACCCAGTTGAGGGCCCACTTAACATTGGTGATAGGGAATCTTCAGTTGAGGAAGAAGGTGGACATTTTGGAGGCTCCATTGTTGAAGTTGGCCTCATCAGAACATACGCAATGGAGACGGAGGATAGAGTCTTTACAGGAAGCAGCGTGCAAGGATACACGGTCTAGATAGTTGTGGAAGTCAATGGGTTTGTAGTGAATATTAGTGGCCAGTCTATCCCCAGAAATGGAAACATAGATGTTGAGGAAGGGAAGGGAGGAGTCAGAGACAGACCAGGTGAAAGTGAGGGCAGGATGAAAATTGGAAGTGAAATCAATTAATTTTTCCCAATTCCAGATGAGAGACGGAAGCAGTACCGATGATATATCAGAGAAAGAATTGTAGGTGGGGGCCAGATAGGATTGGAACAAGAATTGTTGCACATACTCCACGAGGAGACAGGCATAACCAGGGCCCATGGCCACTCCTCTGACCTGAAGAAAATGGGAGGTGTTAAAAGAGAAGTTGTTGAGGGTAAGGACGAGCTTGGCCAAGCAGAGGAGGGTGGCGGTGGGTGGGGTGGTTCTGGCCTTTGTTCCAGGAAGAAGCGGAGAGCTCTGTGACCACTCTGGTGTGTAAGGGGATAGCACATCCATGGTAAAGTGGAGGCAGCTGGAGCCTGCAAACTGGAAATTCTGAAACTGTCGTAAAGTTTCAGAGGAATCATGAATGTAGGTGGATAGGGACAGCACCAAGTGAGAAGTGACCAAGTCAAAGTAGGAAGGAATGAGTTCTGTGGGGCAGGCTGAAAAAAATGGGGCTTCCCAGACAGCCCTTTCTGTGAATTTTCGGCAGGACGTAGAAGCAATCTGTGCGGGGCTGGGGGACTATGAGCCTGGAAGCAGTGAGGAGGAGATCACCAGACAAAATGAGGTCGGTGACGGTAGTTGATATAATTTCCTGACGTGTCATGGTGGGGTCATGGTCCAGGGGAAGTTAGGAGGAGCTTTCTGAGAGCTGATGTTCTGTCACTGCAAGGTAGAGTTCAGTATGCCAGGCTACAACAGCACTAACCTTACCACAGGCTTAATAACAAAGTCAGGGTTATATCTAAGTGCATGGAGAGCAGTCAGTTCAGAGAGAGATAAGTTGGATTGGATGGGGGTGGGGGCAGTGAATTTGAAGTGACCAACAGTTTTCAATGACAGATCGAGAGCAGGTAAAAGACCAGAGGGAGGGGCCCAGGTGGAAGGAGAGTGTCAGAGCCGGGTGAAGGGGTCTCTGGTGTGGGGAAAGGACTCTTGTCCAAAGAAATGGACACAGAGGTGAAACCAACAGAAGAAGAGTTTGACGTCATGTCGTGCCCAAAATACATTTAGGTAGGGATGCTGAGGGATAAAGCTGACACCTTTGCTGAGTACAGAAAGTTCAGCATCAGAGAGTGGAAAGTTAAGAGAGAAAAAGTGAATGTTTGACAGGGAGTTGTGGTTGGGGGGACAGGATGGAGTCAGAGAGAATGGCAGGTAAGGAAGATTTCAGAGGCCCATGGGTAACTCTGAGTTGTTGCACCCTTTGGGACTTGATGTCTGAAAGGAAAAGAAAAAGTTTCTTGTTAGCACGGCAGATGAGCCAGAGGATGAAATAGAACTGCGGAGTGGTACAGCTCTGAGCCAGTGTGTTGCGATGCTGTTGGAGAGAAAGGTCGAGAATGAGCATGTGACACTGCATGACACTGAGTGTGGATCTTAGAATGTGGCAAGAGCAGCTGATTGTGGAACATTGAACATTGCAAAAATACCTGTGATCCTGGGAGGATTCAAAACATGAGGGATGGGCAAACTACTGAGCAAATTCTCTCCACTCCAGCACCACAGAATTCAGGCCTGCACTTGAACATCAGTAACACCCTGGATGCGTTTATTGTCCATGAGTTGGTTGCACCCTGAAAGAAGCCACAACCATAACAGGGCAGGGCAGCTGTGATCTTGATGGCCACCAGGGTGGGGTTATCACCCAGTCTTTCTGAGGGCAACTCCATCACCAGCGTATTTTATACATTAACAATGGTGAGGCAGAATGGCTTTAATCATCACCTGCATTGTTTTTCAGATATTTGAACAAGAGAACAGAAATTTCTGAAGAAGGGTCCCGACCCGAAACGTCAACTTTCCCGCTCTTCTGATGCTGCCTGGCCTGCTGTGTTCCTCCAGCTCTACACTGTGTTATCTCTGTAAATTTGAGGTTTCTTTATTTTTCACCAAGCAGCTCAGGGTGTATTGACTTGTTTGTGTCTCCCTCTGGAACTGTACCCCAACTACTGGAGGCTGCTGGTCTAACTGGGACTGCTGATGTTCTAATCGCTATTTCTGCTCTAGTCTTTGGTAATCAGCAAAGTCACAATGATTTCACCAATGGGATTTTCCGTATGAAATGCATGGTCGGGCAATCTGTGGGTCATGTCAGAACTATAACGTAATGTTATTGAAGGAATCCCAGAGGCTTTACATCCATCACAATGAAACCTCATGCTCTCACACAGCTTGGCATGGAGGCTTCCTGAGGAGAATATAGTCGTGGCTTGATAAGGAACTCTGTGATATGCAGCCTTATCTAATGGCACGGTGTACACTCAAAGCTTTTATAATACTTTGGGAGCAGAATTCTGCCAGTATGCATGGAAGGGTCTCTTCTATACCACAGCCCATGCCTTTTAGTGTGACAGTCTAGCAGCTGCAACATGCTGTCTTCTAGAACATGCTATGGAATGCTACTGGCAAAAAGAAATTTCAGATTTCACTTTTTAGTTCCTTGTTTTCATGGGACTTGTTTACTTGACAAGATAAGGCAGTACTCAGTGCACACAATGTAATGGCCATGATTGTTTCAGGTCATACTTTAAAATCTGCTTTCTTTGACAGTTACAGACTTGCCAATTAAGAGCGAATTGAAGCCAAAGGAGCAGCGTTACTTAATCAGCTGATGATTGATTGCCTCTGGAAGGGCCTTGGGATCAAAATTGCTTTCCACTATCAAAGGGAAAAATATGCAGCAGCTTATTCTGCTCACTTCGTATGTGATGTCAGCTATTTTGTGAAATTATTGAGCAGTCGTGTTTCAATCTGCGATGGCAAGTCATAGAGTTTCACGGTGTGCAAACAGATGCTTTGGCCCAATTTGTCCATGCTGACCAGGTTTCACAAAGTGACTTAGTCTCATATGCCTTTTTTTTGGCGCATATCCCTCTAAACCATTCCTATCCATGTACTTTCCCATGTTCATGTCAATGACTTGTACACTCCACTTATGCTGCATTGAATGCCCTACCTTCTTTATATTCCCTTTTCTGTTGCAGTCCCTGATTTTTCAGCCTACGCCTTTTCAATCTAATCATTTAGCACAACTAGTCAGTGCCCTCTCCACCACCAGAGCCTATTACTCTGGAAATTTCTATGCCTTTATTTACATGGCAATCTTCCCATGTAGAGTACAAACTTACTGTGACCGGCTTCAGTATACCCCTTTTAGAGCTCTCAGTACCCTTAACTATGAGGCCTCAGCATATCATGTCCAATCATACTCTATCACTGTGACTATTCCCTCAGTGATGCAATACAATGAAGTCCATTCTCAAACTTGATCTGCCTGCTTCTCACAGGGCTCCGCAGCCTCCCCTCACTACTATTGAACAAACTACCCAGGCCCATCCCAGACTGATTTGGCAAGGAAGCCCTCAATGATGATGACCCCTCCCATGCCCTGCACTGACATCACAGCCATTCTCCAAATGGATACATTACTAACCCCCAACTATTTGCACTTCGCCTGCATGACGGGCCATGGCCCAAACCCCTGGACTGAAATTAGATGAGCCCTTTGAGTGTGCCCCCTGCCTCACTGTAGACCCCTCTCTTAAACACCCTTCACCTTTGACTTTTACACATCACCATTTGCTTGAAGCACAGGCACATGCTATGACTTTGACATTGATGTACCATGTTGCCGTACAGTGACATGTCCATCCTCTGGGTGACTGCTGTTCAGTGTTCCCCACTGTCACAATCTGCCTGCCTCTCCTTCTGTCCAATAGTCCTACAACCAGAGGGGCTGGCAACATGTAATGCTGCGCTCAAGACATCTTGCACTAAGAAAACATTGTACACACACACACACACACAGAGGATGGCAGTGTCCAAGTAAGCACTGAAGTCAATGAGTGCTTTCATTAAAAAAATGCTCAGGGCCATAAAGTGCTCGTGTTCACGTCAGCACAATGGTATCTTGTGTATTTCATGAGATGCATGGCTGTCCTTGCATGCAGTCATCTGGCAGAAGAACTTTAGGCGTCCCTGAACTTCTAACTTGTAATAAGGGCCTGAAATGGTGGTTATGTTGGCTTAACACAAGCATGCTGATGTGGTGAGGCTGGTTGTTTGCTGATGCTGATGGATGAAGGGTTTAGGAGGAGGGAGGATGTGGGGCGTGCAGAGACATTGTCCAGGAGAAGCAATTGCATGATGGCCAGGACAAGCACTCACTGAACTGCTGCTCCCAGGCCCATGCTCTGGTTTACCTGTCAGGCTTTTGCATCATATTCTTGCTGGAAGAGACAAGAATTGAAAGTGCAATGTGAATATTGTGAGTAAGGCTATTAAAGAGATGCAAATGATCAGACATAAGCTAATGGTACTTAAAATGAAGAGTCTGAACTCGTCAGTTAAGGCTTAAGGGAAAATTGTTCATATTTTACTAAACGCTAAGAATCAATTAATTTTTAAATTCCTTCCATAGTTAGATACCATACTGATTACTACTCTTGCCACACTAGGAAAGAAGAACACATGCTGGAGAGCATGACATCCAAATTTGTAGATGGTACCAAATATTGGGAGATAGTAACTGGTGCAAATCAGAGTAGGACATTGTAAAGCACCGTAAACAGATTTTGTGAGTTGATATGCCTATAGCAAATATATTTCATTGTAAGCAAGTGCTGGGTCATGAACATTGAGGCAGCAATAATCTCCATAGGGTTCTAACAACAATGCTTCTGCTCTGGCAGCTAGGTCTCCTATTTTCACAAGAACATCAGTCTCTCTGGCTCCTCAGAAGCCTGACTTAAAGCTTGGACAATTTTTGCCTCTAATTGAGGTCGCAGCAGGAGAGAAAGTTTGGGAAGCATTATGTTATGCCATTCTCTTTGGACTGAGGAGGACAAATTGATTTGAGTTTCAAGTGCTCCAGAGCCAGAAATTGTAGAGTCCAAGTTTATATCAGAAATAAAAAGCAATCAAAAATGTTGTTAGAATAATTGTTATTTCAGGGGGAAGAATCCAAAGGGTACCAGGTTATGCTTCAGTTCTATACAGCCTTTTTCAAATACCATTTCGGATGCAATTTTCAGTTTTGGGCATTGTGCTTCAGAAGGATATATTGACCTTGGAGGAGATGCAGCACAGATTTGCTGAAATGATAACAGGATTTAAAATGTTAAAATCTGAGGAAACTTTGCATTCACAGGGTTTGCATTCACTTGAATACAAAAAAGGTTGGGAGTGAAATGGTCATAGTGTTTACATGCTAAAAATAACCCATAGGTAGACACAGAAAAATGAATATCTAGTGCAGAAATCCAGAACAAACGGACATTGTAGAAGTTTGCTATGAACAAATTGGGTGCTGTGTCTCTGACGCTACACTTTGGAAATACTTTGTTGCCTATGAAGTACTTTGTGTCATCGTATGTTTTGAGAAATGTTATATAAATGCAAGCTTTTCTTTCTTTAGAATAGGTGCGAAAACATGTATGCATGAGGTTTAATTTTATTTTAGCCAACACTTATTGTTTGTTTGACAAAACAGTATGGTTATAATTTAAGAAAAGTCATCACCGATGAAGGAAGATTTTCTCGGAAATTCCTATTAGAAACTTGAAACTGTGCTTCACATGATTTTCATCCCATATTTAACAGACACTAAAATAAACCTCTGGCAGCTTTCCAGATTACTCTTCATTTCCACTCCTGAAAATGCTGCATTGAAACAGAGTTTTATAAAGATAGTGTCACTCTCTTTCATTTGTGGAGTACAAGGGTTAAATCCAGCCAAGATAAAGCAGGTGAAGGTCTCCTTTCAGTGACATCTATTCAAGGCCATAGTCTAATTGAATTTAAGCAATCCCTGTCAAACCTCTTCTGTGAATGAAGGACATATCTCTTTTCACTTTCATTTATTTCCTCCTGAGCTCTGGCTTGAATAGAAATAAGCTATCAGTTTCCTTCCCCAGAGCTGAATGGAGGCTGTTATATTGAATTGAATGTTCAGATAGTGAAAATTAGCCAAGAGTAATTTCTACAAGAAAGATTTGTGAAGAGGTAACATAAAAATGACACCTCAGAAACAAATCATTGAATCGAACTGAACTTTGCCACATTTTATATAAAAGCAAGCCTTTCCAACCCTACTCTATTAAATTCTATTAGTATTTCCTTCTGGTTGTTGAGTTAAATTATTGAATCTATGTTTAAGTGAATTTAGGGAGCAGATAAATCGAACTACCCAACTTAAGATTGTGTTTTCCTTCAATTGTGCTTTAATTTATTCTTACGTTTCTTGATTTTTCTTAATAAAATGATAAAGTGTCACAACTACAGGTTTGCAACATATTTTGAAGTATTTAACCTGACAAAGAATAACTGATCAGTCAAGTTGAGATACAAAGAGAGCAAGAAGTTGGTGCTGTAAATGAAATGCACTTGAAAAATTTCCCTGTCATTCTGTCGACAGAGTCATAGGCTGCAGATGCAGATTCACGGGCAACAGATACTTTGACTGCAGAATGATTTATGCCACCTGCCAAATATCTATGATCCCTACACATCTGTCATCAAAATAACACTGATAAAGGTGGATTTAATTGTCTTGACAATAAAACCAAACTGAGCATCAGCCTAATAAATTATTGGAGAAATAAAGTGCAGATTGGACCACCAAGGGCACAAAAATAGAAAGTGATAATAAACAATTCTATTGTGCTGATGTTACAGCAGCCAATACAGTAAAATTATGGTCGCAATAACTTCTTGGTTAGATAATAAAGTAAGATATGCCAAATTGATTGATCTGACACGTCTGTCTCTGAAAGTCATCAACAGAAATATTGATGAAACAGACAAGTTGTGGGGGAAGGACTTGTAGTCAAGAAATGAGATACTCCATTAAATGAGTTAATAATACAAAGAATATTATCCAATTCTTAGTGAAACTTTCAACATTATTCATGACCTTGGACTTCTTGCAACACTGAAGGGATGAGCAAAATAATTTTCTGTTTTGATATTTGCATGGCACACAGCTGATGCAAACATCAATGCACCAGGAGTAGTTTATACGATTTGTGACAAAGAAACAACTGCTATTTGTAGTTTTTCAATTGAAAAAAAAACTAGATTTTGCATTTGAGATATAGGGGAGAAAATGGCCTAGCGGTATTATTGCTGCATTGTTAGCCCAGCAACCCAGATAACATTCCAGGGACCTGAGTTTGAATCCCGCCATGGCAGACGGTGGAATTTGAAATCAGTAAATTATGTCTGGAACTAAAAGTCTAATAATGACCACGAATCCATTGTTGGTTGTCGGGGGAAAACCCACTTGCTTCACTAATGCCCTTTAGGGAAGGAAACTGCTATGCTTACCTGGTCTGGCCTACATGTGACTCCAGACCCACAGCAATGTGGTTAACTCTCAGCTGTCCTCTAAAATGGCCTAGCATGGCACTCAGTTATAGAGTCATAGAGATGTATAACACGGAAACATCCCCTTTGATCCAATTCACCCGTACTGACCAGATATTCTAAATTAATATAGTCCCATTTTCCACCATTTGGCCCATATCCCTCTATACTTGTCCCATTCTTGTACCCATCCAGACGCCTTTTAAATGTTGTAGTTGCATCAGACTCCACCACGACTGCTGGCAGCACATTCCACACACGAACCACCCTCTATGTGAAAACGTTGCCTCTTCGGTACCTTTTAATTCTTTGCGCTCTGACCTTAAACCTATTCTGTCGACTTTTTGACTCCCCCACCCTGGGGATAAAGCCTTGTCTATTCACCCTATCCATGCCCCTCATGATTTTATAAACTTCTATAGGTCACCCCTCAGCCTGCGACGCTCTGGGGAAAATAGCCACAGCCTCTCGCTACAGCTCACACCCTTCAACTCCAGCATAATCCTCATCAATCTTTTCTATACCCTTTCAAGTTTCACAACATCCTTCTTATAGCAGGGAGGCCACAATTGGACACAGTAATCCAAAGTGGTCTAACCAATGTCCTGTACAGCTGCAACAAGACCTCCCAACTCCTATACTCAATGCACTGACCAATAAAGGCAGGCATACCAACGCCTTCTTTACTATCCTGTCTACCTGCACGTTCAACAGCTGTGAACCTGCACTCCAAGCTCTCTCTGTTTAGCAATGCTCCCCAGGATCTTACCATTAAGTGTGTAAGTCCAGCCCTGATTTGTCTTTCCAAAATGCAGCACTTCACAATTATCTAAATTAAACTATATCTGCCGCTCCTCAGCCCATTGACCAATGTGATCAAGATCCCATTGTACACTGAGGTAGCCTTCTTGGTTGTCTATTATACCTCCAATTTTGGTGTCATTTTCAAACATACTAACCATACCTCCTACATTCACATCCAAATTATTTACAAAAATGAAGAAAAGCAGTGGAACCTGCACCGATCCTCGTGGCACACCATTGGTCACAGGCCTGCAATCTGAAAAATAACCGTCCTCCACCCTCTGTCTCCTACCTTCAAGCCAATTTTGTACCCAGATGGCTAGCTCTCCCTGGATTCCATGTGATATAACCTTCTTAACTAATCTGCCATGTGCAACCTTGTTGAACATTTGCTAAAGTCCAAATAGACAATATCCACCATTTTGCCTTCATAAATCTTCTTTGTCACTTCTTCAAAAAAAACTCAGCCAAGTTAGTGAGACACAATTTCCCACACACAAAGCCATATTAACTGTCCCAAATCAGCCCTTGCCATTCCAAATACATACAAATCCTGTCCCACAGAATCCCCTCCAATGAACCTACCCACCACTGACATCAGGTTCACCGGTCTACAGTTTCCTGGCTTCTCCTAGCCACATTTCTTAAATGATGACACCAAATTAACCACCCTCCAGTTTTCCAGCACGTCACCTGTGGTTATCATTTATACAAATATCTCAGCAAGGGGCCCAGTAATCATTTCCCACAAAGTTCTGGAATACACCTGATCATATCCCAGGGAGTTATACACCTTTATGTGATCTAAGGCATCTGGTACCTCTTTCTATAATGTAGACACTTTTCAAGACATCAGTTTATTTATCCTAGTTCCCTAGCTTCCATCTCCTTCTTCACAGTAAATACCAATGTGAAAGACTCCTTTAGTATCTCATCCATCTCCTGTGGTTCCATAAATAGATGGCCTTACTCTCTCCCATTTACTCTTTTTGCCCTTAATGTATTTGTAGAGTTTCTTTGGACTCTCCTTAACACTGTTTGTCAAAATTATCTCTAGTCCCCTTTTGCCCTCCTGATGTCCCTCTCGAGTATCCTCCCACTGCCATTTTACTACTCAGGGGATTCACTCCACCCCAACTTTCTATACCTGCCATATACTTCCTTCTTTTTCTTGACCACAGCCTCAATTTCACCAGTCATCCAACATTCCCTCTGGCTACCAGCCTTGCCTTCCATCTCCCAATTTCCAATTGTCCTTTTATCTGTGAATAGCCTCTCCCATCAACTTTTGAAAGTTCTTGCCTAAAGCTGTCAAAATTGGTCATACTCCAAACTAGAACTTTAACTTTAGATCACATTTATCCTTTTCCATAACTATTTTAAAACTAACAGAATTACGATCACTGGCACCTCAGTTACTTGACTGGGCTTATTTTCCAACAGAAGGTCAGGTTTTGCCTTTTCTGTAGTCGGTACATCCACATACCGAACCAGAAATCTTTCTTGTACGTATTTAACAAATTCCTCTCCATCCAAACCCTTAACACTGTGGCAGTCCTAAACTATGTTTGAAAAGTTAAAATCCCCTACCATTACAACTGTATCATTGTTACAGATATCTCAGATCTGCTTACAAACATGCTTCTCAATTTCCCACTGATTATTTGAGGTTCTATAGTATAATCTCAGTAAGATGATCATCCCTTTCTTATTTCTCAGATCCAACTAAATAACTTCACCAGACCAACTCCTAGGAATATCCTCCTAACTACAGTCACAATGTAGACCTGAACGAAAAATGCTACTCCCACACTGTCTTCCCCTCCCACCCTCACTTTGTCCTGCCCTTCCCTAAGCCTTTCTGTAATTGCGATGATATCCCAGTCCCATATTCCCAACCATGCCCTGAGTTCATCTGCCTTACCTATCCTCCTTCTTGCTTTGAAATAAATGCTTTTTAATCTGTTAGTTTTACCTCATTCCCTGCTTTGCTCTTGCCTGCTTTGACTATTTGACTTGTTCCTCATCTTAATTGTACCAGCCTCAGACTTACCACTTTTCTCACTATCTCCTTCGGCTCCTCCCTTTACTAGTTTAAATCTTCCCAAGCAGGTCCAGCAAATCTCCCCAACAGGGTATTGGTCTCCTTCCAATTCAGGTGCAATCTGTCTTTCTTATACAGGTCACTTCTACCCCAGAAGAAGACATTCCAATGATCCAAAAATGTGAGTCCCTATGCCCCGCACCGAGTCCTCAGTCAAACATTCACCTAGCTTCCTATTCCTACTCTCACTTGCATGTGGCACAGAGAGGGATCCAGATATTACTACCCTTGAGCACCTACATTTTAAATTCGTGCCTAACTTCCTAGATTCCCTCTTCAGAACTTTATCTCTTACTCTTCCTGTGCAGTTGGTACCAAAGAACACAATGCCCTCCTGCTAGTCATTATCCCCAGTGAGAATGTTCAGCACCTCTCCCAGACATCCTTAGCCCTGGTATCAGGGAGGCAACACACCATTCTGATGTCTCACTATCAGCTGCAGAAATGTCTATTTGTGCCCCTGACTAGACAGTCCCCTTTCACAATCAATCGCTTGGAACTTGGCATACCCCTCTTAACATTAGAGCCAGTCTCAGTACCAGAAACTTGGCTGTCAGTGCTACATTCCCTTGAGAGTCCATCACCTCCTATATTTTCAAAAACAGCATACTTGTTTGAGGTGGGGATAGCCACAGGAGACTCCTACACTACCTGCCTACTCCTCCTACCTTTTCTAGAGGCAACCCATCTACCTGACTGCACCTGCATTTTTCCTACCGTCCTGAACCTTTCATCCGTCACACCCCTTGCTCTTGTAACCTCTTCATTGTCTATTACTGCTCCTCCAACCATTCCGTGTGATCGGATCGGATCAGATTTGCAATCAAACACACTTCCTGCAGATATAATCATCAGGAACATTGGAATTCTCTGTAATTTCCTATATCTGACAGGAAGAGCACATCACTCTACTAAAGTCCATCTTTGCACCTTAACAATCTACAGACTCAGAAATTAGCATAGTCACACTGTTTTAAAAACACAGCTCTAGGTAACCTAATTCCATGTTTTATGTTTAAAAAAAAATTAATCAAGTGACAGATCTCAGTAAAACATAAAAGAAACCCTCACCCTACTCACAATTATGGAATTATGGGAAAAAAAGACTTGTAAGTTTTATAAGTCTGAAAAACAAACACTTAGCTGATCAATTAATTCCTGAGTCTCCCAGCTGTGAGCAATTCTGACAATGAGATCTCTACAAAGTCAGCTATGAAATATTACTGTTTGTTTGTTTCCCTGGACTAAACTCCAATTTCCAGACATGCTCGTAATTTCACAGTCAGTCAGCTGTGAAAGTCCATTGTTGCTTTTTTGATGAATTCTAGAGTTATTCTTGGACCTTCCGTGTGGTCTCTCCAAAAATTCCTGCTCTTTCCCTTTGGTCCCATTTAAAGTATCATTGCTTTTGATTTTTTTTTAAAGCTCCAAAATCAAAGCAAGAACTAATAAAAACAATAATTACTGCTCCAAGTAATCAAGGAAATCAGCTCCGGCACTGAAAAAAAAACATATGAGGAAAAGGAGCAGCTCTTACATTTATCACTCTTTCCTGGTTGTATCAATTGCTACAACATCTCAAATAAGAAGTAAAACAGACAGACCATCATCACCGACCTAAGCAGCAGAATTGACAGCAGAAACAGCCCTGTCAATCCTGCAAAATTCTCCATAATAATGTCTGGTGGCTAGTGCTAAATTTGGGAGAACTGTCTCACAGATTAGTCTAGCAATAGCCTGACAGTGATATGCATGAAATCAAAGCTCATAGACAATGACCCCCAGATACCACTGTCACCATCCCTGGATATGTCCTATCAAAACAGTAGGACACACCCAGCAAAGGTGGTAACATAGTGGTATATTGTCAGGAGGCAATTGTCCTGGGAGTCCTCAGACATTGATTCCGACAACATGAATTCTAAGCACTTGCTTAGTAATGATGCCCAGTTTGGGCTCCACCAATGGCATTCAGCTCCTCATTACAGCCTTCATTTAAACAGACTAGGAAACCTCCTGCTGATTATTATCCTCCCTCCGCTAAATCAGTACTACTCCACGTTGAGCAACGCTTGGAGGAAACCCAAAGCTTGGTAAGTGTGTAAAATATTCTGTGGGTGGGGGAGCTCAATGTCCATCCCCAACCGGTGGTGAAGTATCAAGTAAGTGAGTAAAACATACTTGACCTCAGCCTCAACAATCTGCCAGCTGCAGGTGCATCTGCCCATGACAGCATAAGTAAGGGTGACTACCACACAGTCTTCATTAAGAAAAAGTCTCACCCTCTCACAGATAACACCTTAGATTATGTTGTGAGGCACTATCGCCATGCTAAATGGGTTCAATTTCGAACAGATCTAACAACTCAAAAATAGGCATTCATGACATATTGTGTGTCACCTACAGCAGCGGAATTGCACTCCAAAACAGTCCGCAATCTCATGGTCTGGCAAGCTCCCAATAAACTGTCAAGCCAGGGGAATAAATACTATTTGAATGAAGGAGGATATACCAGGAGCAGCACCAGGTGTGCCTAAAAATGAGGCGTCAACCTGATAAAGTTACTATACAGGACTACTTGAATGCTAAACAGCATAAGCAGCAAGTGATAGACAGAGCTAAGTGATGCCACAAAAAACAGATCAGATATAGGCTCTGCAGTCCTGTCACATACAGTCATGAATGGTACTGGACAATCAAACAACTCACTGAAAATATCTTCATCCTCATTGATGGAAGAATCCAACACATCAGTGCTAAAGATAAGACTGAATCATTCACAGCAATCTTCAGCCAGAAGTGCCAAGTGGATGATCCATCTTGGCCTCCTCCTACAAAGACAATGGGCAACATTCCAGTTATCGGACTGAAAGCTGTGCTCCAGAACTTGGTACAACCAAGCCAAGCTGTTCAGGTACAACTAGAACACTGGCATCTCCCCAAAAATATGAAAAAACTCTCCAGGTATGTCAGTACTTAAAAAGCAGAACAAATCCAAACTGATCAATACCTCCTCTGTTACTAAAGTGATGGGAGGTGTCATCAAAAGTGCTATCAAGAAGCACTTGCTTAGTAATGATGCCCAGTTTGGGCTCCACCAATGGCATTCAGCTCCTCATTACAGCCTTCATTTAAACATTGACAAAAGACCTGAATTCCATAGGTGAGGTGAGAGTGACACCCCTTGAAATCAAGGCCTCATTTGACTGAGTGTGCCATCAAGGAACCAGGCAAATGTGGAGTCAATAGGATCTAGAGAAAAACCCTCTGCTAATTGGAGCCGTACCTGGCACATAAGAAGATGATTTGTGGTTTTTGGAGGTCAGTCATCTTAGCTTGAGGGCGTCTCTGCAAGACCTCCTCACGGTAGTGTCCTATGCCCAACTGTCTTTAGCTGCTTCATCAATGACCTTCCATCTACCATAAGTTAAACCTGAAGTAGTGATTGCTGCTGTTATGGATCAGACCAAATCCCCTCTAAATATAGTAAGAAGATAGTCTAGACTCTAACTCTTTTTTTATTTAAAGACAAGTGTAAGACATTGTGTACTGGATGCAATTCAATTGGTCAAACTACCAGGCTTGAAACAAAACACACTTTATTAATATATTAAATTAAAATACAAGCAAAATAAAAATAAAACAATTAGCATAAGAGTAACTCTACCAAAATGCTTTACAAGATAATACAATCTTAGCTATTACTAATTAGCTGTTCTAATACAGTAATATCCCATAAACACAGCCTAAACAAAGGCAAATTAAATAAAATAGATTGTCTTAAATGCAAATCTAGCAGCAAGAAGAGAACCCCAGCAATTAGCTGAATCAGTGAGAGGAATAAGATCCAGCTTCAAGATCCCAGCAACCACGACTGAAGGCTAAACTAAAACACATCCTGATGCTGTGGAAGGTTGACCCCACCCATTTAGGCTGCTTCTATCGTTCCAACTTAAAAACAACCTCACATGCTGTATTTTGGCTTTGGAGCAGACTGCTCACACCTCTCTCTCAGCTTTCTTCGTAAAGGTGACCAGGATGAAATGTGCCTCTTACAGCCGTAGAATCATTACACCTCCCCCTGTAAAAGAAAAATGAACCATAAATATACCAAGATGATAAAATGTGAGGCTGGATGAACACAGCAGGCCCAGCAACATCTCAGGAGCACAAAAGCTGACGTTTCAGGCCTAGACCCTTCTTCAGAGAGGGGGATGGGGTGAGGGTTCTGGAATAAATAGGGAGAGAGGGGGAGGTGGGCCGAAGATGGAGAGAAAAGAAGATAGGTGGAGAGGAGCGTATAGGTGGGGAGGTAGGGAGGGGATAGGTTAGTCCAGGGAAGATGGACAAGTCAAGGAGGTGGGATGAGGTTGGTAGGTAGGAGATGGAGGTGCGGCTTGGGGTGGGAGGAAGGGATGGGTGAGAGGAAGAACAGGTTAGGGAGGCAGAGACAGGTTGGACTGGTTTTGGGATGCAGTGGGTGGAGGGGAAGAGCTGGGCTGGTTGTGTGGTGCAGTGGGGGGAGGGGACGAACTGGGCTGGTTTTGGGATGCACATTGATACCATTGGGCTGCAGGGTTCCCAAGCGGAATATGAGTTGCTGTTCCTGCAACCTTCGGGTGGCATCATTGTGGCACTGCAGGAGGCCCATGATGGACATGCCATCTAAAGAATGGGAGGGGGAGTGGAAATGGTTTGCAGCTGGGAGGTGCAGTTGTTTACTGCGAACCGAGCAGAGGTGTTCTGCAAAGCGGTCCCCAAGCCTCTGCTTGGTTTCCCCAATGTAGAGGAAGCCACACCGGGTACAGTGGATGCAGTATACCACATTGGCAGATGTGCAGGTGAACCTCTGCTTAATGTGGAAAGTCATCTTGGGGCCTGGGATAGGGGTGAGGGAGGAGGTGTGGGGGCAAGCCTGAAGGTTGCAGGAACTGCAACTCATATTCCGCTTGGGAACCCTGCAGCCCAATGGTATCAATGTGGACTTCAACAGCTTCAAAATCTCCCCTTCCCCCACCGCATCCCTAAACCAGCCCAGTTTGTCCCCTCCCACCACTGCACCACACAACCAGCCCAGCTCTTCCCCTCCACCCACTGCATCCCAAAACCAGTCCAACCTGTCTCTGCCTCCCTAACCTGTTCTTCCTCTCACCCATCCCTTCCTCCCACCCCAAGCCGCACCTCCATCTCCAACCTACCAACCTCATCCCACCTCCTTGACCTGTCCATCTTCCCTGGACTGACCTATCCCCTCCCTACCTCCCCACCTATACTCTCCTCTCCACCTATCTTCTTTTCTCTCCATCTTCGGTCCGCCTCCCCCTCTCACCTTATTTATTCCAGAACCCTCACCCCATCCCCCTCTCTGAAGAAGGGTCTAGGCCCGAAACGTCAGCTTTTGTGCTCCTGAGATGTTGCTGGGCCTGCTGTGTTCATCCAGCCTCACGTTTTATTATCTTGGATTCTCCAGCATCTGCAGTTCCCATTATCACCAATATACCGAGATGACTTCATTTTTAAAAACCTTTGGTATCACACTATTAGTACACAACAATATGTAAATTACATTGACTCTGAGCATGCAAATATTCACTGCTGTAGTCTATTTCAGTCTGTTTTTTTTATTTGTTCCCGCCACTGAACACCTCCATCTTCCTTCACCAAAGTTGTGGCAGCACATCAGCAAGTATGTGCTCTCATTCTGCCAGGTGTATAATTTGCAAAATGAATGGCTGCAATAATATGCTCCATCTAAGCAATCTTGAATTTTTATCCTTAATTTTTTCCAAAAAAAATTGATGGGTTATGAATAGTATGTACAATTGTCTCAGGTACATTACTGCCGATATAAATGTTGAAATGTTGCAAAATCAACACCAAGCTCAAGTTCACCTTCTCAATTGTGGAATATTTCTGTTGATAATTGTTTAATTTTTCTGGAAAAATGCCCAAAAGATCTTTTTATGTTCTCATTGTCTTCTTGCAAGAGTACAGTACAAACAGCCACATCACTCGCATTAACAGTGACCTTAAATGGCTTTGAGCAATTAGGTGTGGCTAACAATGGAGCAGTGGTCAATACAGCTTTCGGGCTGTCAAATGCTCTCTGACTTTTCTGCATCCATTGAAATTTTCTGCACTTCTTCAACTAGTCAGTCAGCAGAGCGACCACACTGCTAAAATTTGGTGCTCACTTCCAAAAATAATCACTTAGTCCCAGAATTGTAGTACTTCAGACTTTGTCAATGGTAGGGTAAACTCCCCAATAACCTTTGTTTCCACATCCCAATGGGGCCATCTTCCCATGTCCAATGGCATGGCCCAAGACCATGACTTTTATGAATTCACTCTTAGCCAGGTTTATCACCAAGCCCACCTCCCGATGTCGACCTTAAATAATCAACTTCATATATATGATTTGATTTATTACTGTCACATACACCCAATTTCAGCCAAAAGTTTTGTTTTGCATGCAATACATCAGATCATAACATACAAAGGCACAAACATCATAGTTTCTTTGAAGAAAAAAGATGTGCAAAAAGTAAGACCAACATTAGATTTGAAATCTGAGATGTCGATTCAGAAGTCTAATAATAGCAGGGATGAAGCTGTTCTTGAACATGCCAGTATGTCTGTTTAAGCATTTGTATCTTCTGCCTGATGGAAGAGGTTGAAAGAAATTATAACCGGGGTAGAGGGGTCTTTGGTGATGTGGGCTGTCTTTCCATGGCAATGAGAAGTGTTTATGGAGCTAATGGAGAAGGTTGGCTTGCTTGATGGACTGGGCTATGTTCACGACTTTCTATGGCTTCTTAAGGTCCTGGGTAGAGCAGTAGCCGTACGAAGCCATGAGGCATCCAGTTAGAATGCCTTCTATGGTGTATCTGTCAACGTTGCTGAATGTCCTTATGGACATGCTGAATTTTCTTAGCATCCTGAAGAGTACCTTCTACACCATTGCATTAAGTGGGTGATCCAGGACAGATTGTTCGTTATCATCACTCCTGGAACTTGACACCCTCAAGCATCTCCACCTCAGCTCCATTGTTGTAGATAGGGTCATGTCCTTCTCCTTGCTTCCTGAAGTCAATGATCAGCTCTTTCATTTTGCTGATATTAAGGGAGATATTGTCACCTTTGCACCAAGTCACCAAGCAGAGTAGCTCTTCCCTGTATTCTGTCTTGTGTGATATTCAGCTTAAAATGGTGGTGTCCTCAGTGAACGTGTAGATGGAGTCATGAAATTTTGCCATGTTATGAGTCTACAGAAAATACAGTAGGGGACTGACTACACATCCTTGTGGGGTTCAGGTGTTGAGGAAATATATAGGGGTATGTGAGCTTTCAAAAGGATGAGCAGGAAGCAGAGTAGTAGGATAGCTTTATTAGCACAAGATGAATTAAGTGAGATAGAAAGAAATTATCTTGGATCTGGTGATGTGAATTCATATACGTAGAGTAAGAAATAACAAAGGAAAGAAGACACTGCTGGGAGCAGCTATACTGTACTAGAGAATGCGGCAGAATGATGGCTCACAGCACTAGGGACCCAGGTTTGATTCCAGCCTCAGGCGGCTGTCTGTGTAGACTCAGTGCATTCTCCCTGTGTTTGCATGGGTTTCCTCCCAGGTCGAAAGATGTGCACGTTAGGTGAATTGGCTATGCTAATTTGGCCATAGTGGCTAGGGTAGGTCTTGGTGGGGAAACTCTTTGGACGGTCAGTTGACCTTGATGGGCTGAATGGCCTACTTTCACACTGTAGGGATTCTATGACCGAAACATGAGATAATGCTGGCAAGTAGAAAGGCAATAAGTTAGTCATGAGTAAATTTAATCTTCCCATTACTTGGAAAGTTAGCCACAAGGAAGAATTCACATAGTGTATTCAAGGCAGTTCCTAGAACATTATGTTATGAATCCAATCATGGATCAAGCTGCTTTGTTTCTGGTAATGTGTAATGGGGAGGTTTAATAAATTATCTCAAAACTAAAAGATCTCCTCGGAAATAGTAAACAAAACATGGCAGAATTTAGCTTTCTGTTTGAGAGGGAGAAACTTGGATTGGAAACAATTCTGCTAAATAAATAGTCAGAACAGTTAAAGCTGGAAGCCAGAGCGTTATAACAGGAACAAAGAAATGGAGACCAATTAAATATATACCTTAGTTCTGTTTTCACAAAGGAAGACATAAATAATGCCCAAGAAATATTGGTGTCTTGGGAGAAAGACGGACAGAAGAAAATCAGCATTAATAGGGAACTGGTATTAGAAAATCAATGGGAATGAAAGCTTATAAATCCCCAGGCCCTGATCATCTACATCCTGGAGTACTTCAGCCAGTTGTCCCAGAAATAATGCAAGGTTTTATTGGCATGGTGACTCAGTGGTTAGTACTGCTGCCTCATAGTTCCAGGGACCTCTGTTTGATTCCACCTGCAGGCAACTGACTGTATGGAGTTTGCACATTTGCCTCGTGACTGCATGAGTTTACTCTGGGTGCTCTGGTTTCCTCCCATAGCCCAGTGATGTGCAGTTTAGATAGATTGGCCATGCTAAATTGCCCATGGTGTCTAGGAACATGTTGGTTAGGTGGATTAGCCACAGGGAATGCAGGGTTATAGGGAAGACAGGTGGGTTTGGGTCGGATGCTCTTTGGTATGGATTCGATGGTCCGAATGGTCTACTTCCACACTATTGGGATTCCATGTGATGCTTCATTTGTGATCACCTGTCAAAGTTCTTTCATCTTTGGAACAGTTCCTATGGACAAATGGGTGGCCAATATAACCCCAATATTAAAAAAAATACATAGAGAGGAAATGAATTTATAAACCTGTTAGCCTGACATCAGTAGTGGGGGAAATGTTAGAGTTGACTATAAAATATGTAATATTGGAGCATTTGGAAGACAGTGACAAGATCAGAAAGAGTCAGCAAGGATTTACTAAAGCAAATTATGCTTGACAAAACTACTGAAACATTTTGAGGATACACTTTGTACAGTTGATAACGGAGACCCAGTGGATGTTGTTAACTTAGACTTTTGTAAAGTTTTTAATAAGGTCTCACAGTAGAGATTAGCATGTAAAATTAAAGCACACAGAATTTGTGTATTGAATTTCCATGGATAAAAAACTGGTTGACAGACAGGAAACAAAGAGTAGGAATAAACAGATCATTTTTTTCCAAGAGAGAAATTGCAGGGATTGGTGATTGGAGCCCAACTATTAATAATATAAATCAACCATTTTGATAATAGAACTAAATATAATATCTTCACGTTCATAGATCGCAGCTGGGTGGGAGGGCGAAATGTGAGGAAAATATAGAGAAGTTTCAGATTGATTTGAACAAGTTGAGTGAGTGGCACATGATGTATAATATGAATAATTGTGAGGTTATCCACTTTGGGAGCAAAAAGTAGTAACTTTATTATCTAAAAGATGATCATTTGAAAAAGGGGAGGTGCAATGAAACCCAGGTGTCCTTGTACACTAGTTACTGAGAGTAAGCACATAAGTACAGTAAGGGTGAATAAAGCAAATGTAATGTTGGCCTTTATGGCGAAAGGATTTGAATACAACAGCAAGTTGTCTTGCTGCAATTGTGCAGGGCCTTGGTGAGACCATACCTTGAGTATTCAGTGCAATTTTGAACTCCTAATCTGAGGAAGGATGTTTTGGCTATGAAGGGAGTGCAATGAAGGCATACCAGAATGATTCCTTGGACAGCAGGATTGATGGAGATATTGGATTGATTAGAATTACATTCACTGTATTTTAGAAGAATAAATATAGATACCTATAATATTCTAAAAAGACTGGACAGTGTAAAAACAGGAGAGATGTTCCTGATGACCGAAGAGCCCAGTACAAGCATATGAGGCCATTTAGGACGGGGATGGGGAGAAATCTTTCCACTCAGAGTGTGGTGAACTTGTGGAATTATCTGTCACAGTAAGTGTTTGAGGTCAAAAGATTGAATGTGTTCAAGAAGAAGTTAGATATAGTTCTTAGTTTTAAAGGGTCAAATGATATGGGGAGAAAGCAAGAACAGGATATGAGCCATGATCAGCCACGATCATATTGAATGGCAGAGCAGGCTCAAAGGCCCTACTCTGCTCTTATTTTCTATGTATAAAGCTACGTGAAACAACAAAATGACCAAACAAAGGGAGAAATTAACTTTGAGGGTAAAATAGCAAGCAATACTATTTTTAAAGGGTGGCACAGTGGTTCAGTGATGAGCACTGCTGCCTTACAGCACTAGGGATCCAGGCACAATTTCACCCTTGGCTGACTGTGTGGAGTTTGCATGTTCTCCCTGTGTCTGTGTGGGTTTCCTCCCACAGTCCAAAGATGTTCAGGCTAGGTAATTAGCCATGTTAAATTGCCTGCAGTGTTCAGGGATGTGTAGCTTAGGTGGGTAGCGAGTTTTGAGAAGATTTGTAGCTCAGCTTGAGGTTCTGGATGTGAGTTTGCTCGCTGAGCTGGAAGGTTAGTTTTCAGACGTTTCGTCACCATTCTAGGTAACATCATCAGTGAGCCTCCAATGAAGCGCTGGTGTTATGTCCCGCTTTCTATTTATCTGTTTAGCTTTCCTTGGGTTGGTGATATCATTTCCTACATTGGTGATATCATTTCCTGTTCTTTTTCTCAGGGGATGGTAGATTGGCTCCAAATCAATGTGTTTGTTGATGGAGTTCTGGTTGGAATGCCATGCTTCTAGGAATTCTTGTGCATGTCTCTGTTTAGCTTGTCCTAGGATGGATGTGTTGTCCCAGTCAAAGTGGTGTCCTTCCTCATCTGTATGTAAGGATACGAGTGATAGTGGGTCATGTCATTTTGTGGCTAGTTGATGTTCATGTATCCTGGTGGCTAGCTTTCTGCCTCTTTGTCCATGAATGACATCACCAACCCAAGGAAACCTAAACAGATAAATAGAAAGTGGAGCATAGCACCAGTGCTTCATTGGAGGCTCACTGATGATGTTACCTAGAATGGTGACGAAACATCTGAAAACTAACCTTCCAGCTCAGCTAGCAAACTCACATCCAGCTTAACAAAGTGTGGAGCTGGATGAACACAGCAGGCCAAGCAGCATCTCGGGAGCACAAAAGCTAATGTTTCGGGCCTAGACCCTTCATCAGAGATGAAGGAAATGACATCCTCTCTGATGAAGGGTCTAGGCCCGAAACGTCAGCTTTTGTGCTCCTAAGATGCTGCTTGGCCTGCTGTGTTCATCCAGCTTCACACTTTGTTATCTTGGATTCTCCAGCATCTGCAGTTCCCATTATCACATCCAGCTTAGGTGGGTTATAGGGGGATGGATCTGGGTGGGATGCTCTAAGGATCAGTGTGGATTTGTTGTGCTGAAGGTCCTGTTCCTACACTCTAGGAATTCTGTGAATATAAAAATGGATGGCAAGAGTTCTCTTAAAAAAGGAAGAGAGAAGCAAAAGTGTATGTTTGTGTATGTATATGTGAGAGAGGAGAGACAGGCCGATAGAGATAAGGAAATAAATACAATAATTATTATTTTACCACCTGTATCTCCAATCATCATTGATTTCTGAATAAGGTCTTCTATTTTTAAATTCTTTTATTGACCTTTTATTCCAGCTATTTCTTCAAAGGATATTGCCTGTGTTTGTTTTTTCTACCAATCAGCTTTGCTTCTTTATCTGACTTCAATCCCATAATGTAAAATCGTTTATAAATACCAATATTCACTAGAGCTCTAATCACTCCTCCATTCTTGATAATAATGTAGAAACATTGAGAACTGGTTGGCAAACAAAATTAGAATATATTCATTCCTTACATTCCTGTCATGTGTTAAAAGCACAGGGCAGCAAAAACCTCTTAATTTGACATCATATCAAAACTAATCTGGCCATTTGCAGAATGCATTTTTCACTGATCATTTTATGTAACAGATTTTGGAATCTAGATCCTGGACTATTTTGATGAATTATTAATTATTGCATCAGATATCTCAAAGTTCTTTTGAAAGATCAAATTTTATAAGCAAATATTCAATAATTAAGTTGTAATTATGTGGCCTCTTACCAAGTAATGTTTCAAATATGATGTGTCAAGTAATATGCGTAAATATCTAGTTTTTCATCAGATTGTCCCAGTTTGGCTCTTGTTAAATGCATTGGCATTACTTTCCATTTCAGGAGCTCAGGCATAACTCTGATCTCTCTCCTAACTAATTCATTCTTGATAATAATGATATCGTTCAATCATCTAATTCAATAAATGACATCTAATTTGACATTGTGTTGATTGTCTTGCTCACATTCTCAGTGCAATCACTTTCTAGCCACCTAACAATCTGATGGTATTAGCTTAAGTTACGAGAAAATTACTTGCACTTTTTATGATTTTTCAAAGACATTGTGGACTGTATTTAACGAAGAGCTATTGATGGAGTTTAATGTTTGGAGGAGGGACTTCTGCTTCCCTCTCAGAAGGAAATACCATTTTAAGAGATACTAGCCTATCAGATGGGTGGTGGCTCTGGAGTTCCAGCAGCAGAAGTAAGGATGGTACCAATTGTCAGGACAATAGGCAGTCCACCAGGTTGAGGAACATAGGCCGACAGGCAATAGAGGTAATTAGCTGATGTTTATGTTCAACATGACATGGTTTGATTTAGAAATTTAGTTTGGAATGTTAATTTTATGGTTATTTATATTTCAGTTTAGGGCCAAGTGGTCAATCCAATGACCAGCAACAGATGGATGGTGAGCTGTAGGGCTGTTTGTCTTTTGGGGTTTGCAGTTGGATTATAGATTATAGACAGCCTCCTCCCACTGCAGCACCCACAAGTTCCTCAGCTGGTCACCATGTAGCTGCCTTATGCAGCATGCAAAAAAACCACCATGAATCTTGTCAAAAGCTCTGCACGGTCCCTCCAGAGCAATCCCAGAAGTCAGAACATTGTGTAACCATCAATTTTCATGTGCCAACATAGCATTCACTGACATAGAAACATAGAAAATAAGAGCAAGAAAAGGCCATTCAGCTGTTCAAGCTTGCTTCGGCAATCATTATGATCACGGCTGATCATCCATCTCAGTACACTGTTCTTGCTTTCTCCCTATATCCTTTGATTATCCTTTAACTCTAAGAACTGACATTGTCTGTTTTCTGTGGCAGAGAATTTCACAGGGTCACACTTTATGTGTGAAGTAATTTCTCCTCATCTCAGTCTTAAATGGCCTACTCTGCATGCTTGGATTGAGACCACTGGTTCAGTACTAAGAACATTCTTCTTGTGTTTACCCTGTCAAGTCCTGTTAGAATATAATAGTCTTGTATTGTATGCATACTGCCCAACTATGCACGCAATGTGCAGCAGTGTCATGAGTCATTTTGACAAAGGTTAACTACATCACCTTCTGGTTACTCATACGCAGATAGCACAGGAGACTACCACAGAATAAAAGCATCATAACTGACCCTTTAGAACTGAGATGAGGAGAAATTTCTACAGTCAAAGGTTGATGAAACTGTGGAATTCATTGCTGGAGAAGGCTGTGGAGGCCAAGTCTTTGAGGGCATTAAAACAAGGAAATAAAGAATCTTGATTTTTGTTTCTATTCATTTGTGAGATGTGGGCATTGCTGGCTAGCCAGCACATCTTGCCAATCCCTAGATGCCCTTGAGAAGGTAGTGGTGAGTGGCCTTCTTGAACTGCTGCAGTCGTCCTGCTGTGGGTTGACCCGCAATGTTGTTAGGCAGAGAATTCCAGGATTTTGACCCAGCGACAGTGAAGGATCGGCGATATGTTTCCAATTCAGGATGGTGAGTGACTTGGAGGGCAATTTCAAGGAGGTGTTGTCCCCATATATCTGTTGCCCTTGTCCTTCGACATGAAAGTGGTCGTGGGTTTAGAAGGTGCTGTCTGAGGATATTTGATTAATTTCTGCAGTGCATCTTGTAGATAGTGCACACTGTTGCTCCTGTAGATAGTACACACTGCTGCTACTGAGTGTCGATGGTGGAGGGAGTGAATGCTTGTAGATATAGTGCCAATCAAGCAGTCTGCTTTGTCCTGGATGGTGTCAAGCTTCTTGAGAGTTGATGGAGCTGCACTCATCCAGGCAAGTGGGGAGTATTCCATCACATTCCTGATTTGTGCCTTGTAGATGGTGGACAGGCTTTGAGGAGTCAAGAGGTGAGTTACTCGCTGCAGTATTCCCAGCTTATGGCCTGCTCGTGTAGCCACTCTGTTAATGTGGTGAGTCCAGCTGAGTTTCTGGTCAACAGTAGCCCCCAGGGTTGTTGATAGTGGGGAATTCAGTGATGGTAACATCCATCTTGGCCTCCTCCAGTGGTACCCAGCATTACTGATACCAGTCTTCAGCCAATTCGATTCACTCCATGTGATATCAAGAACTGGTTGGAGACATTGGATACTGAAAAGGCTATGGGCCCTGGAAACATTCTGGCAATATTACTGAAGACTTGTGATCCAGAACCTGCCACTCCCTTAGCCAAGCTGCTCCAGTACAGTTGCAACACTGGTATCTACCCAACAATGTGGAAAATTGCCCAAGTATGTCCTGTACACAAAAGGCAGGACAAATCCAATTGGGCCAGTTACTGCACCATCAGTCTACTCTCAATCATCAGTAAAGTGATGGAAGGTATCATCTACAGTGCTATCAAGAAGCACCTGCTCAGAAATAACCTGCTCAGTGACATCCAGTTTGGGTTCCGCTGGGGCCACTCAGCTCCTGACCTCATTATAGCCTTGGTTCAAGCATGGACACAGGTTAATAACGGAATCAAGGGTTACAGAGAAAAGGCAGGAAAATTGGGTTGGGAAGTATATCAGCCATAATTGACTGGCAAAGTGGACTCGATGGGCTGAATTGGCCTAATTCTACTCCTATATCGTATGGTCTTATAATCTTTGTCGCCTACATTACTCACCAGATTACAGGGTGGCTACAAGAGCAGGCCATACGTTGGAATACTGCAGCGAGTAACTCACCTCTTGACTCCTCAAAGCCTGTCCACCATCTACAAGGCACAAGTCAGGAGTGTGATGGAATACTCCCCACTTGCCTGGATGAGCTCAGTAGCAGCAGTGTGCACTCACAGCATTGTCTGCTCTCTATTCTGAGGCAGTTGTGGCTGCAGACACTTACAAATTTCAATGATGTTATTTGTAGCGAAGCAGAGAACATCACATTGCTCCTCATTGACATTTAGTTTGAGAAATTGCTCTCTGAATATCCTAACTAAATATATTCACTTGCTGCAAGGCCTTTACCAATCCTCCTCCCTTTTCCATGATCCTACTCTGTGTTAAAGACATGTGAGGGGGAAGGGGGAAGAATTTGGCTCTCTTCTTCATAATGCTCAGTTGGCCAAAACAAAGATTCTTAATTCTTTGTAGCATGGAACTATCTCACACTTCAAATAAATTGCATTTTCAGCCAATCTCTAAAGGGCTTCCTAAGTGGAAGAGTAATTTTATTGCCTACAGAAAAATAATAAAACTAAACATCAAAGATCTGCACAAACCAGTTGAAAGGTTACAAAAGGGAGAGTGTATAGTCCAATAAGAACATAAAGAATATGCAGTGTAAAATGTTATTAAAGTACTTGAGTTGTTAGAGTTGAACCTGAGATTAAGGCTATTTAGTTGTTGTCTTGTGTCTGAAAAAATTCCACAAAGGCTGTCACAAAACCATCCTTTGATCCAGCTTCCCCAGAACCAGCTTTCAGAGTGAACCGAACCTCAGACACTGCTGTTTATATCTATCAGCCAGGGCTCCCTTATTGGACCAGGTTAACAACCCCAATCAGGGAACTCATATTCTATAGTGCCCACCTGGCTGGCCATGGTACTATCACTACAGTATCCTCAACACTCACAAAACTTCCAGAATCATTGAGTTCTCAATGGATGGAAGTTCCTGTAATTTGTTCTATCAGTGCTGCTGTTTTTTGAGACGATGAAAAGAAAGCAGCAAAAGAGATAGTCTTCTGGTCTTTATTGTTAATGATCTATTTTCCCTACTTCTGTCACCAATTTTGCCAGGCAGCACGTTTCTTTTCCATATACTGAAGTTTGGCTTCATTACCTTTCTAAGCTGAAGAGTTGCAGGCAACATTTATGCCTAATACAAGCTATCATACAAGTGCAAATTAGTAAAGGAGTTCCAGGTTTCCCAACAACTAACTCAGTTGACTGGTTCCAGTGAGCTGGATATTATATGACTTTAATGTGTGTTAGTTCAGCATCCAGGTATGTAAAATATGTTGTCTCCAGTCCACCATTTTCCCTTAAACCTCCAAGCTCAACCGCATAATATGGAGCATGGGTGGGTGCCGGAATTGGCAGTTTATTTCATAGAATCCTTACAATGTGGAAACAGGCCCCTTGGCCCAAAAAGTCCGCACCGATCCTTGAAGCATCCCACCCAGACCCATACCCCTATAGCCCTCACACCCCTGAACACTATGGACAATTTAGCATGGTCAATTCACCTAACCTGCACATCTTTGGACTGTGGGAGGAAACCTCAGCACCCAGAGGAAATCCACGCAGACAAGGGAGAATGTGCAAACTCCACACAGACAGTCGCCTGAGGATGGAATTGAATCCGGGTCCCTGGCGCTGTGAGGCTGCAGTGCTAACCACTGAGCCATCATGCTGCCCCCATTTGCCACATGTATGTAAATAATTAAGGGTTAATTAAGTTTGCTAAAATCACAATTGTTCTTGATAACACACTGCTGATGCCAAAGTATGCTGGGCAGGCCATTATTAAGTGCTGCCATGAGCAAAGGTGGTAAGGAAGGTAAACATCTCAGCCAAGGAATCCACCACATGCAGTGGTAGTATTCCCAAAATTTCACCCCAACCTTTCATTCTTGCTGTCTGTCTAACAGAACCTTGTCCACTAGCTCCCACATCTCCCTCCCTGCGATCTAAATTTCTGTGGCGGCCATGTTCTCCTCCTGCTCCATCAGCGCAGTATTGAGCTCTGGCACTGCTGGGAGTGATTAACCAGTCAGATTAGCCAGTGGCTCTTATAAGGATGGGACTCTCCTTTAAGTCAGGGACGGTAGGGCCAGCATTAGCTAATTTACTCCATGGTACATTATGGCCGTAGAATGGTGATGTAATTAATATGTTGTCTTCCAGAAATCTGTTCTGCTAGTGGTGGCGTGAGCTATCTGCACTCCCCAAGTAATTTCCTGGCCAATTTGTTTAGATAAAATAGTAACTTCAGTTTCAGACAATTTTGTTTATTCCGTGATGGTTTCCTGAACTTGGGTCAATCTGTTGTCAGGTGATCACTGCAGCCATTCTCGTTCCATGTTTCTTCCATTTTTAAAGCCATTGTAGTCTACAAGGTTCTTGGGTATTAATATCATACAATGGAAGTTGATAAATTATAGGCCATATATTACCACTACTTCTTCTCATTCATACCACTGGGACATTCACACCATTGTACCTAAGTCTGAGAGAATCCTTGAATTCATAACAATCCATATAGCACATCTGCCTGAAGAGTTCAGCAATTTTAAACAACTCTGGTAACTACCACGGATTTTTCCAATAGCAGCAACAACCAATAGAAATCAGACAACAATGAAATTTAAGGATGAGATTTCTAAATTCCTGGAAGTGCAGGGTCAGATTAAAACAAGTCAGCATGGTTTCAGTAAGGGGAGGGCATGCCTGACAAACCTGTTAGAATTCTTTGAAGAGGTAACAAGCATGTTAGACCAGGGAAACCCAGTAGATGTTATCTATCTAGACTTCCAAAAGGACTTTGATACAGTGCCTCACGGGAGGCTGCTGAGCATGGAGTTCGAGGTGAGCAACTGGCTTGGATTGAGGATTGGCTGTCTGACAGAAGGCAGAGAGTTGGGATAAAAGACTCTTTCTCAGAATGGCAACTGGTGACGAGTGGTGTCCAGCAGGGTTCAGTTTTGGGGCCACAGCTGTTCACCTTATATATTAATGATCTGGATGAAGGGACTGGGGGCATTCTGGTGAAGTTTGCCAATGATACGAAGATGGGTGGACAGGCAGGTAGTACTGTGGAGGTGGGGAAGCTGCAGAAAGATTTAGACAGTTTAGGAGAGTGGCCCAGGAAATGGCTGATGAAATTCAATGTGAGTAAATGTGAGGTTTTGCACTTTGGAAAAAAGAGTACAGGCATGAACTATTTTCTAAATGGTGAGAAAATTCGCAAAGCAGAAGTGCAAAGGGATCTGGGAGTGTTGGTCCAGGATTCTCTAAAGGTTAACTTGCAGGTAGAGTCCGTAATTAAGAAAGCGAATGTAATGTCGTTTATCTCAAGAGGGTTGGAATATAAAAGCAGCCATGTGCTTCTGAGGCTTTATAAGGCTCTAGTTAGGCCCCATTTAGAATACTGTGTACAGTTTAGGGCCCCACACCTCAGGAAGGACATACTAGCCCTGGAGCGTGTCCAGCGGAGATTCACACGGATGATCCCTGGAATGGTAGGTTTAGCGTATGATGAACGGGTAAGGATCCTGGGATTGTACTCATTAGAGCTTAGAAGGTTGAGGGGAGATCTAATAGAAACTTACAAGATAATGTATGGTTTAGAAGGGGTAGACGCTAGGAAGTTGTTTCCGTTAGGCGGGGAGACTAGGGCCTGTGGGGACAGCCTTAAAATTAGAGGGGGTAAATTTAAAACTGAAATGAGACGACATTTCTTCAGCCAGAGAGTGGTGGGCTTGTGGAATTCATTGCCGCAGAGTGCAGTGGAGGCCGGGACGTTGGATGCCTTCAAGGCAGAGATCGACAAATTCTTGATCGCAAAAGGAATCAAGGGCTACAGAGAGAGTGCAGGGAACTGGTGTTGAAATGCCCATCAGCCATGATTTAAATGGCGGAGTGGACTTGATGGGCCGAATAACCTTACTTCCACTCCTATGTCTTATGGTCTTATGAATCTAGCCAGTGAACTCTTCAAACAATGTTGATGAGGGTGTCAGGGTAGCTAACCTGTTCGTGGACAAAGTTAACAATCCCACATTAGCTGAAGCATTGAGCTATTGGCAGTACTGGCGTTCAATCACTGTCACATAATGATTGCAAACACAATCCATCTATCTGTTTCCTTTGGTCAGATGTACTTTGCATGTACTATTGACTTTGCAAATTTGTATCTCACACAAGACATGTATGTACGCATCAAGAATGCCATTCTGGGGGCAAACTAGTGTGCATAGAGTCAAACATTTGGTGCAATGAGATTGTGTTTCACCACTCACTACTCGATATGGTCTCATGTCTAACTAAACTATCACCATCTCCAATTTTTGATAACTAACCTCATTCGTCTATTGATATTTAGCCTCATTGTTACCTCTAACCTCAAAACACTTTCACCTCCTACACTTTCACTATTGCAGCCTTTCCCTTCAACAGCACTTAACTCTCTTTTAACGTGAAAATATGAATATAACCTCCTCTTCTAGGGAGTCTACTTAGTATCTCTATTGCACTCCTGGACAAGATAATGATGATCATTCTCTAATAGGAGATCATTATTTTACTTTTAGTTTTTAGTGACTTGCAGTTATCTTTAGAGTTATGCCACCTGGACCACACACTTTAATCATTGTAGGCAGAATGGTATTAATTGGTTAAGACTTTTTTCACCTCTCCAAAAAAAAAGATATATACAACTATTTTTCAGAATGCCAAATCTATCCTGCCTGATCTCTAACTCTGAAATAACTACCCCAGCACTGAAAGATAAAGAAAACAATATTTTAAAATATCATTAACAGAAATATTGCTCTTATTGCCCAATTGATATGGGTCCTGAGCTATCTATTTCTGATGTAAGGTAAATGCATTGTGGAAGATCTACTCCCTATTAGTACTCCAAATCACTGAATTGTTGTAAGTGAGGAATTTGTCCAACTTGCAGAAAAGATCAAACAATATTCTTTGTGGATATTTTGAATAATGTGACACTGGCAGAAAAACGTTCAGTAGTGAATCATGGACAAGTGGCTACCAAGATTCCAATAATCAATCAAGTCAATGCTATGCCTGTCCAGTTTCTTAAAACAATAGTCATACTTGACTCAAGAAGTAGTCCCCCTCCAGAGAATTTAGGACATAATCTAGGATGGCACTTCATTGCAATGCTGAGAGAGCACTGTGGATAAGAGCATTATCAAAAAGTGGTTACAAGGAGTATTGTGCCATTGAAAGGGGGGCACGTAATGTTAGAATTTTATTAGGCCAAATCCTGCTGGCGCAGAACATCATGCAACAGGCCCTGTTAATCAGACAGCTTTCTATACTCATCAGCTCAAAACAATTTGTTGTAAATAAGAGCTGGTAACAGTGAGCTCAGGACAACAGGATATCTGGGACCTCAATCAAAAGCAGGATCAATAGTATAATCATTGATATTTATGAATTATGAAAGAAACAAGAAAGACAGAGAGAATGGTGAATTTATGACACAGAGTTACAGACAAGCCAGGTACTGAAAAATAAATATGTATTGATTGAAACAATGTCAGCCAGGTGGATCTCATAGAATATGAGTTCCCTGATTGGGGCTGTTAACCTAGTCTAATCAGGGGGCCTGGCTGACAGATATTAACAAGAATGTCGGGGTTCTGCTTACTCTGGGAGCTGGTTCTAAGCTAGCTGGGTCAGTGTCAAGTGCCCTGGAGTGGCGAGAGCTGAGGGGAGAAGTGATAGAAGTCTATAAAATTATGAGATGCATAGATTGGGTTAACAGTTAGAATCTTTTTCTCAGAGTTGAAATGTCTAATATTAAGGGGGATGCATTTAAGGTGAGAGGGGGAAAGTTTAAAGGAGATGTGAGGGGCACATTTCTACACAGAGTGGTAGGTGTCTGGAACACGCTGCCGGGCTGGTGATGGAGGCAGATCCGATAGAGGCGTTTATGGAGCTTTTAGATAAGCACATGAATATGCAAGGAATGATGAGATTTGGACCAAGGACAAGCAGAAGGGGTTAGTTTAATTTGGCACCACATGCGGCACAAAATCATGGACCGAAAGGCCCATTCCTGTGCTATACTGTTCTATGCTATAAGTTCTACGCCGTGCGTGTAAACAAAAGGTGACTTGATGATGGGATACCAGCCTTCATGAAGTTATTTCAAAATAGAGAGTAGAAATAACTGGATTGAGAAAGAGAGAATTGTCAGAAAGGAATTGTAAAATAAAAGTTTGAAATAGTTAAAATGTATCAGTTTAGAAATCACTGAGAACAACTTATCACTGGCTTAACATGTTCAGTTTCAGAGCCAATTCGGATTACCACCATCTCAGTAACAATTATCATTTAGCAAGGGCGAGATATTATTTGTGCAAAGCGAATGAAACACTGCCATAACGGAATCAGCAAGTTCAAGAACTTATTGATTTATCATGAATTTCTTAATCCATCAACTTAATAGTTGATTTCTACATTGATGATGGAATCTGTCACTAATGTGTTTTTATTTCTATTCCAAAATTCAAACCATTATAGATGAATTAGATTAACCCTTAATAAACTGGTGTTACCATTCAGCCTAAGCAATTTACTTGATGTCAGAACATGATAACCACAACAGCAACTTATATGATACAGTGTTTTTAATCTACTAAAAGGCCCCAGTACAATTCACATGAACTTTATCCAACAATATCTGACTATATACTAGGTATGTTTGCTCTCACTCAGGCAAAACAAATGAGAAAGTAAATTTGTGAAATCTTTCACTTTATAGGACTTTCTCTGTCTTCAGTTATCATGCCCTAAAAGAACATTTGCAACTAAGGACTGCTACTGGATTTGCATTGGTCCATATTATGCTTGGCAAGATACTGCAGTGATGCTGCTGCTTTCTAAAAGAAGGTTCACCAACAAATTCTCATCGTCAGCCATCACATGTATTGAAAAAGATTAAAAGTTGGTAACCAATCTGTTTTGCCATGCCAAGAACACACCATTCGTTGCTATTCAGTACTGAAATGTGACTTGAATCAAAAGTTTTAGCCCCAGAAACAGGGGTACCGATAAAGTGCAATAGAATAAGTTTGCCTAGAAAACTTAAGCCCAATGAAGAGAAGAAATAGTTGCAGCATGGATACAAAGTTTCCCAACAGAGAACAGGGAGTAAGGGTGAGTGGATTTTTATCAAAATGAGAAAGATAAAATTTGGGCTTCCCAGCAAACACTATTAAAACGCTAGTTTTCTTTGTCCATGTTAAAGGTTAAGACCTGGACGTGCAATATCAAAATTTACAGAATGTGTAAAATTGGGAAGTGATATGGAAAGAGAATAATAATTAACTTTAAGAGGATATTGACATTCTGATTGAATAGGCAGATAGGTTGGTGAATGAAACTTGATGCAGAGAAGTGCCAAGTGATATATTTGGGTAGGAAGAGTAAAGAAACATAATATATCATATATATCATAATGTAAGGGAGGTGTAGCAACACAGGGAGCTACATGTTCAAGTATAAATTGATGAAGTCAAACAGCTAATTTTATGTTCTTATGTTAATATGGTAGTCCTTATTTGAGTAACCACTTAATAAGGCATATGTGATCCATTAAAAGTTGTGAAGAACTTCATAAAACACAGATTTGACTCCAACTAGCATGCCCAATTCTCAGCACCAGACTTTGGGGAAGATGCAAGGGAATGGAGACAGTGCAGAAAAATATTACAGAAATATTTTGGAGTTGAGGAACTTCTTTATCACAAACAGTTTCGAGAATCTGGGATTTTTATACCGAGAATAAAAAAGATTGAGAGGAGATTTGATGGAAGTGCTGAAAATCAAGATGTGTCTGGGCAAAGTAATTAGGGCAAAATGTTCCTGCAGTGGAAAATTTGAGAATCAAAATCCCAATTTTGACGACTGACAAGAAGAAGTTCAGAGATGGAGTTGATATAAAGACAAGGTTTTTTTAAAATATCTAATCAATAAAATCCCAAAAGAACTATCCATGAAGGAAGTAAATTCAATCAAGGGAAAGAAGGATCAGAAATATCTTTAAAAAGAAAGAAAAATGCAGGGCTTCAGTGAAAAGCTGGCAGACTGGAACTCGGTAAGTTGGTCTCAAATAGAGCTGGCTTTTATTGAATATGTCAAATGGCCTCTTTCTGTTCTATAACTATTCTAAATTCGATAAACTCTCACTTGTGTATTAGAGATTTATCTCATTAGTAGAAGTCTGGAGATAACTCCACCTAAATCACAAGCTCACATTTACAAGATTTTTCAATCTCAACACCTTGGTTGTGGATACTGTGAAAATGCTGCAATGAGCCGTCATTTTGTTTGTGCAGCTGTTTGGATAGAACAGGAAATGGGAGTTATCTATTTCTGGGTTGCCTCTTGTGGGAAATTGATTGAAATACAAATTGTCATGGAATGACTATTTGATTAGTATGGAGATGAATTTCTTACCCATGTAATACCAGTTGCAGCAAGATTGGAAATGGATCATAAGAAGTTTGACATTCATTGAGACACCTCACAATAACATTACTGAGACTCAGACTACCCTGAGGGTGATATCTGCTGCTTGTGTCAAAATTGTCCTCTTTGCCAAAGGGAAACACAATGCCATAGGGGAGACAGAAGCCTGGCATTTGGAAAAGGACAGACATTCGCTTCATTGATGTTGACATGGATCCAATGCTGAAGATCATGAGGCAGGGAAGAAAGGTTCTATTCCTGAAGGATAACAGGAAGAGGCCATCTCTCCATGCAGCAGGGTCACCTCTCAGTGTATCATCAGATACCTGATGGTCTCCCCAACAGGTTGACCCATTGATTGGGTGTAATTGGTTGTCTTGATTCTGTGCCTATACCTCTCTGGGTCAGCAGCCATCTCCATGGATTTCCCTTCTCTCTCCACAGTCCATTCATGCACCTCAGAGGTTGGAGTAAAGATATAAAGCAGCCAGGACTGATGCAGGATGAAGAAGACCTGCTAGATGTCAGGAAGCATAACCAAGGAAGCTCTTATTGTGCTGGCAGACCAGGTGGGCATGGAGAGCTTGAAAGCCATCCCAGTTGATTGATCTCACTGGTTGATCACTGAGTTCCTGGTGACAATATGAGTTCAATCAATGGTACCTTCACCAGGGGAAAACAACGAATGGACCCAATGTCTCTGTAAGATCTCATCTATTGTTAGACAGCCATGATATCCAACACTAGTGTAGACACAATGGGCCAAATAGCCTCTAGCAATAGCCTATAACAATACCATGATTCTGCAAGAGTATCTGTGTCTCATGAAACATAGAAGCACGCTGCTGTTTCTAAGATTCCACTACAATACATAACTAATCCTTGGATAGACCCATTAGTGGAGGTGTTTCAGGTAACAGTGACTTTGAAGGCCACTGGCAGGGCATGGCATGTGAAATGTGAGGTGTTCAGCATCATTGTCTGTGTTGCACTGGGTCTCGGGTCATCTCTAGTAGTTCCACATTGGTTGACTAATCTTGTGTTCAGGATATGGCATTCATCACCATTCTAACCTGCTTTTCTCTTTTGTGGCTTCTGGATAACTGAAGTTCTGTCTTTCTTGCAAAGCGTGTTTCCCCACATTGCTGCATTGCTCAAAATCTGACAGCTATACTCTATTATAATAAAATGTGAGGCTGGATGAACACAGCAGGCCAAGCTTGGCCTGCTGTGTTCATCCAGCCTCACATTTTATTATCTTGGAATCTCCAGCATCTGCAGTTCCCATTATCTCCGAAGCTATACTCTATTGTCAGGTCTGGAGCCTTTCATCTATAAAGGTGAGCAGCCAACCTTTCTTTGGACACCTTGCTTTCAGTTTTCCTTCTCCTTTGATGCCAGCAATTTGCTCCATTCGGACACTGAGAGTGAATGTCCAACACATCGCCACCTGTGTAGCTCAAACAGCAACCCTTTACAAAGTGCACGACCCTCTTAGCCCTGCTGACCCTCTTACAGGATTAGAGTGATGCCCTCATGCAGCCATGACTGGTTCCTACTGTGTTCTGAGAAGGCTTAGGAGAAGATTGTGGAGAGACGTCCTGACAAATTTCATGAGATTATCAGTAATAAGGAGCCAGCAGTGAGTCATGAAAATCTGAAAATCAAAAGCAGACTAACAGAGCAGAAGGGGCATGATAATGAGATTTGCGACTGTCCAGTGCAGCAGGAGAGCTTTGGCCTCTGAGATAGCACCCTCTATCCTGGAACTCCAGGAGACCACAAAGAAGCTTATGGTTGGTGCCAGAAGAAAGATAATTTCTTCAGCCTCTCCATCACTTTAAATATCCCTGTCCTCTTCTGTACACTCCAAACAAGCTTTGAATAACTTGAACTGGTGAAACAGGGTCAGATGTTTATCCTGCTAGTTAAATAGCAGTGGCAGCTGGATCAGTCCCTTAAGGCCCTTAATAGGTCTCTGGTAGGCTGCTGTTGCCCCTTCCCACCTCCAAATACTAAAGGGGAGTTGGGAAAGTGACACAATTTCTCCCCGTACCTTCCCTATCAAATCAATTATCTGCCCCTGGACAGCATTTAAATCCACTATGTATCACTGTCATAAGGAAAACAAAACTGAATTTTATAAAATGGCAAAATCTGGTTGCTATAACTGTACATTTAAGGTATTTACAAATGCATAGAGATAACATTGGCGATGACATCTCAAATTTCTTGACTTTTCATTGATACAAATTAAAATTTATACCATTTGGTAGAGTATTGGCAAGGATAACACATGCTAAGCTGCAACACACAACAAACATCTTCTTCAAACCAAGAATTCTGAGACCTTACTGTTATGTTAAATACCTTGAATTTTCTTTCTTTAAATGTTTTACACACCATGTGAATGTCTCTACATGAAAGTAGTTCCTCTGTATTTTGCATAATTCCCAGTTGGACATACAAAGGTCATAATAAAATAATTAGAGAAGTTACTCCAGTTTAATGCTGGCTCACAGGTGGGAGAGCTGTGTTCCCCCATTGGAAAAGTCACCAATCAGTGACTGATGCACCAGACTCCCAAAAACTGCTGAGCTGCTTTTCTCTTCAGGGATTCCCCCTCATCCTCATGGTTTAGTTGTCTTTTCTGTTCTGCCAACTCAATAGCAATGTTTAGAGCTTGCCATTGTGAAATATACAGTAGACTACAAATGCTTTGTCAACACTTTAATGGAACATAATGCAAAGGTGCACCAGAGTGATTCTAAAACTAAAAGTGTTGCTTTAATATAACATCTCCAATGTGCACATATACTTTGTTCTATTTTCAACTGAGTTTTGAGAATAAAAGTTGTGTTCAGCTAGTTTTATAGTAGAGTAGTCAAATCATCCATTCAATATTTCTTGTCCCTTAAGCAATCTTGTAAACAGGATTAGCTGCAGGTGAATGTGCCCTGAGAATATTTAGATATTCAGGTGCATTCTTTTCATATTGCTGTCAATAAGATTTGAACATTTATGGAAAACTATCCCTTACAATCATGCATGGTTCATTGGCACAAAAAATGGGAAGTGTTTTCAGTGATAGGCCCTTCCTTGTTTTTGTTCCTGGCATTAATCATGGACAGAATTGTTTTCACGAAAAGCAACTTTGTCACATAGCATGGTTGACTGCAGATTGGTTAAAATTAATGAAAACCGGAAAACCATGTCACTCAAGTTTAATATGGCAGTGGCTTTAACTACAAATGAGACAGAGTGAGAATCATTGAATGGTAATAGTCAATTTGCTCAAGTACCCTTTCTCCCCTATCTTTAATCCACCCATCCCGAATAATATCTTTATTTTATCAAATCCTGCTTATTCCCACTGCTATGGCTTGTATCTTTTGCATTCTCGACTCTGGGAATACAAATCTAAGAGTGATCTGACTGGTAATTAGTTTGGTGACCCATCACTGTCACTGTGAAACTATTTCTTCATCTTAAAGTTTCTGTGCTTACAAAATGTCAACAAAGAAAATCTAAAGAACGACTCACAAGTGGAAAAATGCTTGCAAGCCACAGAACTTCGGCTATCTTGGAGGATGTCACACTGTTCACTTTGCCATTTCAGAACATAATAATGAAGTGATCACTTCCCTACAGCTCATATCTGGTAGAAATCTGCCCTTATGTCTAGTTCCCTTTATCGCTGATTGGAACAGATCTTTATTTTTTGCAGGAGTGTAAAGCTGAATAATAATGAGTTGACCATTAAACTTAACACAAAAATTAATAGAGATGCAAATAAAGTTGTTGACATTGATTAGAAAATCAGAGAACATCAAGAAATATATGCAACAGAAACTTCATAAACTAACCTGAATTTTCTGATTAGCTGAACAGCAATCAGAAAACTATGACAACTATGATGGACCCTCTAGTCTCTATGTTTCACTTGTTCATGATGAAAAATCATTTCAAATCCTGAAGTGAAAATCTATAAAAAAAAGGGAAAAATAGAAAGTTTGTGCTAACTTTGGATCTTTTCATTTTCATTTGACAATTGCCTTCATTACCTACCATTCCTTTAACTGAAAGTGCGAGTAAACTGTACATCCCTCCAATTCATTTTTTCTCCTCTGGATGTGCCGGAAGAATAACAAAGTAACACTGCATCTGACACTGTTGGCACTTCACAATATGTAGTTTCAACATTGATTCCTCTGAGAATGCTGTCATTTATTGTTTTCTTAAACAGGTCACTATATATAAGAGGAATTTTCTGACACTTCTATCATTAATAAAACATTTTGTTTTGACTTCCATCAGACCCGTCCTTACAACATAGATTAAGAGTTCTGTATCAGTGGCCATACTAGTTAGATTTTTATATTTTCCGTACCCATGCACAAAATCATATTTTATTAATCTATGCTATTTTTTCTAAAAGAAGTAATCACTGTTTAAGATATAACAACACACAGATTTTGTGCAGCATTATCAGCAACCTGCTAACCTACTAGAATGCTAATCAGTGTCAGAATACATCTGCTCCCCCCCCAGTAAGCCTGGATATTCATATAATGTCATCCCTGCTTTCAAAAGAAGGATGCTTGTAGTACATCAAGTTTAGGTACAGGGATTGGGAGACATCTCAGACTGCATAGATCCTGCGCCAAATGGAGTTGCCCAATATGCACATATTGGCACCATACCATGGAATGTGTGAAAGCTCAAATAAATCAAAGCTCACTGCAACAGAAGTGCTAACAGCAAAAGAGTCTAACAATAGTTTTATTAGAGATGTATCCAATAACAAATTATCCAACTCGCAGCACATAGGAGGGCAAAAATGTTCATTTTCTACAAGTTTACTTCATTGCTATGTTTTATTGTAACACATCCAGTCTTGCTGTCAAGAACTACTTTAACTTTTGCTGTAATTCAAGATACCTGATAGCTTGGAAATGACTTGGTCTGATGCCAAATTGCTAAATGTTGATAAAAGTTATATTCATGCAAGGGCATTATTAATTAAACAAGCACCCAATGGATACTATAATCTTTGTTTAAATTGCTTTAGTTAGTCATCTTGTCAAATGATTGGCATGACATTTCTCAGTTTGCAAAAGCTGAAAAAAAATCGTGACTGCTATATTTTAATGTTTGTGCTCTAATATTAAGCTTCAAGAATTATGAAAAAAATTGTAACTAAATAATATTACAAAATTCTGCATGAAAATTTCAGTTACTAATAAAATTTTAAAAAGACATTTCACTGCAGCTGCAGTTTTCTGACATTTTGAGTTTAAGGTAGATTTTATAAGACCCCAGAGCCACCACAAGAACTCTCACGCAGCTAGCTCAAAGCAGGTAATCATGGATGTACCCATTGGGAGCGCACTTGTAAATATATAAGACAAATTTTCTATTTTTGAGGTTCCACTTACAGTGTTGGACTTTGTAAAATAGTCCTACAAATGTTACTCATTTTAAAATCCCTTGAATGTTTATAGCACTTCACTCATTTACACTACTTCAAGATGAAATTTGTACAATGAAGCATTCGTTTATTTTAAGTTATAGATGATCTGGTGAGATACAGGTAACTACTAATATTGTAATTGGCCTGCATGACATCAGATTGATAAAGATTATTGAGGTGAATCTGTTGCAGCTCTTACATTTATATAATCATTTTAGCCATTTTGTTTTGGATCAATCATAGTCCTTGAAAGGATTAATATCCCTTGTTCATTTTTTTGATGCTAAGTAGAGTAGATTTCATATGGAGCACTTTCAGGCTGCAATGGGGCCTAATAAATGTGTGTAAACTTTTAAATAGCACAAATATGTTTCATCAAGTTCAGAATAAGGGCTTTGTGTTAAAACTGTTGAAAGGATCTTTTCAAACCTATGTCAGGAAGGCCTACCAGAAAGTTTTGACAGCAATCCATGCACAACATATTTTCATAGCATTCAGGTATGATAATGTACACAAAAGCATTCATTTGGTCACTGTTGGCGGCTAATTGTGATCCATCAAGATCAATGACCCTGAAATGAAATCACACAGCAATCAAACCACATCAACAGCAAACTTTATTTGTCCTTAAAGCAGTCAGCAACATTCAACTGATATTATTGGAAATCAATTGATAAGGAATGAAACTGAAACAAAGAGCAACAAAGCAATACCTTAGCCTAAAATGAATGAGGAAAGAAGCTATCTCAATCACAAGGGGTCTCAGACATTTTCTGTAAGTCAAAGTTGCATGCAATGCCATGAATTATAATTATCAGTGGAGACAAATCATTATTGTTATCATTGTAGTGACTTTTAGATTAGATTGGATTAGATTCCCTACGGTGTGGAAACAGGCCCTATGGCCCAACAAGTCCACACCGACTCTCAGAGCATCCCACCCAGACCCATCCCCTTATAACCCACACATCCCTGAACACTATGGACAATTTAGCATGGCCAATCCACCTAGCCTGCACATCTTTGGACTGTGGGAGGAAACCGGAGCACCTGGAGGAAACCCACACAGACATGGGGAGATTTGCATTGATTATAATGTCTTCGTCATGACTAAAATTAATTTATTGTAATATAGTGTTCTTATCGTAATGTTGTACATTATAGTACCCCGCTTTAACTCTACCTCTCCTCTCACCCTTCCGCCACTATCGGTTCTCTACCCTCATTCCACAACTCCTGCCTGCTCACTCAATACTCTCCCATCCTCTGCTGTCCCGTCTCCCTATTCCCCCTCACCACTCCCTTCCTTCCTGTTTGCTTCCCTCTTTCCCACTGTTTCCTTCCTTTTTTCCCTGTCTTCCATTCTCCAATCCCATCACAGCTTTGCCTGCCTATTTCTCACCTCCTTCCCCTGCTCTTACCTTTACCTCCTTCCCTTTACCCTCCTCTTCTGCACATTCCACCTCCCAGCTCTCCCATTGCAAATTAGCTCATTCACTGAGCTCAAGCTTTCCCAGAATAGCCAAGTCTCGTGTTTTGGCATGAGGTAAAAGGGACATGGAATTTGGAAGTAGGGGAAGTGGGTGACAGAGGGAACTGTGTAGGAGAAGAGTTGAGGATGAAGGGGAAGAGCATCCCAAGCTTGGAGGAGGGGCAATGCAGTTCCAATATTTTGAAGGGGAAGGCTGTAATCCAGTGATGTGACAGAAAGCTGAAGATATGTCGTGGAAGGGTGGGGTTGGGTACAAGCAGAAGAGGGAAAGGAGGGCAGTGTAATCCAAGCCAACAGACAGAGCGGTGTAATCCTGAGACTCAGTGGGGGTCAGATGTGGGGGAAGGGATAATATAGGTGTGATCATGCACAAATCCAAGCAGATATATTTCCAGCAAATCTGAAAGAGCTAGCCTGATGCTGCCAGTGCTGCTGAGCTTTTCCAGGAACTTCTGTTTTGGCCTGATACTTACTTGGTCATAACTCCCAAAAGGCACAGTGACCACCCCACGTCATTCACCAGACCTCTGATAGTGATCACCCCCTCCTTCAACCCCACCATTGACAGTGAACGCCATTTCCTGACCCTTACATCAGCAATAGTGATAGCCCCTCCCTCATCACTACCCCGTGACAGTTATCACACTTCCATCACCCCCAACCCTGAAGTGTGATCACTGGTCCCTCAACCCCACATCCTGCTAGTGATCACTCTTCCCTCGTTGCTAAATGTCCTCCGACAGCAATCACCCCACCCTCAGCTCCACCTTGCCTGTGATCATTGCTCTCTTAACACTCCACACATCCTGACAATGAGATCTGACCAGCAGGAGGAGCCTTTTTCCATGGAGTCAGTCACATTGGTGAGGGCAACCTTTGGGAAAATTTGAAACCCCCTGGCAAAATGTGTTTATTGTTTATATATTATAACATGTAGGAAGCTACACTTTGACGCCTTTGTGCCTGTGCACACAAAATTAACAAGCTGACATCATTTTGAAAGTTTATGATCACATACACAAAACTAACAAGTCATGATTATTTTTGAATGCTTGACCTCTAGATCATGATTGTTTTTAATCCAAACTTGTTCCCAATACACCATATGAGGTCAAATCATCTACAATGTATTCAATGTCATTTAGTTTTCTACAATACGTTTCATAAAAATCTGATTCTGTCTCCACTCTAACTTTCTAAACTTTTGCCTGTAAGCTTCTGGTACTCATGTAATGAAAACTCTTCACCATAATATAATCACTAAATTGTGTATAACAAAGCAACAAGTACACTTCTAATGCCTTCCCCACAAAAATGTTTTACAAAAAAATCTGTCCAGCATTCTTGGGGTTATAACTGAGAAGCAATTTTTCAAATGAGATAAAATACATTTCATGTCATTTCATACTCAATTTTGGCTCTAGCTAAGTAGTCCGTGCCAAATTAGAGCTAGGATGTATACCTGAATTATTGTCAAGTTTCCCAGCTTTCTCAGTTTGCATATTTAAGCTCTTCTCTATTACTAGAGTTCAAATTTCCTTTCTGAATTTTCTTTTTCCAGTTACATTTCTTTTCTTTCTTGTCCTCTTTCAAATGTAAAGTTTCCTACATCTTATGCTCTTTGTAGCTCCAATGTAAGCTTTATTAACTTTCTTTCCTTTCCCTTCTATTTCTCAAATTCAACTTATTTCCATTTCTCGTTTTCCCAAATTCATTTCTTTCATTTCTTTTTCCTTCAAGTCTCTGACTTTATGATTCAAAATCCTGGTGAATCCTTTGAAAATGCATTCCAACTCTACCTGTGTACTATGTAGATTACATCTTCCTTCCTCAAAGTTCAAACGTTAAGCCAAACTTCAGCAATTCCCGACTTTTTTCTCCTATTTTTAAATATTTTTCTGCAATTGTCTTAATGTTAATTTTTGGCAACTTTTGCAGGACATAGACAGATAAGTACTCCCTTTCATGAAAAGTTTCAGCAATAGAAAATAGCCATGTTAAATTTCCACTTCATATATTAGTAACTATTGAGTCTTGTGCATTTAAACTCTGGCTTTAGTGTGTTCAGTAAATTTGAATCTGAGCCCTTTTCTCTAACGTAACATCAACCAGCCTGTTACCAGGCAGATCCTATATAACTTATCTCCCTTTTTCTGGGGCATTCTGTTTTTGTTTGAATTATAAATGACAATTTCAACAACCACCTTTTAAAAACTTACATTTTTAATAACAGTGTATGTTTTTGATCATGTGTACATGCTCTTATTGGAATTCTGGAAGAGGATTATTAATGTTATTTGTTAGTTAAATATCCACAGAAAATCTGCCCCTTGAACTTTCAGGTTCATAATCTACTGACAGATTGCCCACTGTGAATGGACATAAAAATTAAAGTTGAGTCTACATTTTAAATCTGTAATAAATAATGTAAACAGGTATCTGCAGACTTCAGGAATACTGACTGGCACATAGGTAGATACATGGGCAGGTTAAAATGGATGTAGAGAAGTGTGATCTGACACATTTTAGAAGAAATAAATAGGACAAATGATATAAAATAAATGATACAGATATCAGAGCTCTTCTATCCAACACTTTCTGTTTTACATTAGATTTAGTAATACTTAGTCAGCTTTCTAGTGAATCCGTTGTAATTAATTTTTTGTTTGTTAATATTAGTGATATTTAGGAGACTGTGAATGAAGTCAAATTAAAAACAAGTTTCTTTTCATAAAGGTACCAGCAAAATAAAACATAAACCAGGAAACACTTTACACCTGGAAAATAGAACAAAAGGCTTAAAGATCCTTGTATCATTTAGATACTTTCGTTTGTCAAAGGGATTATTTTATACATACTCCAGATCGAAGAATTCAAGTTCAACTCAAAATCACTCTAAGCAGTTGGGGGAAGATGACAGACTTTATTCCCATGCAGTGAAATGTTTCAATTAAACAAATGTTCTTTTGGGAAACATTAGAACTGACTGAAAGGCTTACACCATTGCCACGTTCCATGCTCAAAGCTCGGTGATGCAAATCCAGCTGCATTAATTAGAGCCAAACCTTTGCGTTCTGCTTACCTCCAGACATCTTCAGCTCTTGTTTCACTGATCTGAAGAAGGCAGAATGATGCCCAAAGTTTTGCTGTATAACAGCACCCTTGTCTCTAAATTAGGGCATTTTAGATTTAATCCCAATTCCAGAAACGTCTGTACATTATTCCACTCAGTGTGATACTGAGAGAGTGCCACTTTGCATGCCTTGCTGAAGAGATGCTAAACAAAGGCTTCATCTGCTGAGGAGGATTCAAAGACTCCAAGGTACAATTTGAAGAAAACTAAAGGTATCTTAGCAAGTATCTTTAATAGTACCACTAAAAGCAAATTATTAGATCATTCATTCATATGTTGTTTGACTGTCGCATAACATGTGATTGCATTTCAAAAGAACCCCATTGGGTATATGTTGCGAGCAACTCAGCTTTCACCACCTTAAAGTCTGTCCACAATCTACAAGATACATGTCAAGAGTGATGGAACAATTTCCATTTGCCTGGATGAGGCAGTACACAAGAAGATCATCACTGTTTTGGGCAGTGACATACTTGATAGACACTCCATCCAAAGTTTGCAACATACCTACTATTGATGCACAATGGCAACATTGTGTACCATCTACAAGATTCACTGCAGCAACTCACCAAGACTCCTTAGATTGTATATTCCAAACTTGTGATTTCTACCATCCAACAAAAGCGGTGGATATATGAAAATACTACCTCTGTATAGATTGGAGAGAATATGAGTTCCCTAATTGGGACTGTTAATCTGGTCCAATCAGGCAGTCCTGACTGGCATTTTTAAAAGATGAGTGTTAAAGATACTGACACTCTGACTTTGTATGAGGCATTACAATAGTCAAGGACCGTTCATGTGTAAATAAAGGGTGACTGGGTGATGAGATACCAGACTCTATAGGGTTATTTCAGTGGCGACAAGAATAAAGGACGATCCTGAAGTAATTCACTCACAACAGTCATCTTTGAGGTGGGATAAACATTTCTGACATCATGTCTTTGTTTGGAAAGCTTAACTTCTGCCATCGAGAACTGGACCCAGCATGTGGAAAAAAATGCACTTTTTTCCAGGCAAATGAAAAATAATGAGTAATTCTCCTGACAGTCTGTGGAACTGTAGCCTTTGCTGTCATTTGCAACCTAACTTTCCCTGAGGAACCAGATCCTAACACCTGTCAAGAATTGAAACCTTTTTGGATCCAGAGAGACGAGCACACATCAGAATATGGCATTTTGTTATGGGGAGTAAAAGTGACTGTCCTAAGTAAATGTCACCTCCAAATACTGCCTAAGCTCCACCAGTGCCAAGCAGGGTCTCTAAAATGAAGATGTTAGTGAAAAGTTATATCTGGTGCCTGGCTTGGATGCAGACACATCCACATTTGTGGGGCAGTGCCCAGTGCCAACGTGGGGAAAATTTACCACCAACAACTCTATATCCATGTAAGTGGCTAGGTAAACATTGGCCTCAGTCACAAGTCAACTATGCTGGATCTTTCATGGGTTTGATGTTCTTAGTCATTTTAGATGCCCACTCAAAGTGATTGGATGTGATAAGGGCCCATTCATCAAACATAGGAGCAATGACAGAAAAAAAGTTCATCTTTTGCAAAACAAGTATTCCTGGAAGTGTTGGTCACAGATTACAAGCCATTGTTTACCAGCAGGGAGTTTAATTATTTTTTAAAGTTGAATAGAATTCGACATAAAAGGACAGCTCGATACCGCCCATCATCCAATGGACTGGCAGAAAGACCGATCCAAACTTTGAAGGCTGGCTTGAAGAAACAGATACCAAGCTGTCATCATTCCTATTTGATTGTAGGACCATCTCACATGCAACTACAGGCATAGTTCCAGTAGAATTGCTAATGGGGAGAAGACTTTGCACCAGTTTGAGATTGGTCTTCCCAGACCTGGGGAGAGAGAGGTGAAACAGCATCAGAAACTCCAAAGTCGGACACAAGACAAGTGAGAGTGAGAGTGACAGTTTGATACAGGGGACGAAGTTTTGTGCTTGGAAATGGCCCTATATGGGTAAGAGGAATGGTCAAGAAGAGAGCAAGACCAATGACATATAAGTTTGAGTCAGTGCAATGGTTCTGAATAAGCATTTACACCATTTGAAAGCCTTAAATTCTCAATTCTTAAAAAATGTATCTATTCATTCAAGGATGAGGGCATCGTTGACCAGGCAGCATTGATTGCCCATCCCTAATTGCCCAGGGGGCACTTAAGAGTCAACCACATTGCTGTGGGTCTGGAGTCACTTGTAGGCCAGACTAGGTAAGGATGGCAGTTTCCTTCCCTAAAGGACATTAGTGAACCAGCTGGGTTTTTCCAACAATTGACAGTGAATTCACAGACATCATTAGACACTTAATTCCAGATATTTATTGAATTCAAATTCCACCATCTGCCATCGGTTGGAAAGAACCTGGGTCCCCAGAATGTTACCTGGGTCTCTGGATTAACAGTCCAGAAATTATACCACTAGGCCATCGCCTCACTCGTGGTGTGGGAGAAAGATATGGCCTGCTGCTCGGAGCATTCAGAAATGCTGCCGGAAGCCATGAATTCATCCTTTTGGTCAAGCGTTATCAAGTCTTCTGAATCAGAGTATATATAACGGAAGTAGCCAGCTCATTGTCTTTACCACTGGAAGAGAGTGAAATTCTATAGAGGCGCTCCTGACACAAGAGGTGTGTTCCCATTCATTACACACCACCTGTACCAGATCCCAAGTTGGATGAACCTGGCCCAGCGCTAAAATGCCCCACGAGGCTCTCCAAGGTAAAGGGCCAGCCTATGCCCGTGAACTCAGAGAGGGAATGATGTAGTGATTGTAACAAGGTCAGCCCCATTGAATATGAGTTCCTTTATTGGGGCTGTTAATCTAGTCCAGTAGTCAAGGACTGTTCATCTGTAAATAGGGGGTGACTTGGTGATGAGATATCGATCTTGGTGGAGTTATTTGAACCACCCACGAGTTCCTCACCAAACCACACACCATCCTGACAAAGATCTATATTACTGTTGATCCACTGTTGCAGGATGAAAATGCTGAAACCCTCTCCCTGACAACACTAAGGCAGAACCATGTCAGATGAACTGCAGCAGTTCAAGAAGAAATCTCACCGTCACCTCCTTCAGGATCATAAGGAACGGGCAATGAATGCTGGCTTAGTCAGCAATGCCCATATCCTGTGAATGAATTTTTAAAAAACACTGTATCAAATCAATTTTTTTATTTGCCTCCTGGGTAACATGGATGTGATATAAGTATCAAAAAATGTGTTCACACAAAAGTGTGTTATGATAAATATACATGACATACTAAGCTATTTGTGTCAATGATATTGCATTCACAGCCTGCTTTACAGAACTAAATTGGGAAGAATAACTTTCTTCTGCAAAATAGACATCAAATATAGAAACAAAATTACATTTTTATGGTTCAACGTTAGTCAGAGTTTCAAGTATTCCTTAACTCGTTGGTGCAATGATTGATAGTTAGGTGAGAAAAGCCCACAAAACACAATTTTTAATGCACATTTACGGAACTTGAAGATAAGGCTCTGACACTATTGTAGTGAAATATTTTACACAACATAACAGGAAATATTAAGATAACATCTCATATAATAAACACCATTAAAACTAATGATGAAAGCTAGACTCACAAGATTCACTGCAATAGGATCAGTTTAAATTCAGAATATTCAATACTTAACACTGACCGAATGATGTTCTTGGCCATTTTGCAAAAAAAAATCCTGTATATGTTTTACTACTTTATAACCACTTTAGTGGAGAAATAAATAAAAGTATAAATGTAACAGATTGATGTAAGAGGATTGCTTACTCCCTTTCTTAATGCAGCATATGTGATCAAAGTTAATATTGTGTGAACACTAATCAATGATATTTAAAAGAAAGCAAAGTAACCATTTTGTGTTTTGTGCATTGAGGTCAGTTAAGGAGTCATGCGCTATCACAGACCAAATTACATAAGCCATCAGTTTTATGTGAAATTAAATCAATGATTTCAATGTGATTAAGCAACTAATAAATTACACCATCTGGTGATGGTACAAAAAAATCTTGAGAGACCATACACCACAATACAGATCTTTTGCGAGTTTTCACAGCTATCAATGTCAATACCTTGTGAGCTAAGAGACTACAATTCCAACAACAGACCTGAGATATCAAAATTTGGAGCTCCTAGCTAAAAACATTTTTAGGATGTACTGGTTATGAAGGAGAATATAACACAACTTCATCCTATCTAAGAAATAGTCACAAAGTAGGAGGTGATGGCCTAGTGGCATTGTTACTGACTATTATTCCAAAGACCCAGATAATGTTTTGGAGACCTGGGTTGAAATCTTGCCAGGGCAGTTGTTGGAATTTGAACTTAATTTTTAAAAAAACTATAATGAAATTGTTGCTGATTGTTAGGAAAAAGCCATCTGTTTCACAAATCCCATTTAGGGAAGGAAATAGCTGTTCTTATCTGGCCTATATGTCACTCCAGATATTACAGCAATGTGGCTGACTCTTAACTGCTCTCTAGGCAATCAGGGTTGGACAATAAATGCTAGCCAAGGTAGTGGTGTTGTCACCGTTAAGGCTGCATCTTCCACAGGACCACAATCAGTGTTGGATTGACGCTTGGCTGATCCAGCATTGTTGCAGCAATGCCCCAGCGTTGTTCTGCATTTTTGTCTGTTATTCAGGACCAAGTTTTTTTTCAAGAATGCAAACTACTTCCACAACCAAAGAGCTTTAACGCAATGCTGGTGCATCAGGCAACATATTTACAAAAATGTTTTTACAGAACTATTTTCCATGAGGTAAGTTTAAATGACCAACGTGAATTTAATGAAGTTGGATAGATAAAGGATGTGTGAATAGATAGGGTGGTAGGGTTGTTGGGTGGATGTTTTAAGCTAAGGGTGGGATTTGATTGAGGAGGTACGTGGTTCGGGTGGTAGCTGAGTAAGTGGTACTATCTCAGGTGGGTGGAGAAGCAGGTATGTATAGTGGTAAATAAGTTAGGTTCTAGGCACAATGTGTCCCATTATGTTGCCAAATCTTTATGTTTTACATCCTAATGGCTATTTGACTGCTTCGATCAATACATCCCAATGAAAATTCACATTGGGCTACTTGCTGGTCTTTCAACTCCCCCTCACATGCTTTAGACGACATGTCCATCCTGGGCCTCCTGCAGTGCCACAACGATGCCACCTGAAGGTTGCAGGAGCAGCAACTCATATTCCACTTGGGAACCCTGCAGCCCAATGGTATCAATGTGGATTTCACAAGCTTCAAAACCTCCCCTTCCCCTATTGCATCCCTAATCCAGCCCAACTCGTCCCCGCCTCCCTAAACTGTTCTTCCTCTCACTTATCCCGTCCTCCCACCTCAAGCTGAACCTCCATTTCCTACGTACTAACCTCATCCTGCCCCCTTGACCTGTCCGTCCTCCCCAGACTGAACTATACCCTCCCTACCTCCCCACTTATACTCGCCTCTACAGCCTCTTAAACTTGTCTGTCTCCTCTCTACCTATCTCCTCCTCTATCCATCTTCAATCCGTCTCCCCCTCTATCCCTATTTATTTCAGAACCATCTCCCTATCCCCCTTTTCTGAGGAAGGGGCTAGGCCCGAAACGTCAGCTTTTGTGCTCCTAAGATGCCGTTTGGTCTGCTGTGTTCACCAGCTCCACATTTTGTTATCTCAGGCTTCCAACGTCTGCAGTTCCCATTATCTCTGCTGGTCTCTCTCAACTGGCTTGTGCTTACAACACTCACAACACTATATCCAGCAGTAGGTGGTTATTAGGTGACATTTATTAAATGAGCTGAACTGTACTAAGAAGTACACTAGAATCTAATGTAAGATTACCAGGCAGGCTCACAGTGTGATTCCATTCACTTGTGTTAGGAGCTGCTTGGTAACATAGAGGATTTTGTTTAATGAAGGAAAAATGATTTTGTCCATACATTACATATTTCCAAACGGAAGAAAAGGATCATGGAAATGTTACTGGTTAATAAAGTGTGAAGCCGGATGAACACAGCAGGCCAAGCAGCATCTCAGGAGCACAAAAGCTGATGTTTCGGGCCTAGACCCTTCATCAGAGAGGGGGATGGGGTGAGGGTTCTGGAATAAATAGGGAGAGAGGGGGAGGCAGACCGAAGATGGAGAGAAAAGAAGACAGGTGGAGAGGAGAGTATAGGTGGGGAGGTAGGGAGGGGATAGGTCAGTCCAGGGCAGACGGACAGGTCAAGGAGGTGGGATGAGGTTAGTACGTAGGAAATGGAGGTGTGGCTTGGGGTGGGAGGAAGGGATGGGAGAGAGGAAGAACAGGTTAGGGAGGCAGAGACAGGCTGGGCTGGTTTTGGGATGCAGTGGGAGAAGGGGAGATTTTGAAGCTGGTGATGTCCACATTGATACCATTGGGCTGCAGGGTTCCCAAGCGGAATATGAGTTGCTGTTCCTGCAACCTTTGGGTGGCATCATTGTGGCACTGCAGGAGGCCCATGATGGACATGTCATCTAAAGAATGGGAGGGGGAGTTGAAATGGTTTGCGACTGGGTGGTGCAGTTGTTTATTGTGAACCGAGCGGAGGTGTTCTGCAAAGCGGTCCCCAAGCCTCCACTTGGTTTCCCCAATGTCGAGGAAGCCACACTTGGTACAATGGATACAGTATACCACATTGGCAGATGTGCTGGTGAACCTCTGCTTAATATGGAAAGTCATCTTGGGGCCTGGGATGGGGTGAGGGATGTGGTGTGGGGGCAGGTGCAGCACTTCCTGCGGTTGCAGGGGAAGGTGCCGGGTGTGGTGGGGTTGGAGGGCAGTGTGGAGTGAACATTCCTGTCACCTATCCCTTCCTCCCACCCCAAGCCGCACCTCCATTTCCTACCGACTAACCTCATCCCACCTCCTTGACCTGTCCGTCTTCCCCGGACTGACCTATCCCCTCCCTACCTCCCCACCCATACTCTCCTCTCCACCTATCTTCTTTTCTCTCCATCTTCGGTCCGCCTCCCCCCTCTCCCTATTTATTTCAGAACCCTCACCCCATCCCCCTCTCTGATGAAGGGTCTAGGCCTGAAACGTCAACTTTTCTGCTCCTGAGATGCTGCTTGGCCTGCTGTGTTCATCCAGCTTCACACTTTATTATCTTGGATTCTCCAGCATCTGCAGTTCCTATTATCTCTGATGGAAATGTTACTCTCTGCTACATTCCAATGTTTAAACATTGACCAATCAGATTTCATTGTTTCATCCCAGATTACAAATAACGGTAACTGTTCTGTGGTATCTCCATACCAACAATGGCCCAACCAATCAGCAATCTCCTCTTATACCATAGAAATTGGTATCCCTTTTTTCAAGTCGTTCCAGATATTTCAAAAACAAAATTGCCTGTTTCAATGGGACAGACAGATACTGTGTAGGAAGTATACTAATCGTTCTCCAGATGTAGATCATAGAATCTCTACAGTGTGGAAACATTCCCTTTGGCCCAACAAGTCCACACTGAACCTCAGAGCATTCCACCCAGAACCACCCCCTTGTAACCCACCTAATCTACACATCCCTGAACACTGCGGACAATTTAATTTGGCCAATCCACCTAGCCTGCACATTTTTGCACTGTGAGAGGAAACCAGAGCACCTGGCGAATGCGCAAACTCCACACAAACAGCCACCCAAGGGTGGAATCAAACCGAGGTTGCCGGTGCTGTGAGGTAGCGGTGCTAATCACCGAGCCACAGTACCACCCCTTGCAACTGTTACAATCATACCTGATGGAATGAAGGAAGATGTCTGATGTAAAAAAAAATTACTGGCACCTTTTTTTTGCTTTGATTTTAACCTAGGGTCATATGACTGTCTATTCTTCTGAAAGAGTTTAATAATTAGCTAGTTCAGTCTTTGTGGAACCATTATTTTAAACCATTCTGTGTCCAGGAGCAGACTGGCAGTTTGTTTATATTGTGAGCATTACAATAGGAGAGAGAAACATTGAAAAACCATAGACTATTTTTGGGTTTAAAGTGATCAAGGATTGAGTTTAACTCCAATGAATGAAGCAACTGCAAGGTTGTTGGAGTGTTTAGAAGGAGTTGGATGCTAAGATAGCTCTCTAAAAAAACAAAGTGATTGTTCAAAATATTGAAGGAAATAAGCTGCCTCAATGCAAATGTGTAGTTTGTGAAACTTGCAAACCAAGAATGTTTGAATGGGACACTGCAGATTATTAAAAGATTGAGAAAGCTGAAAACTTGTGTGAATTTTCAAAGAAATGACTTTGCAGCTTACAGAACCAGAACTTAGCAAAAAAGGTTATGTTAAACCCTAAAGATTTGAAAGGAGAAAGGAAATTCTCCTGTTTTTCAAGTGACTGTAAAATGACAGTGTTAATGTGTCAACGGGATTTTAATTTGATTTAACATGGACCCCTAAATATACTGATGTGACTGAATATTTCTTCTAAACAAGGTTCATGAGGTTAAACTGGTTGATGCCTTTTTTCGCTGCACTGAAATTATGGTAGTAAGCAAATAGATCTCAAATTGTGTCCTAACAATTTTAAACAGGTTAATCAGTCCCCATTTTGAATCTGTGTTCTATATTTTCTGACTTCTTTTATCCCCTGCCATTGGGCAGAACTCTGAGGCCAATGCAAAACAATGGCCTCAGAAACAAGGACTCAATGTGTCCAATGCCAACTGGCATGTGCAGATGCTCCAAGTGACGGCGCAACTTAAAGAGAACATTGCCTGTGTTCATTCTTTCATCAAATAACCCATATTGAGTTATTATTTTTCCATCAATTGACTTACCCACAAACCATTGTTATGCTAAGGGAATGTGTAGGTCTCCCTCTCTCCTTGTGTCATTATTTTATTTGTTTGTGTCCTCTCAAATATATTAGTTCTGTGGTATGTTGACTCCCTAGAAACCACATTGCTCATCTCTGCTCAGTGAGTAATTTTTGTTCATACAAAGAGAAGAACATTGCCCCAATCAACACTGTCCTGATCTGGATGCCGTGCAAGCCAGGTGCTTGACTATACAAACAGACATATAGGTTGGAGTAAAGGAACAGCATACGACCCACCAAGCCTCCTCTGCTATTCAATATGGTCATGGTTGAGTTTAGACTGTAACTCCACACTTCCACCCAGTATCACCTGACTCACAGAGACCCAAAATCTGTCCATCTCAGCATTAAATATATCTAATGATAGCACATCTGGAACTCTCTAGGATAGAAAACTTGAGATTAACAACCCTTTGACTGGAAAGAAATTCTTTCAAAAGAAAATTGTCTTTCATCTAAAATGATTTATGCCATACCCTGAAAGTACATCTCCTTGTTTTAGATTCTCCTGCCAGGAAAAACATTGGGCCAGAGTTTGTTGAGTCGTCATCCCAAAACGTCCAATTTTTGTTTATGAAAGGAAGAAATTCTGCTTTTCTGAGAGGGGAATTTTATTTGGGATCTGTCAGAATGTATTTTACAGCAGTCAGCTTTGGTATTCTGACATTTAATTCCAGAATCACAAATAGCCAGTTGAGACCCTGCTGGGCACTAGCTGTTTGGGGGCCAACAAAGTGTGGAGCTAAATGAACACAGCAGTCCAAGCAGTATATTAGGAGCAAGATTCTTCTGGGCCTGCTGTGTTCATCCAGCTCCACACTTTGTTATCTTGGATTCCCCAGCATCTGCAGTTCCCATTATCTCTGGGTTGGGAGCCAAGTGAGAATGGTGCTGAGGATAGGGTTTCACGTAGGTAGATTACCAGCTAAATAGAGTTCCAGCTGAGTAGGATGCCAGTTGCATATGGCCTAGGCTGCCAGCTATGTAGGGGGTCAGCAGCGTAGGATGCTTGGGACAATGTGCCAAGTGGATAAGGTGCCATGATGCAAGGTTACAAGGGGGTCAGGTAAGCGATGTAGTTTTTAAGGTACATTGAGATGGACAGGAAACATCTTGTGCAGCTGGTGGCAGGGTGAGTGGATGTTAGATCTGAAGATGGCATCAAATCTAGTGGCAGTGGGGGTGGAAAGTATTTCCAGAATAGTGGGGAGGGACCACGTGTTGAGGCACAGGTGAGGGAAGTAGGGAGCGGAGATTTTGCTGTGGAGCGCAATAAGGGGAAATGTGTGCAGGGGTAGGTGAAAGGAGGCCAGATGCAGAATGGAGCATGCGTCCATTGGTAGAGAAAGGGGGAAACATGTGGGAAGGGGATATCAGGTACAGGATGTGTAAGTAATCTGGAAAGCTGTAGTTGATCATGTGTGAGGCAGGCAAGGGGTCAGCTGAATAGTAACTCAGGAATTAGTCTCTCTCTTTAATAGTCTGAGCTTTTCATGAGTAATTATCTTACTGAATTCCATCAGAAAGCTCCAAATTCTTCAATTTAAATGGAATCTTTTGGAGAGTTCTAGGTAGCGAGGAATTGCACTGTGGAATCTTCAATTTCTCCTTTGGAACCTGTTACGACAGTTCTGCAATGTCCAAATATACAATTCTCATCTACACTGGAATAATGACAGACTGAGCTATTGGAAAATCTTGATGAATATTTCATTACCTACTCTGTCAACCCCCCTTCATTATCTTGAAAGTTACAATAAGATCATTTCCTATCCTTATAAACCCAAGAGAATATGTGCCCTGTTTACTCAGCATCTTATCATAGGACCCTAATTTCAGGTTTTAATCTAATAATATTTGCTGTAATGCCTCCAATGTCCTTAGGCATGGCTTAAACACTTTCTTAAAATTACCATGCAATTTGAGGTGCATTTTAGTCATTAAGTGGATTCATAACAGCTATTATTTTGCTTAGACTTTTCTGTTAGTTCTTCCAAAAATACAAAATAGAAGCACTGGTAAAATATCTGGCCCCAAAGCCCTATTCAATAAACCTGTGTTTCCAAGGAGAGGAAAAATATGTCAACCGTAGAAGAATGGAATTCTACATTACCAGTCAAGATTATCACTGCTTTGAATATTTTTCCTCATTCTGCTACCAAATTATTCTTCATGATTTAAGAGTCCTGTACCAAAACAGTTAACTTATAATCAGATTTATCCCTTGTTGGCATAACTTAGGACTTGATTAAGACTTTCACAAAGGACTAAAAAAAAAGACCTCAATCTCTACTTGAAATGTGACAGAGCAGACACTTAAACTCTTCTTCCACCGCCTCTGCCTCCATGTCTTCTTCTTCACTTAAAACTCACAACCACCTTCTGAGGACCCCTTCTCCTGCCTCCAACCTTCCTCCTCCTCTTGGACACCCCACCCCCGCTTCCCCCTCTTCCCCCCTCCACCCTACCCCAGACCCCTTACCTGTTCATTACTAATTGCCAATGTGACATCATCCACCTTGATTTCTCCACCATCCCTCACCCATTCCAAATTCTACCCTTCCAAATGTACAGCACTCCACTCTGACCGCACCAATCCCCATTTCACTGTCAAACCCGCTGGCAAATGTGGTATGGTGGTAGTCTGGAGGATGGACCTCTATCACAGAGGCCAAATGCCTACTCTCCAACACCATGTTCTACCTCCCCCTTAACCACAACCCCACCATGGCCCATCAACCTGCCATCTCCCACACTATCCATGACCTCATCACTTCTGGAATCTCCCTTCCACCACCTCCACTTTAGTTCATCCTTATTACAGACGTGCAATCCCCATACATGTCCGTAACCCACGAGGACAGCCTGCCAGTCCTCAACTTTTTCCTCTCCAACAGACCCATCACTACGCTCCTCCACCTCGCCAAATTAGTCCTCACACTCAATAACTTTTCCTTCAATTCTTCCCATTTTCTCTGAATCCAGGGAGTGGCCGTGGGCACTTGCATTGGCCCCAGCTGTGCCTGCCTCTTTGTCGGTTATGTCGAACAGTCCCTCTTCAGTATATACACCGGTACTTTCCCCAACTCTTTGTCCGCTACATCAATGACTGCATCGGCGCTGCATCATGTACCCAGGCTCAACTGGAGCGCTTTATCGCCTTCGTTAACAATTTCTGCCCTACCCTCAGAAACATTTGGTCTATCTCAGACACATCCCTCCCCTTTCTTGATCTCTCCATTTCCATCTCCAGTGACTGATTATGGACCAGCATTTACTATAAACTCACAGACTCCCATAACCACCTAGGCTAGCCCTCCTCCCACCCTATATCCTACAAAAGCTCCATCCCATTTTCCCAATTCTTCCATCTCCGTTGCATGTGCTCTGATGAGGAGACGTTCCACTCCCAAGCATTCTGGATGTCCTCCTATTTCAATCAATGTTCCTTTCCCCCTCTGTCATCCAGACAGACTTCCATTGCGCCTCCTCCATTCCCCACTCTTCAGTTCTAAACTACACCCAAACATAAAGATAGGCTCCACCTTGTCCTCACTTGCCACCCCACCAGCCTCCACATGCAACATATCATACTCAAACACTTACACCAACTCCAGTTAGACCCCACCAACCCTTCCACTCCGCACCCCTGTCTGTCTTCTGTGAGCACTTTTCCCTTTGCAACCCTTAGTTCACGTCACACTCCCTACCAACTACTCCAACCTCCCCCCACCCCAACCGCAGCCCACCCTACCCTCAGTATCTTCCCCTATAACCGTAAAACCTGCCCACACCCCACCTCGCTCACCTCTGTCCAGAGCCCTAAACAGTCCTTCCGGGTGAGACAGAACTTCACCTGCATCTCCTCCAACCTAGTCTATTGCATCCGGTGCTCCGATGTGGTCTTCTCTATGTCAGTGAGACCAATGTAGTCTAGGTAACCATTTCACCTAGAATCTTCACCTGGTCTGGAATGACCAGCCTAACCTCCTGGTCACAGCCCTTTGAACTCCCGCTCCCCAACTCCCCCTCCAACATGTCCATCTTCAGCCTCTTGCGGTGTTGCAGTGAATCAGATTGCAAATTTGAGGAACAATGCCTTATCCACCACCTGGGCACCCTACAGCCTGAAGGGTTTAACATTGAGTGAGTCCTGTAGAAAGGTAATACCTGAAAAGTTGACTTCTTCTCCTCCAGATGCTGTCTGTCTTGCTGTGTTTTTCCAGCTTCCTGTTTGTCTACCTCAGGTTCCAGCATCTGCAGTTTTCTTCTCTCTAGACACTTAAGCTACCGAGATTGTTGGATGATTCTGTCAGTGTCCCACAATACAGCTTGCTGCACTTTCATTGTTATTTACATCTTGCATACTACAGAAAATCATGAAGAAGGCTTTCTGTCTTTTGTTTAAATAATGATTTAGTCACCAAATAAAGTCACTGCATAACTGCTTGTATATTTTCTGTACGACTCCCATAAAATTCCTCTCTGCTTGGGGCTTCTGCCGAAAATATTTATTAGGCAACCATACACATTATTTCAAACTTGCAAATATTTATAGCTTCTAGAAAAATCAACCCAGAACTCAATAAACTGGAAATTACATCATGGTCTAGACAGAAAACAGTCTGGGTACAACTCACATGGTGCATGTACATCTTTGCTCACAGAGCCCACAGGAACAGATCTGTCACTATTAGTTGGTGTTGACCAAGACAGCTTCAGTTTCCAGTGACAGGCCCAGAGGCTGTTTACCAGTTGTGGAAAAACTGAGTGTGGCCATTTCACCTGCTAGAGTTGTTTTTAGATGCTTGTCCTTGATGCATGAATAGGATCAATTACTAATATGACAAGAAATGCTGAGCCCATATTAGAAGCTGTCCCATGTGTAGTCATTGGAAGGGGCTTTGTGTAGTTAGACTAATGGCCACTTGCCAGGAATACACCGAAATTCATGATTACTGTTTGAAGGCACCAGTACAGAGATTACATGCTTCTGATCAGTTTCATTAGGAATTTAAGAGCCTGGTCAAGGCTTAGATGAAGTAATGTTTATAGTCCCACTGGAAGCCAGCAATATCCATAGAAACTCTTTGAATCACTTTATTACGACAGAAATCTCCTCAGTATGACAGGATGCAATCTATTCTGCAAGACATAGGAACATTCCTGTGGGTGTGATCATTAGACTCTGCTAGCATGCCCTTCTCTCAAACAAATATTTGGAAACATCTCTATTTCCTGCTTATGAAATGAATATTCCCTAATCATAGTTACTCAGAAGAATAAGTCATTGAAATTGAGATGTCTAAGCTCCTCAGTTCAAACCAGCTGTTTTTGGCTCTTCTGAGGTGGATTTACATTCTGCATATCTGTGACTCCAGAGAGTGCTCAGTGCTGCACCTAATTGTAACGATTTTAACACAACGAATGCCACAATGGAGTTGCAGGTGAAATGTCTTAGATGTAGATCTTGATATGGCAGGATTTGTGGCTCTGTAAATTCCTAGATGATCACTGGAGTGAGTGATCAATGAAGCTAAACATAAAAAAGCCTGATTATTTATGTACATAATAATACTTTCCACTTGAAAAATTATTGCATAATGTCATTGAATTGAAACGCTTTCAGAAAGCAATGTGTGTGAGGATTTATTTTCTTAAAAAAGGACACTGTTATAAGCATACTGGGAGAATGAAGTCTGTAAGACCATAAGACAAAGAAGCAGAATCAGGCCATTCGGACCATTGAGACTGCTCCTCCATTCGATTATGGCCGATATGTTTCTAAACCCTATTCTCCTGCCATCTCCCTGTAACCCTTGATACCTTTACCAATCAAGAGCATCTCTATTTCTGTTTTAAGTATACTCATTGACTTGGCCTCCACACATCTCTGCGGCAACAAGTTCCTCAGATTAATTACCCACTGGCTGAAGAAATTCCTCCTCATCTCACATCTAAAGATTCATCTATTCACTCCAAGGCTGTGTGCTCAGGTCCTCTTCTACTAGTAGAAACTTCTTCTTCATGTCTACTCTATCTAGGTCTCTCAGTACTCTGTAAGTTTTAATTATGTCCCCCGGTCATCCTCCTAAACTTTACCAAGGACTGACCCAGAGTCCTCAATTGCTCCTCATATGACAAGCCCTTTATCTCCAGGAGTATTTTTTTAAACCTACTCTGGAACTACTCCTATGTCAGCACATCCTTCCTTAGACACGGGCTCTAAACTGCTCACAGTAATATTCTCCCCTATTTACCATCAATCAAATTAGTATCCATTGCCAAACAATTAATTTATGGTTTACCTGTAATGCCACTTTGCCACTTTCTTGTGCCGGACCCCTGATCCTGGGCTTCAATTTATCCTGTTCATAAAAAACCTCACAAACAATAAGCCGAAGAAAAGGAAGCAAAAAGAATCTCTTTCACTGCAATGAATTCCCATGCTGTCTCCAAATTCCCCGAACAATGCTATGTTTTAGTCCAGATGTGATCCCTCGTTCCAATCACACAAAGCTTATGGATTCATCATAGAAACAGAAGTATATTACAGCAAGTTGAAAGGTGCAAGTGCATTGTTCTTTTAAAAGAATGACATTGAAGACTATCGGGCTTTGTGCATTAGTGGAGTGGCTACTAATTAACACGGTGCTGAAGTGCCTTGACTGCTTTCTGCTTCAATAAGTCAATTGCACTGGTTCAATGTAAGTAGCATTGAGCCTCCTGCAGACAAATGACCTGGGACTTATTTCTTCATCCGATGGGTAGGAACCTTATTGCACAAATTAAATTCCTGTTGACTTCTGCTGTTTAGGAGAGCTCCACCCTTACCTTCCCCACCAACCGCCATTGAAACAGGGAATTCCTGGCAGTAATGCATTACAATAATCATAACAGCAAATAGCTGTAAAAGAATTTTAATAGAGGTAAAATAATCTTTCAGTTCAGCTACTGAATAAACTAGTCAAGTTTTGCTCTTTTGGTTCATAAAATAGTCTGAATCTCTCAATTCAATTACTACTACGCATGCACTGCCATCGATCTGGTGCCCTCTACAATTTTCATCACTTTTCTTGTATCAAACAAAGAAAAAGAAAGCATACAACAGGCCTAGGCAGCTACAAATTGACAAAGCCATTGAGGAGTATAAAGAAAGTAGGAAGGAACTTAAATACAGAGCTAGGCAGGCAAGGGTCAGGGAGAACTCCAAGGCTTTTAATGCACATATTAGAAGAACGAGGGGGCAAGAGAAAGAGCAGGCTCACTCAGGGGAGGTGATGGCCTAGTGGTATTATCACTGGGCTGTTAATTCATACATGCTGGTAACATTCTGGGGACTTGATTCGAATCCTGCCATGGCACATGGTGGAATTTGAATTCAATAAATATCTGGAATTAAGAATCTAATGATGACCATACATCTGTTGTCGATTATCAGGGCAAAACTCATCTGGTTCACTAATGCCCTTTAGGGCAGAAAACTGCCAACATTACCTGGTCTGGCCTACATGTGACCCCAGGTCCACAGCAATGTGGTTGACTCCTAACTGCCCTCTGGGCAATTAGGGATGGGCAGGAAATGCTGCCAGTGACGTCCTCATCCCATGAATGAATAAAGAAAAGTAAAACTCAAGGACAAAGGAGGGAAGTTACCCGTGGAGCCACAGGATGTGGGGGAGACTCTTAATGAATACTTTGTATTGGTATTCATCAAGGAGAAGGAACTGATAGTGAGGTCAGGGATGAGTGTATGAATACTCCAGAGAATGTCAATACATTGAAGGAGGAAGTTTTACATTTTCCAAATTGCATTAAGATAGATGAGTCCCCAGGGCCAGATGGGATCTATCATATGTTATTGTGAGAGGCAAAGAAAGAAATAGCAAGGGCATTAGCAGATATGCTCACATCCTCTTTGACAACAGGTAAAGTTCCAGAGGACTGGGGATTAGCTAATGTTGTTCCCTTGTTGAAGAAAGGAAGCAGGAACAATCCAGGAAATTATAGGCTGGTGAGCCTGACATCTGTGGTGGGAAAACTCTTGGAGAAGATAATGAGAGACAAGATATCTGCACATTTAAAAGAAATGGGCTTGTTAGTAACAGGCAGCATGGTTTTGTTCAGGGAAAGTCATGCCTCACCAGCCTGATCGAGCTTTTTGAAGAGGTGACAACAGTAATTAATGAGAGAGGGGCTGTGGGTGTAGTTTACATGGATTTTAGCAAGGCATTTGATAAACTCCCACATGGCAGACTGGTACAAAAACTGAAATCACATGGGATTCGGGGTGAGCTGACTCGATGGATACAAAACTGGTTTGGTCATTGAAGACAGAGGGTACTGGTGTGGTGGGGTCTTTTTCGGAATGGAGATCGGTAACTAGTGGTGTTCCACAGGAATCAGTCTTAGGTCCTGTGTTGTTTATAATATGTATAAATGATCTGGAGGAAAATATGGGTGGTCTGAGTAGCAAGTTTGCAGATGACACCAAGATTGGTAGAGTTGCTGATAGTGCCAATAGTGTGAAAGTTTACAACAGGATATTGATTGATTGGCAACTTGGGCACAGAAGTGGCAGATGGCATTTAATCCAGGCAAATGTGAGGTTATGCATTTTGGAGGATCGAATTTAGGAGTGAATTATACTCTTAATGGCAGAACCCTTAGGAACATTAACATACAGATGGATCTGGGCATGTAGGTCCACAATTCCCTAAAAATGGTAACGCAGGTAATCAAAGTAATTAAGAAGGCATATGGTGTGCTTGCCTTCATCAGCCAGGCATGGAATACAAAAGTTGGCAAACTGTATGGCAGCTATACAAAACCCTTGTTAGGTGGCATTTGGAGTTTCGTGTGCAGTTTCGGTCACCACACTACCAGAAGGATGTGGAAGCTTAAGAGATAGTGCGAAACGAGTCATCAGGATGTTGCCTGGTCTTGAGGGCATTAGCTATGAGGAAAGGTTAAAAAGACTAGGATTGTTTTCACTGGAAAGGCAGTAGCTGAGAGGAGACCTGATAGAGGTTTACAAAATTACGAGAGGCATAGATAGGATGGATCGTCAGAGGCTTTTTCCCAGGGTTGAAGTTTCAATTAGGAGAGGTAACTGGTTCAAGGTGAGAAGGGTAAAGATTAAGGGAGGTGTGCAAGGGAAATTTTTCACGCAGAGAATGATAGGAGCCTGGAAAGCACTGCCAGAAGAGGTGGTGGAAACAGGCACATTGGCAACATTTAAGAGGCACCTGGATGGCTACATGAATAGGGAGGGAACAGAGAGATATGGACCGAATAAGAGCAGGAGGTTTGTGTTTTTAGATTAGTTAAGGCACAAGACTTGGAAAGCGAAGAACCTCTTCCTGTGCTGTACCCCTCTTATGTATTTCAGTTTTTGTTCTTATTTTTAAGGGATCTTTCAGTCAGCCCCCATCAGAGAGAAGTGGAAGATAAACTTCTCTCTGCTTAATTCTGGTAGCATTGTTTAGACCTTATCTGCTTGAAGTTTCTGAAGAAGGGTCTAGGCCTGAAGCTTCAGCCTTCCTGCTCCTCTGATGCTGCTTGGTCTGCTGTATTCATTCAGCTCTATACCACGTTATCTCCTGAGATTACTTGTCCATTTTTAATGCAATGCATTGTTTTCTAGTACAATTAAATACTTGTGTAAAATTATGCAATTAGGACAATCAGTTCTAACAACAAACAAACAACACAAGTTCAGACAATTACATTAGGCAGGAAGGTTCTGGTTGGTCAAAGCTGTTACTTTTGAATAGATTTTGTGCTGCATTTCATTTGTGTTTGCTTGAAAATTCTTACAACAGCCTGCTCATGGAGGTTCTGACAAAAGACTGTTTTACATTGTGATAATGCACGGTCTTTACACTCATCAAAATAATAGATTAGTTGGAATAATCCTTTCAATGGGAATTTTTAGAATGGTCTTCAAGAGGGATTTTTCTATTTATGTTGAAATTCTAAGTACCATGGGCTAGAAACTGGCTAGTGCTAATTTACGTAAGCAGGACCTGTACTTTGTGACCTGCCTACATCAAACCCGAATCTGCTGGGCCTCATGTAAAAAAAAGCCAAATTCTGTGGATGTTGGGAATCTGAAATAAGAGAAAATGCTGGAGAACCCCATCAGGTCTAGCAACATCTGTAGAGAGGCAATTAGAGTTAATATTTTGAATACAAATGTCACTTCCTCAGATTGAACATCCTGTAAAATTGGTTCTCCCACGTCATTCTCAGAATGTAATATGGCTTTAATCGATTCCCATAATGCTTTTTATAGCATTGCTTATGGCTTCTGATCAGTTTGGCAGTGAGCTAAGTAATATTCTGGAAAAAGCTCATGCTCCAACCAGCTTCTCCTTGTCACAGGTGCAATTCCTTGCTATGACAAGTCCACAGGCAAGGTTCCCAATTAGTTACAGTTACAAGTAGGATGCATCAACTTATTAGGTTCACACCTAAGGAAAGGTGAACCGCCTCCTTTTGGTTATTCATCCAGCGTACTGGTTGATCATAACAAATAGGCTTCCTGAATTAACAAAAAGAAATAATTTATTCATTCTTAATATTAAGAAGAAATAATTACACAATGCACATATGAAAACAGATCAGAAATGCGGTTAGTCTGTAACGACTAAAGATAAAACAAAATGCTGACTAGTCTCTGAATTGCTTGTAAAAGTGGATCAGCGTATGTTACAGACTTTGCAGTAAATGTTGCCAGTAGCTTTGGGATTGGTAGTTGTACTGTCAATTTTAATGTTCTTGTCATACTAAGCCTAGAGTGTGGAAACAAGCCCACTCTGACCCATCCAACATAACCCACCTAAACTACATATCCCTAAACACTATGGGTAATTTAGCATGGCCAATCCACATAACCTGCATATCTTTGGAAACCCACATAGACATAGGGAGAATGTGCAACCTCCACACAGACAGTTGCCTGAGGGTGGAACCAAACCCAGGTCTCCGGTGTTGCGAGGCAGCAATGCTAACCACTGAGCCACCGTGCCACCCACCCTTTGCAGGTTGATTGTATCTCTTCTGTTTTGATTCCTTTCAGCACTGGTGGCAGTCAGGACAAGAGTCCTTCCACTTTGCTTAATCTGAAGTGCAGGAGTGTTTAAATGACTATTTTCAGAGCACTCTAGATCACAACAGATACGTTAAGCCACTAAGACCCACAGACAACATTTGAAGGTTGTGTTTAACCTCTGTCCCTGTGTATTCCCAAAAGGGGAAAAATGCAAAAGTATGGCTCACCAGATGGTTATAATTTTTACTATCATGTTCACAATCACTCCCAGGAGATTAGAAATTCAGTTTGTAATTCATCTTCTCCCTTTGAAGTTTCTCTGACACCTCAGTGATGCTAACGAGTCTTTCGTTCTCAAGGCAACCACTGAATTTACATCTGCACTTACATTTCGTCCCTTTGTCCCTGTTTCAAAACACATTTTAATTAAAGTTCAATGTGTCAACAGTTGATCTGGGTTTTTGATCTGAGGTTTTGATCCTTGTTTTTGATAGTTTATAAAAGAAAAGTTGTAAAAAAAATGTGCTACAAGCTGCTGGATAATTATTACGGAACCCTCAGAAGCAAGAAAATATCAAATCACACCAGGGAAATAGCTCCCCTCCTCAAAAATTGCATCTTGAAACTCTGTTCAGAAACACCAGACTTGCATCATGGGGTGCAGGAAATTTTTCAGACACTTAATCAGAAGGGAATGGGGATAGTTGGCAGTTAATGTCGAGAGTTCTGCCCCCAGACATGACAGCAGTGCAGAAAGAAATTCAATTACTTCATTTAGATGTTCAAGTTGAGTGAATGTGTCTACACAGGGTATCTCACAATGGGTGTTTCATCAACCTCTCGCATTGCTCACTGCACCATATCTCCACAATTCACTCAGAGCCTGGCACTCACAATGCACCCCGCACATGGTTATACTACACTGCCCTCACACATACCCTCCAATCATGGCAAGTTCTCACTCAGCTCTAACACAGACCACGTGTACAAACTTACAGCTATTCATCTATGAAAGTGCGTCAACCAAACATAGTACCACACAGTCACTGACATTATGCACACTCTCATGCAGGAAAAGATGACGCAACAGATTAGAAAGCAAGAGCAATGGCAGAAGACCAAGATCCTGCAACTCCTCAGCACCCTGGAGAGGCTCAATGATGAGAACCGACAGAAACAGAGAACACCCAGCGCTGACAAGACTGCCAACAATGATGCTAAATTAGTATCAGAGATAATGGGAACTGCAGATGCTGGAGATTCCAAGATAATAAAATGTGAGGCTGGATGAACACAGCAGGCCAAGCAGCATCTCAGGAGCACAAAAGCTGACGTTTCGGGCCTAGACCCTTCATCAGAGAGCTCTCTGATGAAGGGTCTAGGCCCGAAACGTCAGCTTTTGTGCTCCTGAGATGCTGCTTGGCCTGCTGTGTTCATCCAGCCTCACATTTTATTATGATGCTAAATTGCTGCCTTTGGCACCTTCTCAACTCACTGCTCAACTCATGCTGAATGTTGTATGAAATGGAAAATGTAGAAGGTGTGGCTCGGGAAGTATTGTGTTTTCTCTCCTTTCCCCTATGTTCCCTCACCATGGCTTCCCATTCTTCTCTTGTGTTTTCACATAGTCCGAAGCTGACGAGTGTTCAAAAGATTCAAAGATCCAAGAGGAATAGGAGAGGCATGTTCTCAATAATTAAATGAAAACAAAATCACATAACCTTACATTTGCAACCACCAGCTAAGATAGTGGCACTGCACAATTACTTGAGTTCTGTGTACATTCAAAATTAGCACATGGCAAATCATTAGGCATGACAGTTCTGCAGTCAAAGTGGGGAAAGGCCAGCCTGTGTGTGAACTCTCCAAACGGCAAATTATCCAAAGAGTTTTGTGGCAAGGAATTCGGAAGTGGCTCTTTTTGATGAAAACTAAAAGAGGACACTGAAGATTATGCACACTGAGATATTTGGTGTATTATCTGGCCTGCCAGGTATCTTCCACACTAAGAACATGGGGAAATTAATATCCATTACAGCAATGGGCATCATGCAGAGCTAGGCGCCCATTCTCCTGGGGAGGGCACCTCTTTTCAGCATTGTTAGATCAATCTACAATGGAGTGACTGCCGACAGCTGTTTCAGCTTCAATTGCACCAGAAGCAGAGGCTCCTGGTATCCCAGTGTGGTAATGGAACCTCAGATCGTGGTCATGAGATCTCCAAAGACTGCTGTCAAGCAATTAATGCTGTCACTGTGGATACACATTTCAATCTGACTGCATTCCAACAACCTCTCACAGATTTAAGAGAATTACTGAGGTACAACCACAGAGCAGCGACATTGTCCTCACTTAGGATGATAACATTCAACCTCCCACAACTGCCAGTTGTTGTTGTGTGTCAACAGATAGCCCATGCTGTTATAACCTTTACTGAGTTGCTCAGTCTTAAACTGGACTTCAAAGTTCAGAATTAGTTACTTGAGGCAAATTGAAGAACTGTACAAAGGGCTATGACCAAAGGAATGGTGGAGAGGGATCTCTTGAGAGGAGATTTTATAACTAAAGAAGGAGGACAAGAAAAGGTGAAGGCCAGTAATACATATAATGGTGACAGAAAGAGACAGTGCATACACAAAAGAGTGCAGCTGCAAATATGACCAGTGTATTTAAATAAAAAACCTTAAATCAAGTGAGTTAAAGGTGAGTTCAGGGGAATAAAGACGTATAAATCCTAATATAACATTTGAGGCAAGGAGTTTGTCAATGTGAGTTAAGGAAAATTCAAAGTAACTCAAGGGACAAAGAATTTAATGATATTAGTATATCAAAGAATAGGGTCCATACAGTGAATAACATTAAAAAGTGAAATTACATTCACTTTATCTGAAAGTATGAAGCATCTGCGATAAGGTAGATGAACTAGCAGCAAAATCAAAGATAAATGGTTTATATCTAACAAACATCACAGAAACGTGGTTAGTAGGCACTGACAATGCTGGAGAATCTGAGATAACAAGGTGTAGAGCTGGATGAACACAGCAGGCCAAGCAGCATCAGAGGAGCAGGAAAGCTGACATTTCGGATCTGGGCCCTTTTCTGAAGATGAGCCCAGACCTGAAGTATCAGCTTTCCTGCTCCTCTGATGCTGCTTGGCCTGCTGTGTTCATCCAGCTCTACATCATGTTATCACAGAAACGTGGTTACAAGGTAACTAACAGTTCATTATTCCAGCTGGATATGAAGTCCCAGCTGAGGGTTCTTAAAAAAATAAGCATGCAATGACCTCTGAAGTCAATAACAACGAGTGGGGCATTGCCACTGATTGTAAGATGCAGCCTAATATAGCGAAGCTTGATAACAACACAAAACTAAATGGAAATACAAGCCGGGTGAAGGGTACAAAGAGGCCGTCATGACACAGACAGGTTAAATGAATAGACAGCAAGATGGCAGATTGAATGTAATGATAGGAAGTATTAAATTATTTATTTTGATTGCAAGAATAGAAAAGTAGATTTTTTAAAAAAAACATAAAAATTACAAATGTTGATATGAAAACTGAGGGCCTTGGATGTATGTGTACAAGGAACACAAAGTTTACAAGCAGATACAAAAAGCACAGAACAAAGCAAGTGATATTTTGAGTTTTATTGTAAAGAGATTAGAATACAGGAATAAAGAAGTCTTGCTACAATTGTATGGGCCTTTGGGGTAACTACACCTAGAATACTGAAAGCAATTTTGGTCTCCATGTTTATGGAAGGGTGTACTTAGCATTTGAGGCAGCTCATTGAAGATTCAGTGCATTGCTTAATTGCCATGAGAAATTTGCCTTGTGTTGAGAAGTTGAGTAAATTGGGTCTATTTTCTCTGGCATTTAGAAAAATGAAAGAAAACACCAATCTTACTCATTAAGCAGCTATAAAACAACAACTAAAATTAATTTGTAGCAAATGGATGTTTATTTGAAGTTATTCATAATATTAAGAAACAGATTCTAGTTAAAGATTCTTCAGATAATCATACAGGTAGATTTCAACATAAGTACAGGTATGCATATCAATAAAAATATAATTGAAGCATTAAGGGAAAATCATTTAAACATAGATGTGAAAGTTAATTAATCTGAGAAAATGCTTTCTTTTCTCTCTACAGTAGATATCTGGCATGTCCTGAATGAAATTGTTTGGTCGCAATTTATTAATTACAAAGTGCTAATGATACAAGTAGGTATATGACTTCACACTTTATAACTGAAATTACTACTACAAATCTCACTGCAGTTAGTTAAAATCAACTGTCTTTTGTCATTTCTATTTAAATGATTGGGACAATGGAACATATGAGAGGAATAACTAAATTTGATAAGCAATAGGACATGGAATACAATGAATAACAAAATTGAAGCAGTCCTTAGAGATAAGCAAGTCTGAAACAGACCCAAAGGAGTATGAACAGTAACATTGGAATGTTAATTAATAGGGACCATAGAAAGTTTCCAAGACTTGGAGATTACAATGTCTGTTAAACACTGTGAGATCGTGGCAACCTGGGGCTATCAATAGGAATGTCCTTCATTGATTAGGTGTTTCACAGGATTGCATGTACGGAATTAGGGAAAGGACATATTGACCAAGTTGTATGTGATTATTGTAACAGAAAATGTTCTAAACTGCTGTATTTCACTGTAAAAATCAGTGTTTCATTGATATCTCTTCCAATCTGAGCCAAAGATTAAAGGAACAATTGTGTTCTCACGTCTAGGCCAGATTCGGGGAAGATACTTTGGCCCTTTCTCTGTATTAATGGCTTTTTGCTTGAATAAATGTCTGCCGCTTACCTGAATCCTGCCTATCTCTTGAATCTTTGTCCCTGGTCGGGGCGTATGCTCCTACAGCAACAGTGAGGTGAGGGGCTTAAACACATTTCAGATGTCCCTTCCTCACATGACGTCATGGGGTGCCAATTAGAGGAGGAACTACATATTGGCCTTCTAGAAGTCTCCTTTCAGGATATTCTAGAGGAGTGTATCACCTCCAATCTCTTTTTGACCCTCAAAACTGTGAAAGTTGAAGCCAAGGAAGGTGATCCTGAGTCTGACCATCAAAGCCTCAGCATGTCTGAGACAATATGGCCGCAAGTTCCCAAGGGTCATCTACCCAAAGTTCCAAGGAAAAATGGCTGCACAGCAGTCTCACTCCACCCCAAAGGTGGACCCCTGGACTACACCTAGAATGGGAGGCTAAAGTAAAATAATACCTTCCAAGGGCACATAAGTAGCACAGGTTCATTGTACATAGAATATCACATCTTCGCGCTTTAAATCATCATCTGTCTGACTGACTGTCATTGTAACTGCAGTTACAGGGATGAAGCGAGACAGACAATCTTTCTTAATGTCATACAGTATTAGAACCTGATATGAAGGATCATTCATCTTCCATTATAGCACAACTTCTTTTCATTGCTGAATGTGGGAACATCAAATGCCAGAAAGCTTTTAAACTGTAGTAAAAGTTAACTTGTATTGAACAGCTGGGAAAGTGAAGTAAGAAAAGTAAAAAAAAAGCTGCATTTGCTTCTGAAACTACACAGTTCTAGGGACCTTTGGAAGCAGGTGTCAATGTAGGTCTGGTTGGTTTGTTGTGGATAATGCTGCATCAATCTATCATGGTGAAGTTGATGTTCCTCCTTCCGCCTGATCATCTTCCTATTCAACAGATTGCTGCTGACCCCATCAGATCCTCTCTTTAACCATTACAGATGTGCCAAAATAGTATGAAAGAATTAGGTAAGAGACACTGTCTTGGCTGCCCTGCTACTAAAACTGTTCCAACCATCAGACCATGATCTCAAGAAGGTCTATTGCTGCTCGACAATAACCCTGCTGGAAGAAGGACCTACATTGTACCTACACTCAGCTTCAGTCAGGACGAAGTATAAAAGAGCTATCAGCCATGGTTGCAAAGGGCAATCTTTTCTTTCCCAGTAGCCATTGTTGTAGGCATCTGGCCCTTGGAATGCAACAAGAACCTAAGAATTGTTAAGGATTAGTCATTATGGCAGGTTCCAGATTACAGGTTTTTAATACATGGTACCTTTGATGACAGGTGACTTATAAATTGAGCAAATGAAATCTTTTTTCTTTAGTAAAGTCAGTCACATCATAATATAGTGATCTCAGTGCAATATATGTACAGTCTATGGCACCAGGAGTTGCCAGCTAAGATGGCAAAACTCATTGCCTGGGCTGCTCTGACCTTATCATGGGGAAACAAAATGAAACCCACAAACTACATTACATCAGGAAAAGCCTTGATACATTTGTGGGCTGAGGATTGAGGGTCTCACACAGGCCCCAGTGGATCCTTGGAAGCAATCAGTCAGAGAAAAAGTTAAATGCAACTTTCACCTTGACAGCCATTGGGATATGATGGTCACCCATCCCTTCATTTCACTATTGCTGCTCCAGCAGTTCTGTCACAGTGTGCTGGCACTACCACAGTCTGTTGTACTTCATTCGTTCAGAGGAAATTACATCAAAGACAATTGGCATTGGGCTGTACCTCCTTTGTGTCCCAAGAGGTCTTCAGATGGAGCTCTTTGGCAATGTTGTTCATGCATTTGTTTCTCCCCAATTCCTGCACGCCTTTATTATACAGTGGCCTCAGCAGTGATATCCCTTGCTGTGCTGGACTGTCGGTAATGATTCCAATGAGTCTATTTGAAGTATATTGAAACAAAACAGCCCCTTGGCAGTATGAGCAGTCAACAGCCACTTTACAAACAAATGAGTTTCCTATCGTGTCCAACAAGTAGTGCCATGGGTGCAAGTACATAGACCTTTGACATTAGGGTCCGTGTTCAGGCAATGTCATGTAAATACAGGAGGAGCCTATGAGTACAATAAGATTACTGAAACGTCGTCATCACAAGAAAGACAGTTAGTATTGGCATAGTACAGATTGCTTGTAAGCAGGATCTTTAATGATATAGCTGCTCACTGCATGAGGCAGAATTCTGTAATTTCAGAGGTGTTAGAACTGAAATATATATGTGATTGATAAATACAATTGCTTCTTGAAGGGCCTGACATCACTCACAAACACCATTCTAGGCCTTGCCATCTTTAGTTGTTTCATCAATTACCAACATCCCCAGTAAAAATACAAAATGCCCATTCTCCAGTTTATGTACAGTCCTCAATGTTTAACTGATGTTTGAAATATTGCGACATAATCAGGAAGCTGAATTGTTCTGTTCTCACTTTTGAACTGCTTTGTTGTATGTGTAAAAATAGTTTGATTATGGTTTGAAACACTGCATATATAATTCCTGCATTACCTTTTCTCTCCACATCTCTGTAACCTCCTCCAGTCATACAACACTGCAAGAACGCAGCATTTTTACAAGCCCGGCCTTTTGTGCATCCTAACTTGTTGTACCATGATTGGTGCAGCTTTTCTTCAGAAATTCTGGCAATAAGTTCTAAAATCCCCTTAACATTTCCTCCTCTCCTTCTTTGTCTCACTTTAGGACAAGTCTTAAAGTCTGTGAAAAATCTTTCTTAATATCTTCTTGTTTAGTTGCATGCAAAATATTTCCCTGATTATATTCCTGTGAAGTATCTTTGAATATTATACTACATTTGAGGAACTAAGTAATTGCTAATTGTTGTAACTAAGCAATTCTATGGTAGCTATATAGTTTTCCACTAATATTCCACTGAAGGGACAATAGGAAAACAGGAAAATGCCTGTGAACATTTTTCCCTATTTTGTTCAACCCTTCAAGCACTTCTTACTAATCCATGTAGTGTGGATCCTCCTTTCTCTCCATTATTGTGATCCTTCAGTGAAATAAGCCATCCTTAATTTCATTTTTTGTACATGATTAAAAGCAAATACTTCAGATGCTGGAAAGTCACACCAGGTTCAAAACCTCAAATCTGTTTCTCTCTCCACAGATGCTGCCAGATCTGTTGAGACTCTCTACTTTCTGTGCTTGTTTTATTCTTTAGACATCTATCACATTGTTATCTCTACATCTGCTCTACCACACATGATTCAATTATCTTTTATTCAGACAGACTTTTGCATTCCTTTAATTATCTTTAAGTCCTTTTATATAATAGTTTTTATCTAATTATGGTGTTTTCTTCAATTTCAGATGCTTCATTTTACCAGTTGTGACAATCATTCTCATTACCTATTCGTTTCTTATTTATTGTTTTTTTTATTGTTTTATATTTTAACCTTTAGCAATTTTCATAAATGCGCTATTCTGTGGTGTTTGATGTTCTAGTTCCATTCTTGTGATTTTATGCCACTGATTTATTCAGTTATCGGTAAGTTTACAGTTTGGAGTCTGCATACTTAGAGATTAGAGTTGTGATACATAGTTTCAAAATATAAAGTTATAAGCAGCAACATTGAAATTTCAGTTTCACAATTAGCAATAATCAACGAGAAATTTTAAGAGCCACTTGGAGATATCACAAACCTAAAATGAGAAAAACTAATGCCTTTAGAATCACTTTATAAATAGCATTGACACACAATAAAGTTATTTCATGAATTTTGGAAGGAAAATCACACACAGTTAATGTTGTATCAGAAATAATGGGAACTGCAGATGCTGGAGAATCCAAGATAACAAAATGTGAAGCTGGATGAACACAGCAGGCCAAGCAGCATCTGAGATGCTGCTTGGCCTGCTGTGTTCATCCAGCTTCACACTTTGTTATCACAGTTAATGTTGCCTTTCTTTGTTGACAGCAATAAATTCAGGATCTCAATTGTATAATCAGTGAATTGTTCAGATTCGCAGTCTCAGTTTTATGGCTTCATTCTTACTATTCAAGGATTTAGATCAAGTGATGCAAAGAATTTTTTTTATTTGTGTATCAAATCTTTCAAGGAAAATTTTGTTGATAACTTCATCTAAAGTTACCCTGAATATCACTTCTACTGCATTTCTGGATGATTCCACAACAAATAGGCTACCATATCCATGGTTCTTAAGGGCAACACATTTTCAAAAGCCCACTGAAGCCTCAGAGACTTCCACATCACTACCTAACTACCAGTCAAGTGCAGAAACCAATTATTACCATCACTTACCCTTTAAATTTTTTAACATCTCATAATATGCCAGGTCATTTCCCCATGGTGTGATGTGCCTTTGCAACGTGTGTTGTCTTCTTCCAGAGGAGGAATGTATATACATAACTGACCACTTCAGTCTCCAGGCCTGACAGCCACAATCTATCAGGATATGTTAAAGGATTGGTAATGTTGTGATAGTGGTAAAGATGGACAAAAAATTTTCGACTTCCATCATCTGATTTTTACAACTCAAGAGCAAAATAATTTTGAAATGGACAAAAACACTGACTTAAGATGGCTGCAGTGATCAATCCGACCACAGGTTGCACAAGCTCAGGAAACTGTCAGGAAATAAGATGCAGTTTGAACTGAATTTAGTACACGATGAAACAGGTCATTCATCTATTTCTGTAATTTGTCTTGTATACTTCTGGAAGTTTCACATATTGGTATAAAAGGCTTACCTGTAGATTATCCAGTTTGGAAAAAAAAAGGAAGTCAGATACAGGAACACATCAATGGATGGCTTTTGAGATAACAGTTTTTTGTCGGAGCATAGAAAGAAGAATTGCAGATCAGCAGAAAAATGGGAAAGCTAGAAGCCTTGCTGTATATCCCTGTTTTTCTCTTGTAAAATAACATCCAGTGAAAAATAAATTGAAGAGGCATCCATTCACTGAGAATTCAAAGATATCTGCAAATTTCACTGCTGCAGAGGATAAAGTCATAAATTGAACAATTTCAGGTTTAACCTAACATCTCAAGGACTCGAACTTTTTTTGAGATATCTAATTTCTGAGCTTCTTGCTTGTACTAATCTCTTTTTTAATTTATACCACTGTTTGGTTGTGTTTGTGGTTACTTTTATTATTTGTTTTCAGAGGTTAAGCAATAAAATTCCTCTATATTTCATTCAAGCAAGACTTAAAATTGGCTCTAATTTTGAACTGGCAAGCTGGCAAAAGAAACTAACAATCTTTGTTGGATCAGTCAAGGAGCTGAATAAGAGGATAGCCCATTTCCCAACCTCATCTGGTCATAACAGTGTTGTAAAGTGAAATGTGGGTAAATGTACCCAAGTAACTGTAATAACTGCACAGAGGTTGTTGTCCCAGCACCATGTTATCCTTTATTTACTTGTGCACAGTACGCTGGCTGTGGCCAGCCAGTTTCTCATCTTCCGGTGTATTTTTGTTTTTTGTTTATAATGCTGCTATATTACTGCTGTATAATGTCTATGTTCCCCAAGGTTTTGTGTGTGTGTGTGTGTGTGTGTGTAGGATACAATGAAAAGCATCAGATTGTGTAGACAGCCTTATTAATATTCAGGAAAAACACCCATGTGGTCAAGGGACCAGTGACAAGCAGAGCCCCAGTAGGGGCAATGCTGAAGAATAAGAAAAAGTGAGGGAGAGGGTAGGGACTATATCAAAATAGAGTTGGAAGGGGAAATAAAGCACTCTAGCACCCTCACAGTGCCCACCTCTCTCTAAAGGCATTGAGTGTTGGTGGACAATGCATGCTCCTTCTCCAAGGACACCCAGGCTCAAACGTAATGACAGAAGAAGGGCAGGTAGTCAGTAGAAATGACCCCTACATAGCTAGCTGCCTGGAACAGTTAATGACCAGCCTGGTCAGGCACAGGAGCACATCCATAAGGACATCCTCCAACCTCCCACTATACTCTGCACCACGTTCCCAAAGATCAGGAGCGTGGTGCTGAAGTATAACCAAAAGCAGAGGAGAAGGTCTTTGCGATGACTAAACAGGGAGTGCAAACACTCACAACCAACATAGAGATGGTTCATGGACTCCAGGGTGCTGCAAAACAGACAGTCGGGTTGGGAGTCCATGAACCACTGCGATCTGCAGTTGCACAGGAATGCTGCATGCGACACCCTCCACACAGATCCCTGAGGGAAAGAGGGAACGACTCCCGCGTAGAAAGCCCTCCACTGGGGATCTCCACGACCCAGCCGTAAATGGACGCGCCAAGATGTGTGCGGGAGGTGGATAAAGAGGTGGGTGGTGTGCAGCAGCAGTCTGTAGAGAGCCCACCGCTTCGCCCCTCTAAAATCCATACTATCTATGCTGTGGAGGCGGCTCAAATTGTGGGGCACAGGCTCCTGGGAGAGATACAGGATTCTGAATTCAGTGTAAAATTCTGTCCGAGCAGGTGTACGTACAGACGGGATCCCAACCGCACATCTGAGCATGCTGCAACTGGTTCACGCCGTAAGTCCCGAACACGGCCGCTTCAAGGTGTTGGATGGCAGTGGTTGGGATCTGGATGTCTCCCGCCTCCCTGCAGTCCAATTTCTGTGGCAGCATTCAACCCAGGAGCCTGCCACCCTGCACGACCCTGACTGTAGTCAGCCCTGCAGTGACAGCCCTTCCCACTGTCAGCCACTCGATCCTGCGATTGTGGAGGTGCAGATTCCTGAACAAAGTTCCCTGACAACAGCCGTCATTCCCGACAGGTGGGTGTGTCCGGTACAAGTCGATCATGTCCCAGACAGGGATCAGATCCTGGTAAAAGACAGGCAGCGTCCGGAGGGCGACGTGCAAACGCTCACACTCAATAGACGCTGGCGTGTTGTAGTGGAGGTCACACACCTGGTGAAAACAATGTGTCTCCAGGCGTACTGCTGCAAGGTCTGAAGGGGGGTGTGGACACACACCAGCGACTGACCGCCCTCCTCAATACGGAGACTCAGAGCTGGTGCCAAGGCCCAGCGTGTCTTTTTGTTCCAGAAGGAGTGACCCAACATTCCCTGGATGTCAGTGAGAACACCAGGAGGAGAAACCAAAGGGACTAGCCGGTCTCACCACACGGAGGCCAGCGGGTGGTTAATGAGCAGCACTCGCCTCCTGTAAGACAGCACTCGGAGCGGTCCTGTCCAGCGGGCCCGGCCAGCCGAGACTTTTTTCTCCAGCTCCTGCCAATTCTCCAGCCAGCATTCCTCAGCCGGGCTAAGGTAGGTCCCCATTTAGAGGACGTGGGTGGTACTCCAGCTGAACCCCCGTAACTCCTCCGGCAGAGAGTCCACCTGGGTTCGGCATTCCCAGGCCAGGACAGCGCTGGACGGCCGTTCGGGCTTTATCGTACCAGGGTGGGGCAGGACAAGGTTCCAACGCTGGGGTGATGGGGCGATGGGCTAATTGCAATTGGGGAAGGGGGGGTGCATCCACAGGGGCGGCCTCAAGGCATTTAGTTTTCCCCTGCACCTTCCTTCCGGCCGGATGCCCAGCCCCCTCCCCAAAAGAGACTGCGATTACCGGTCTCCCGGCTTGGCCGCCGCTTGCGGGGCTCCTGGTGTTGCTTTGGCAGGGAGGGGGTTGAGGTACTACAGTGCCACCTGCTGCTGTCGGTGTGCGCTGGGCAACCTTCAGGGTGAGGCGGTTCTTCCTTACATGCCCCACCTCTTGGCATAGGTGGCTGCGCACACAGTCTGCCATCCAGAAGATGCAGAATGCCACGCCCTCGTGAAGTACCACAAAGATGCCCACAGCCACCTCCTCCCAGATCAAGCAAATAAAGACCTTGCACCAGAAAGAATACACAGGTTTCAGGGCAGAGATTTTTAGTCTGAGCAGGTTTTCACCAGTGATTGTAAGTGGCAGAGGAGGGGTTCACTGGCACTAAAGGACAGTTTGTTAGAAAGCACAACCCTCTGGGCCGTGACCTCCAGAGGGTCAATGGGCAAATACATCCTGCACATAGTGAGCCTGTTCTGCACAGACAGATACACCACCTGCCCAGCCCACAGGAAGAATATGGCTTTCCAATACATCGTGGCCACCACTACGATCGCTAGCAGGCCATCAACACTAGCCATGGCCTTGCTGAAGGCCTCACTGGTCATACCCGGGTCCTTAAACCTTAGACCGTTTGTAAGGAGCCTAAAGGCTGATGTGCTTATTGGTGGCCCTGAGGCGGAAGGCCCAACCAAAGGCAAGGGCAGCAGCAAAACTGTATAGGTCAAGGCAGCAGCAATAGAGGCAGAAGTAAGGCTTACACAGCCAACAAAGAGTCAATATCCCTGTACAAAGCAAACTGTTTCCTCACAGGACACTGCCTGTGGCTGGCCAGCTAGCTAGCGATCAGCCCTCAACCCAGGACATTTTAATCTCCTACTTATTTTTTCTTCTTTCTTCAAAGGCAGTTGTCAAAACTGAGGAGACTCTAATCGCCTGTTATTTTAGATTAGATTCCCTACAATGTGGAGATAGGCCCTTCAGCTCAACAAGTCCACACCGCCCCTTGAAGCATCACATCCAGACCCATTCCCTTATAACCCACACACCCCTGAACACTATGGACAATTTAGCATGGCCGATCCACCTAGCCTGCACATCTTTGGACTGTGGGAGGAAACTGGAGTATCCGGAGGAAACCCACGCAGGCACAGAGAGAATGTGCAAACTCCACACAGACAGTCGCCTGAGGCTCGAATCGAACCCGGGTCCCTGGCGCTGTGAGGCTGCAGTGCTAACCGTGCCGCCGATCTCTTGCTTATATTTTGGGCAAAATGTGTTGGCACAGGTGTGGAGGGCTGAAGGGCCTGTCCCTGTGTTCTTTATTCTAATTCACAAGTTTGAGGTAATGCATACTGGCAGATTAAATACACTAGGAAAGTATACTTCAATAACTACAAAGCAGCCCGTTGTTTCATCACCAAGTCATCCTTTATTTACCTGTGCACAGTACACTTGATGTGGCCAGCTAGCTCAGAGTCAGTTATCAGCTGAAGAGATTCTAATCTGCTGGCTATACTTTTTTTTGGAAGCAGTTCTCAATACTGAGGAGACTCTAATCCCTTGTTTATAGCTTTTGTTTTCCTGATTATACCCTTTTCATTAAACTGCACAAAAGTGCAAATCAGATCAAGGTAACAGTCAAGAAAGCAAACAACAATTTGCAAGGTAATAGGGATGATAAAACAAACCCGAATCCCACCATGCAATCAATTCACAAATCAGTCAATAATTTACAGAGAAACGGAAACAGGAACGGAACCCCACAGCCCACCATAATTCGCCATAAGAAAACACGTGAGACAGAAATACACGTGAGATTAATTCATACAAACAATAAAGAAGCAATACATGCAACACTGACACCCCTGGAAAACCAGCAGTCGGCCCACCCTTACTTGCCTTCGGACCATCTTTAGGACAACCCATCCCTATGCCTCTGGGGACGGCAGTTTTCAGGGTGACCTACCCACGTTCCAGCTCTTGGTGAGGCCTTCTACACCCAAGGACATGCAAAACACAGTATGTATGAAACAATCCAAACATAAAGGGCTGAGTCCATGCCCAAAGGCAGCAAGCACACACCTTGCAGCATACACACAGATACTCAGTCCATCCTTGAAGCCTGGTTTGCCTGCAGAAACACAGCAGGGTCCCGGAGGCCAGGCCTAAACTCAAGGATACAACCCACCCACAGAGAGCTTATCCATCACAGTGGTCTGGACCACCGGCAGATGTCTAGCCTCTCACAGAAACACAGTCCACTTGCAAAGGCACAGCTGACTCATGGAGGCTCAGTCCAGATACAAAGAGGTGAAAACACATGCAAAAGTAATGTGCAAATACTTAAAACTATGGTGCAAGGACAAAGCCTTGCTACAAAGTCATCTTTACTTTGGTTCCAACAATAACAATACACTGGCTGTAAACAGCCAGGTTTTTTTTAAAAAAAACAGTTCCCCACTGAAAGTTAAAATCCAGCAGTAACACTGGCTGTAACCCAGCCAGCCTGGAAGTTAGAGTCAACACAGTCTGGAGCTGGAGGAACACAGCACGTCAGGCAGCATCAGAGGAGCAGGAATTTGATGTTTTGGTTTGGGACTCATCTTCAAAGATGGGAAAGGGGAATGGAGCTGGGAAATAAATAGAGAGAGGAGGGGTGGGTCTGGGGAAGGAAGGTGGGATAGTGACAGTGAGCCAGGTAGGGAGTGGTGGGGATTGGTCAATGGGATGTGCCGGGTGGATAGGTGGGAGAGAAGATGGAAAGGTGTGTCAGGTCGAGGAGGCAGGAATTAGAGGGAGGGTTGAACATGGGATGAGGCTGGAGGTGGGGAGATTTTAAAACAGCTGAATTCCATATTTAGGCCATTGGGCTGTAGGCTCCTGCGGCGGATTATGAGGTGTTACTCCTCCAGTTTGCGGGTGGTGTCATTATGGCACTGGAGGAGGCCCATGATAGACATGTCACCCAGGGGGCAGAGAGTTAAGATGGTTGGTGACTTGGAAGGCGTTGTCATTTGTCGCGTACAGAGTGCAGATGCTCCACGAAATGGTCTCCAAGTCTCTGCTTAATCTCACTGATGTAGATTAAGCTACATTGGGAGCAGTGGATACAGTACACCAAGTTGACAGATGTGCAAGTGAACCCCTGTTTGATATTGAAGGTTTATTTTGTGCCTTGAATGGACGTGACGGGGGGAGGTGTATGGGCAGATGTAGCACTTCCTGTGGCTGCAGGGAAAGGTGTCGTGTGTGGTGGGACTGGTGGGGAGTGTGGAGCGAACGAAGGAGTCATAGTGAGAGCAGAGCTATGAAAGGCAGATAGGGGTAGGGAGGGAAATATATCTTTGGTTGTGGGGTCGGATTGGAGGTGGTCGAAGTGGCAGAGAATGATATGTTGGATGCGGAGGTTGTTGCTGTGATATGTGACGACAAGGAGGGGATTCTGTCCTTATTTTCATTGAAGGGAGGGAATGTGAGGGCAGAAGTGTGGGAGTTGCACTTGAGGACATTTTCAGTTACCGGAGTGGGGGGGATGTTATGGTCCTTGAAATAGGAGAACACCTGGGCTGTTCGGGAGTGTAGCACCCCATCTTGGAAGCAGACACAGTGGAGGTGGAGGAATTGGGATTAGGGAATCACATTCTTGCAGAAGGTGGGTGAGAGGAGGTGTAGTCCAGGGAGCTGTGGGAGTTGATGGGCTTGAATAGGTCAGTTTCAAGGCGATCACCATAAAAGGACACAGAGAGGACCAGGAAGGAGAGGGACATATCAGAGATGGTCCAGGTGAACTTGAGGTTGGGGTAGAAGGTGTTAGTAAAGTTGATGAATTGTTCAAGCTCCTCGTGGGAGCACGTGGCAGCACTGTTACAGTCAGGGAGAGGTGGGGATAGTGCTCGAGTAACTGGAGAAAAGGGGCTTATCCACGTATCCTAAGAAGAGGCAGACATAGCTTGGGTCCATGCAGGTGTCTATGGCCAGCCCCTTAGTCTGTAGGAAGTGGGAGGAGTTAAAGGAGAAATTGTTAATGGTAAGGACGAGTTTTGTTAAGCAGATGAGGGTGTTGGTGGAGGGGGACTGCTTGGGCCAACGTGAGATCAAGAAGCAGAGGGCTTTTACGCCATCTGCGTGGGGGCCACAAGTGTACAGGGATTGGATGTCCAGAGTGAAGATCAGAGATGTTGGGGGCGAGGGAAGTGGAAGTCTTGGAGGAGGTGGGGGGTATGGGTGGTGTCCTGGATGGAGTGGGGCGTTCCTGGATCAGGGGGGAAAAGACAGAGTCAACATAAGCTAAGATGAGTTCAGTGGGGCAGGAGCCAGCAGAAGCAATGGGTCTGCCAGGGCAGTCAGGTTTATGGATTTTGGGAACAGGATATAAATGAGTGGTGCAGTGTTGGGGAATGATGAGACTGGAGGCTGTTGGTGGGAGGTCACCTGAGGTGATGAGGTTATGAATGGTCTAAGAGACGATGGTTTGGTGGTCAGGGGTAGGGTCATGATCAAAGGGGTGGTAGGAGGAGGTATCAGAGTGTTGATGCCGGGCCTCAGCAATGTAAAGGTCAGTGAGTGTGCCATGCCACTTCTGCACCGCCCCCCCCCCACTTTATCTGTGAGTTTGATGGTGAAGTTAGGAGCGGAAGACTGCGCATTTCTCAATCAGTTCTCAAAAACTGAAAAAGAACCCACTGTACCACTGCCTGTGGCCAGCCAGCTCAGTCGGTCCTCAGCCAAGGAGATTCTGATTCTCCTGGTTATAGATATTTTTGGAGACTGTTCTCAAAACAAAAGTGGCTCTAACCTACTGTTCTTTTTTAAGATTCCAATCTCTTGTTTATATTGGTCAGCTGGGGCTTTCCCGTTTGACCCAGGTTAACAGTCCCAATCAAGAATCTCATAGCTGATGAGGTCCATTTGGTTCCAAGCACAACACTTACCTTAACCAGTGATAATGGGAACTGCAGATGCTGGACAATCCAAGATAATAAAATATGGGGCTGAATGAACACAGCAGACCAAGCAGCATCTCAGGAGCACAAAAGCTGACGTTTCAGGCCTAGACCCTTCATCAGAGAGGGGGATGGGTAGAGGGAACTGGAATAAATAGGGAGAGAGGGTGAGGCGGACCGAAGATGGAGAGAAAAGAAGATAGGTAGAGAGGAGAGTATAGGTGATGAGATAGGGAGGGGATAGGTCAGTCCAGGGAAGACGGACAGGTCAAGGAGGTGGGATGAGGTTAGTAGGTAGGAAATGGTGGTGCGGCTTGAGGTGGGAGGAAGGGATGGGTGAGAGGAAGAACAGGTTAGGGAGGCAGAGACAGGCTGGGCTGGTTTTGGGATGCAGTGGGTGGAGGGGAAGAACTGGGCTGGTTTTGGGATGCAGTGGGGGGGAGGGGAGATTTTGAAGCTTGTGAAGTCCACATTGATACCATTGGGCTGCAGGGTTCCCAAGCGGAATATGAGTTGCTGTTCTTGCAACCTTCGGGTGGCATCATTGTGGCACTGCAGGAGGCCCATGATGGACATGTCGTCTGAGGAATGGGAGGGGGAGTTAAAATGGTTCGCGACTGGGAGGTGCAGTTGTTTGTTGCGAACCGAGCGGAGGTGTTCTGCAAAGCAGTCCCCAAGCCTCCACTTGGTTTCCCCAATGTAGAGGAAGCCACAATAGATACAATATACCACATTGGCAGATGTGCACGTGAACATCTGCTTGACATGGACGGTCATCTTGGGGCCTGGGATGGGGGTGAGGGAGGAGGTGTGGGGGCAAGTGTAGCACTTCCTGCAGTTGCAGGGGAAGGTGCTGGGTGTGGTGGGGTTGGAGGGGAGTGTGGAGCGGACAAGGGAGTCACAGAGAGAGTGGTCTCTCCGGAAGGCAGACAAGGGTGGGGATGAAAAAATGTCTTGGGTGGTGGGGTCGGATTGTAGATGGCGGAAGTATCGGACGATGATGCGTTGTATCCGGAGGTTGGTGGGGTGGTATGTGAAAGCGAGAGGGATCCTCTGGGGGCTGTTGTGGCGGGGGCGGGGCGTGAGGGATGTGTTGTGGGAAATGCGGGGGATGTGGTCAAGGGTGTTCTCGACCACTGCGGGGGGAAAGTTGCAGTCCTTGAAGAACATGGACATCTGGGATGTGCGGGAGTGGAATGCCTCACCCTGGGAGCAGATGCGGTGGAGGTGGAGGAATTGGGAATAGGGGTTGGAATTTTTGCAGGGGGGTGGGTGGGAGGAGGTATTCTGGGTAGCTGTGGGAGTCAGTGGGCTTGAACTGGACGTCAGTTTCTAGCTGGTTACCTGAGATGGAGACTGAGAGGTCCAGGAAGGTGAGGGATGTGTTGGAGATGGCCCAGGTGAACTTGAGGTTGGGGTGGAAGGTGTTGGTGAAGTGGATGAACTGTTCGAGCTCCTCTGGGGAGCAAGAGGGGTGCCAATACAGTCATCAATGTAACGGAGGAAGAGGTGGGGTTTGGGGCCTGTGTAGGTGCGGAACTTATCTTAACCAGTTTGCAGTAACCCTTTTTAACTTGGGAACTCTGTGCAGTACAACAGATAAAGGCATACATAATAGACTGAGGGGTCGGTAATGGGGACAAGAATGAAGAGAAAGTCGTACACACCTGTTTGAAAGCTTTATCAAGGAAAAGTCATCTTTATCAGATTCAAATGTTGCACTTTAATTGAACTTCATTAAAGTGTTATCAATCTCTTCACAGGACTCTCAGTAAACAATCTTAAATATTTAAGTAAACCCTCTCAAATCAACACTCGCTATTTACTTCTGAGGATTTGTTACACCTGATCCGCTGTTCCCTACCATTGTATTTGAACTGTTGTCAGAATATGCTGGTAATATCCATTCAATAAGAGTCAGACAGGCTGTTCCTTGGTCTTTGAGGACTGGCTGCTTTCAGAATCTGCAGTCATTGATTTGGGCTTCCCCTCTCATCTAGGGCTGGTTCTGGTCTTTGGGTCATCTTGCCGAGGTGATCTTTCTGGGTCTGCTCAGTCTGATGATGCTCAGTATGAGGTACAAAGAGCTGGCGATGCTGTGAAGCCCGGCTGCCAGTCGAAGAGATAATGGGAACTGCAGATGCTGGAGAATCCAAGCCCAGTTCGTCCCCTCCCCCCACTGCACCACACAACCAGCCCAGCTCTTCCCCTCCAACCACTGCATCCCAAAACCAGTCCAACCTGTCTCTGCCTCCCTAACCTGTTCTTCCTCTCACCCATCCCTTCCTCCCACCCCAAGCTGCACCTCCATCTCCTACCTACTAACCTCATCCCACCTCCTTGACCTGTCCATCTTCCCTGGACTGACCTATCCCCTCCCTACCTCCCCACCTATACTCTCCTATCCACCTATCTTCTTTTCTCTCCATCTTCGGTCCGCCTCCAACCCTCTCCCTCTTATTCCAGAACCCTCACCCCATCCCCCTCTCTGATGAAGGGTCTAGGCCCGAAACGTCAGCTTTTGTGCTCCTGAGATGCTGCTGGGCCTGCTGTGTTCATCCAGCCTCACATTTTATTAGCCAGTCGAAGGTGCTCTCTGGAGACATCGTTAAGGAAGGTACAAAAGGCTCCTGGCTGCCTCTTCCATCCTCCTCTCCATGCCCTCCTCGAAGACTCTGTAGCCAATACCAGCATCAGCCAGGGAAGGTAGGGCCAATGGGGTTACTCTTTTCCATATTTCATGGTCACAGAATGTGCTTTTGAACCTTTAACCTGTAGGAAATGCTCCCTGGCTCACAGTTTACCAGTTCCCTGGTTCTGACACTGGACTTGTGTGTGTGATTGGTGGAAAAACACTGGAGACAAATGTTTCAGAGGACAAGAAAACTCTTAATTTTATTAAACAAACAAACCAAATTGATATATTTATAAAACAAGAAAGTATAGATCAAATTGAATGCCCCTTCCCCCCCCCCGTCTCTGACGAGACTGTCTCCCAGTTAATTAAATACAGTGCGTTAAATAAATACAATGATCTCAATAACCTTCGCCTCACCCCGGTGTGAGACCGCGATGTTGACTGGTTCTGCCGGAGTCACTTGCCATAGCTGGGACCCCGCGAAGGGCCGCAGGTACCGTTAACAGTCAGTCAGGCGGCGTCTGTCGAATCGGTTGGACCGGCCCGGTGAGTATCCTGGGTTTTCCTCCTGTGAGTGGTTTTGTCAGCGGGTTGTTGTGGTTGGTGTTGTCCCAGTTGGTACGTTGTATCTTGGTCGCTTCTTGTCGTCGAGTGGAGAGGTTCGTAGTGAGTTGTCAGTAGTTGGACTCGGGGTGCCCCACTCTCAGTGTAGCTTTCTCAATGGTTTGCTTCTCTCTCCATTTTTTTTGCCTCGCTTTTCGCTGCACCTTCCAGTTCACTCTCCCTCTTTTGTTGGGCTTGGTGTCTCTAGTTATACCCCAACAACAGGCCCCCTCATATCTCCCATCAAACCCGTGAGCTGTTGTTCCTCCTTTCAGGGCTAAATAGTTTCCCTAAGTGTATCTGTTCAGTTCGCATCATGGTGTGAAGGTTCAAAGGTGAACAGGTTTTCGTGTAACACAATGTTGAGGAATGTTTGTGCCTGAGTGTTGATTTGGAAGTGAATGGGTTTATACCTGTGTAGGCTCCGAAGGGTCTGAAATTGAGGTTTTGTTTCCTGTAGGCTTGCCTGTGTGGGTTTAGCTGAGACACAAATGGGAGGTTTTCCTTTTGGTTTTGCTTAGCTCGCCCCTCTCCCAGACATCTGCCCCTGGGCTTGTATATTGTGCAGTGTGTTCCAGCCAGCCTGTTCCTGGCTCAGTTGCAGCCCTTAGTTCCTGGAGTCCTAGTGACTTTAATCCAATATACTATTATTCCCATAATTTGTCCCATGAGAGGGTTTTTAAGTCCAGGGCATGTCCAACTACTGATGGGGATTTTTGACCTTATATTTCCCTCCCTTTGATACTGTACAAACTAGAGTATCACCTTGGGTGGGCAAAGAAAACACTGAGGCCTTGAAACCAGCTTCTCAGATTAGCTAAACTAAACTTGTCTTGTAATGGTGCATGGCCCCCTCCTGATAAAGGAAAACAGACAACATCAGGAAAAGATATACGGTACATGTTACATTCCAATCCAAACACCAACACCAATCACAAACTTCAAAATCTCCCTTCCCCCTACTGCATCCCAAAATCAGCTTGTCCCTGTCCTTCCTCCCACCTATCCCTTGCCTCCACCCACCTCAAGCCCCACCCCCATCTCCTACCTACTAACCTCATCCTGCCCCCTTGACCTGTCTGTCCTCCCTAGACTGATCTATCTCCTCCCTACCTCCCCAGCTGCATTTACATTCACTTGCTGCAACCCTGCCCCTCTGACCTGTCTGTCTCCTCTCCACCTATCTTCTCCTTTTATTCATCTTGTATCCACCCTCTCCATATTTATCTCAGAATCCCCTTTCCCTCCTGATTTCTGAAGAAGGGTCTACTCCCAAAACGGTCAGTCCTGAGCAAGGGGCTCACCTTTGTCCCCCTACAACCACACATCAACGAATACCAGTCACGGTCGGACATAGAGCAGTTTTTCCGCCGTCTTCGCCTGCATGCCTACTTCTTCAACCGGGAACCCAACCCTCCTTCCACTGACCCCTTCACCCGCTTCCAACACAAGTCCTCCTCCTGGACACCACCCCCAGGCCTCCTACCCTCCCTCGACCTCTTCATCTCCAACTGCCGTCGAGACATTAACCGCCTCAACCTCTCCACCCCTCTCACCCACTCCAACCTCTCCCCCGCAGAACGGGCAGCCCTCCGCTCCCTCCGCTCCAACCCCAACCTCACCATCAAACCCGCAGACAAGGGTGGCGCAGTGGTAGTATGGCGTACTGACCTCTACATCGCCGAGGCCAGACGCCAACTCTCCGACACCACCTCCTACCGCCTCCTCGATCATGACCCCACACCCGAGCACCAAACCATCATCTCCAACACCATTCATGACCTCATCACCTCAGGGGACCTCCCACCCACAGCCTCCAACCTCATTGTTCCCCAACCCCGCACAGCCCGTTTCTATCTCCTTCCCAAAATCCACAAACCTGCCTGCCCTGGTCGACCCATCGTCTCAGCCTGCTCCTGCCCCACCGAACTCATCTCCACCTATCTGGACTCCATTTTCTCCCCTTTGGTCCAGGAACTCCCCACCTATGTCCGTGACACCACCCACGCCCTCCACCTCCTCCAGGACTTCCAATTCCCTGGCCCCCAACACCTCATATTCACCATGGACGTCCAGTCCCTGTACACCTGCATTCCGCATGGAGATGGCCTCAAGGCCCTCCGCTTCTTCCTGTCCCGCAGGCCCGACCAGGCCCCCTCCACCGACACTCTCATCCGCCTAGCGGAACTCGTCCTCACACTCAACAACTTCTCTTTTGACTCCTCCCACTTCCTACAGACTAAGGGGGTGGCCATGGGCACCCGCATGGGCCCCAGCTATGCCTGCCTCTTTGTAGGTTACGTGGAACAGTCCATCTACCGCACCTACACAGGCCCCAAACCCCACCTCTTCCTCCGGTACATTGATGACTGTATCGGCGCCGCCTCTTGCTCCCCAGAGGAGCTCGAACAGTTCATCCACTTCACCAACACCTTCCACCCCAACCTTCAGTTCACCTGGGCCATCTCCAGCACATCCCTCACCTTCCTGGACCTCTCAGTCTCCATCTCAGGCAACCAGCTTGTAACTGATGTCCATTTCAAGCCCACCGACTCCCACAGCTACCTAGAATACACCTCCTCCCACCCACCCTCCTGCAAAAACTCCATCCCCTATTCCCAATTCCTCCGCCTCCGCCGCATCTGCTCCCACGATAAGACATTCCACTCCCGCACATCCCAGATGTCCAAGTTCTTTAAGGACCGCAACTTCCCCCCCACGGTGATTGAGAACGCCCTTGACCGCGTCTCCCGCATTTCCCGCGACACATTCCTCACACCCCGCCCCCGCCACAACCGCCCCAAGAGGATCCCCCTCGTTCTCACACACCACCCTACCAACCTCCGGATACAACGCATTATCCTCCGACACTTCCGCCATTTACAATCCGACCCCACCACCCAAGACATTTTTCCATCCCCACCCCTGTCTGCTTTCCGGAGAGACCACTCTCTCCGTGACTCCCTTGTTCGCTCCACACTGCCCTCCAACCCCACCACACCCGGCACCTTCCCCTGCAACCGCAGGAAATGCTACACTTGTCCCCACACCTCCTCCCTCACCCCCATCCCAGGCCCCAAGATGACATTCCACATTAAGCAGAGGTTCACCTGCACATCTGCCAATGTGGTATACTGCATCCACTGTACCCGGTGCGGCTTTCTCTACATTGGGGAAACCAAGCGGAGGCTTGGGGACCGCTTTGCAGAACACCTCCGCTCAGTTCGCAACAAACAACTGCACCTCCCAGTCGCAAACCATTTCCACTCCCCCTCCCATTCTCTTGATGACATGTCCATCATGGGCCTCCTGCACTGCCACAATGATGCCACCCGAAGGTTGCAGGAACAGCAACTCATATTCCGCCTGGGAACCCTGCAGCCATATGGTATCAATGTGGACTTCACCAGTTTCAAAATCTCCCCTTCCCCCACTGCATCCCTAAACCAGCCCAGTTCATCCCCTCCCCCCACTGCACCACACAACCAGCCCAGCTCTTCCCCCCCACCCACTGCATCCCAAAACCAGTCCAACCTGTCTCTGCCTCCCTAACCGGTTCTTCCTCTCACCCATCCCTTCCTCCCACCCCCAGCCGCACCCCCAGCTACCTACTAACCTCATCCCACCTCCTTGACCTGTCCGTCTTCCCTGGACTGACCTATCCCCTCCCTACCTCCCCACCTACACCCTCTCCACCTATCTTCTTTGCTCTCCATCTTCGGTCCGCCTCCCCCTCTCTCCCTATTTATTCCAGTTCCCTCCCCCCATCCCCCTCTCTGATGAAGGGTCTAGGCCCGAAACGTCAGCTTTTGTGCTCCTGAGATGCTGCTTGGCCTGCTGTGTTCATCCAGCCTCACATTTTATTATCTTGGAATCTCCAGCATCTGCAGTTCCCATTATCTCTCTCTCTCTCTACTCCCAAAACGTCAGCTTTCCTGCTCCTCTGATGCTGTGTTTGTCCAGCTCTACACCTTGTTATCACCAATACTTTGTAATGACTTTGATCCATTTGAAAACCACAATATTTCCTGTGGCACGCAGCCATGTTTTAATTCTGTTCATATCAAATGCCAGGTCCGTTGGAGATGTTTTGGTGCTGGGATGTTGGTGCTCGTCCCCTAGCCCACCAGCTGGCACCTAACAGTTACAGCACAATCCCCAATTGACATACCACCAAACTGTGGGAGATCACCCTTATCCAGGTGGGAATTTCAACATCTAACCCCTGGTCCCACCATGATTGCACTGTCAGTTCTGTTATCTCCCTTCCAATCTTCCCAGTAGTCTATTCAAGGGCATAGAAGTGCTTTTGGGAGACTTCTACTGCCTTAAAGAAGGATGTGAGCTGTTCTGGTAGGGAGAGGGAATAGGATACCCAAAGTAGGCCATAGTCCAGCAGGTCGGTGACGTTTCCCTTGCAGTGAGGTGACTCATGGAAGTTTGGAATCGGGGTAATGTGTTCTCGGGCCACTTGAACTTCCACTTGTGGGTTAAAACAAGAACTGCTGTTGTTCACCAGATGTATCAAGTGCTGCTTATACCGATAGCTGGATCCGCTCCTGGTGAAAGGCCCCAATAGAACCTGCTGCCTAGGTATACCACCTGTGGAGGAACATGGCCCTGTGCCATTACCTCCCATGGTGCAATTTTTCAGCTCTGTATCCACAGCTGGGAACCCACACTGGGTTGTGAGAGGGAATTCAAGTGCTGGAGACACGGTATTACATGTGCACCCCATCTCGGGCACCCTGATAGATCGGTCCCTTTTTGGAGTGCTCCCACTTTATGACATAGGGCAGGATCATCTTGTAACAGACATGTACCCCTCCCCGAATGACTTCAGTATTCTCCACCTTGTAAACTGGTGGCTTCAGTAATCACTGGCATCCTCACATCTATCCCCATTAGTCTGTGGTTAGACCGCCCACAATCCACAGGGACAGGCTAGGACTGTGAGGCCAGGCAGAGCTGGCACAGCCTGACTGAACTGCTAGAAGGTGGAAGAGCCGTGAGGTGTTCATTGTCGATCCACGAGGGAGCCTGACCCTGCCGTAAATCCTCCAGGTTACTGTGGCTTTCGCTCAGTAACCAAGCCCCATACAGCACAAGCATTTTATTCCTTGCGGCCTCCTTGGAGGTATTTCTGACCTCCGAGTTAAAGGGTTCACTGTCTCAGCATGTCTCTCCAGCTCAGCAATAATTTCCTTTTAGGTAAACTGTCATGGCCTGTATCTGTCCCCACCACTGCGCCTTTCTCTCCCAGAATTTTGCAGAGCTATTCCTTCAAACTCTTAATCTGCAGGACTAGCTGAATGTCATTCTAGCTGTTGTTGACTGATGACCCAGTGTTATATGCTGTGGCTAAGCCCCTCTTTTCTGTCTTTCCACACCCCATTGATATTTTCTATGGCAGAGGCACTGGTTTGCCAAAGTGTAGTTTGTAAAACCTACGGAATGTTTCCCCGAGCAAGGCTGATACAGCTGTTCAGTCTCCCTTGGACACTAGTCCAGTAGACAGACTTCGGTTAAGTTTAATATCACCAATGCAATGGCATAGTGCACCCCTTGGTGCAGTAGTTTGTTGGTCAGTATTAGAACTAGGCCGTTCTCAGGGCCCTTGGTGGTGGAGGTGAGTCACCTATCTGTACCAATCCTGACAGCAGGGTGAGTAGCGGGTTTTTTTGGGGGAGCACAGCGAGTTGAGTGGTATTAACGGCAGTAGGGCTTTTTGGGACCACACAGGAGTCCATCCTCTGAGCCCAGTGGATCCTGTCCCCAACATCCTGCCATTGCCTGCTGAGAGCACTGGACACTCCTGCTGGGCAGATCCTTTCTGACCCCCAGATTCCCACCATCAATCCCAACAGGCACTCATTCCTCCCTGGGTCCCTGTGATTGACTGTAGATGTCGTTGTCCCAGTCATACCCAAACAGTGGTCTGGTCCCTGGTATCCCTACCCAGTTTCCTGAGCCACCAGCACTTGCCCACAGGAATATCCCCTGTACAACTCGGACAGACCCGTTTACCTTCTGGCACTCTACCCCGGAACGCTGCTATTTTTATTCTTGGGCATGGGGTGGATGCCTCCCCATAGGTGAACCCAGTGTGACTGGAGTACTGGGTCAAATTTGACCCCTACCCCCTCCCACGGTAGAAGTAGGGGGTGGCCTCTTTCACGTCCAGCATCCTGCCTCCAGTGCTGACGGCAGGGGCTCTACTCACTCCCTCCTGAACATCCGTACATCAGAGATTCCTGAGTATCACCCCTGTGTCCAGTGCTGACTCTGATAAGAGCGAATAGTACCAGCACCCTGTCCACTTTAAGTGCAGATTTCCTGAAAAAACAATATGGGACAATCGAACATTCTCCGGTTCAGCTCCACGTTAAGCAGTTTAACACATTGTAACATGCAATATCTTCCCCCTTGCCCCTACGTGAACTACGTACAGATAAAACTGACGTTTGGGTGACCAGACTAGACCCTGCAGGTTCTGTACCTCCTGTGGTCTCCGGATGACCAGTGTACTGGGGACCAGGGTGTCCTCTGTTTTGGGGTTCAGACGGTTCTCCTCAGTGTTTGTTTCCCCCCCCCCCCCCCCCCTTTCTAACTGGAGGTCCACCCGAGACCCTTATTATGGATGGGCTGGCCTTGCCTGACAGTGTCTTCCCTGACCTCCGTGACTGTTGGGACTGTGTCTTTCCCTGGGACCTCCTCACTGCCTATGGCTGTTACATGGCCTGTGGGCTCTCCCCATCCCAGGGCTGCTACCTGGCTTCCCACCCCTTGGCACCATAGTGTCCCCTTCTTTCGGGCACCTCCCGACTCCCAAACTACAGGTGGGCTGATCTGGCCAGGGAGGGTCTTTGTTGCTGCAGGGCTTGAGGCCTGTGGGGTTGTATCTTCCCCTGGGGGCTGCCAAGAGTCTGGTGCTGCTGTGTCATCTGTGACTTGTGGGCTTGTGCCCTGCCCAGGGGGCTGTGGGTAACTTCCTGAGTCTGAAATCATAGGCAGGCTAACCTGCCCTGTGAGGCAGTTCACTCACCTGGGCCCTGCAGCTTGTGGAACTGGGGCTTCCCCAGGGGGCTCCCCACCTCCAGGGCCACTGCCTGGTTGCCTGCCCCCTTGCTGTGAACGACACCACCTGGCTGCCTCATTACTTCATGCAGGCACTACCTTCTTTCCCCCAGCCAGTATTCCCAGGAGAGGGTTAAGAGTGTGATCCTGTGCCTGGACCATCGTTGGGGAGGAAACCTAGCACCCTGCTTTGCTCCCTGTCTACCCTGGGCTGCTGCTGTCAAGCCTGAGCCCCTCGGTTCCCAGCAGGTACCTGTTTGGGTTCCTTTCCTGGCCGGTGTGCCAGCCTGGTGCTTGCCCTCAGTGGGGGGTCCAGTCTTTCCTTCCTCCCTGCACCTGCACTGTTGGCCCCAGGAATTTTCCTGCCTGCCAGCCCACCTGTGCCTTCTTTGGGTTCACCCCGAACCCTTCCAACTTGAGTCATGGGCCAGGGTTCTGGTGTGGGGTTGTGGGTGCTGTTGTACTAGTTTCTGTGGCTGTCATCCCTGTCCCTGTGAATGCAGTCTGGAATGCTTTTAAAAACTCCTCAAAGGAGTTAGGGTAATACTGTGCTACTGGACCCGGTTCTCGGGCGAGCACCAGAGGATCTCTCCCCTCACCCTTCTTCTGTGAGTTGGAGCAAGCCTTCCACAAGTGTCCGGTATTCCCACACCCAAAACATATGCCTTTCCTATCAGGAGAGCAACCTCCCTCCCGGCATCACTTTCTCTTGCCCTGGAAGGGCTTGACCTCAATTTTTTTCCTTGGGTACTGCGGGTAGTGATTTGGAGATTTCCCCCTGCCTCGCTGATTAACTGCTCTTCGTGCTGCCACACCAGGACTCTTTCTCCACGCACCCCCCCCCCCCTCGACACAGGTGACTGGGCCTTCCCAATGGCCCGACAATCTGCACCCTTCTCACCCCTTTGCCCTTTATGCCAATCTGGCCTGCTCCTGGGCTGATCAGGCAAACCATGCCTCTAGCCTGGGACAGAGCTAGGTTTAGCTTATGAATCTGTTCCTGGCAAGGACCGTAATTTCCCGTACTGAGCCCTTCACTGCAGGCTACCCTATAGGCTCTCTGCGTATTCCTCAGCTTCTCCTCCTGCACTTTAACCTGTTCCCCCGACAGCTATTCTCCTGTTTTTGTGCCCGCTCACTTGTCTTGACTTCTGTAACTTGACACTGCAGGTAATCTGAGATAATGGGAACTGCAGATGCTGGAGAATCCAAGATAGATAACCAAGTGTGAAACTGGATGAACAGAGCAGGCCAAACAGCATCTCAGGAGCACAAAAGCTGACGTTTCGGGCCTAGATCCTTCCTGCTGTATTCATCCAGCTTCACACTTGGTTACCGCAGGTAATTTGTCTGATCCTTGTACCTTTCCTCCATTTGCCACCTTTCTTGCCTATCTCGCTGCAGGTCCTCATGCAGCATTTCTCCCATTCTGGTTCTTGAGGTGCAGCCCTCCTCTGCATCCCTCAGCACTGCTTTTAGCTCCTCAACCTTCTTGTGCAGCACATGGACCTGCCCCTGTAGGCATGAAAGCCACATTGCCTTTTCTGTGGGGCAGTTATTCTTCTTACTCTCTGTCCACTCAGCTGGACACTGTGCCTTTAGTAAGTCCAGTACCCTTTTTTTTGAGAGATTCACTTTGAATATATGAGGAAATCCTCTCCTCCACCATTAGGTTCTTAGTCTCTGTTACACACCGCACCCCCCCCCCCCCCCCCCCCGACCCCAGAGCACCACATTCACTCTGCTAGTGTCCCTTCGTGTTTGCAATTCTGTAGAGAGTGCTGCCAGGTTGACAGTTTACCAGCTCCCTGGTTCTGACACTGGGCTTATGGGTGTGATGTGGTGTGGTCAAAAAATAGTGGAGGCAAATGTTTGAGGACATGACAACTCCTGATTTTATTAAACAAATAAACAAAACTGATATTTACACAACAAGCAAGTGTACATCAAATTGAAACTCTCCTTTCTCTGACTGAGACTGTCTTCTAGTTAATTAAATAGTGGGTAAAATAAATACAGTGGATGACTGTTACTACACTAATAGGGGGAAGAGAGAGAGAGAGAGAGAGAGAGTTACCTGCTCTCACCCACTTCCCTTCCTGAGAGGTGCCCTACACCACTGACACCAAACCCCCCTTTCCCTGTCTATGACTCACCCAGCTGGGCTAGAGGCCTCAGTGACCTTACGCCCATCGCTGGTGTGAAAACTGCGATGTTGACTGGTTCTGTCCGGAGTCACTTTCCACAGCTGGGACTCCGCAAAGGGCCGCAGGTACCGATAATAGTCAGTCGGGCGGTGTCTGTCGACGCGATTGGACATGTGGGACTGGCCCGGTGAGTACCCTGGGTTTTCCTCCTCTTGGTGGTTTTGTGAGCGGGTTGTTGTTGTTATTGCTGGTGTTGTATCTCGGTCGCTTCTTGTCGTCGAGTGGAAGTTCGTAGTTAGTTGTCAGTAGTTGCACTCGCTGTGCTGGTTCCGTGGTGCGCCACTCTCAGTGCAGCTTTCTCAATGTTTTGCTTCTCTCTCCTTTTTTTGCCTCGCTTTCCGCTGCACCTTCCAGTTCACTCTCCGTCTTTTGTTGGACTTGGTGTCTCTAGTTATACCCCAGCAACAGGCCCCCTCATATCTCCCACCAAATCTGAGCGCTGTTGTTTCAGAGATCATATGAACTGCAAATGCTGGAGAATCCGACATAACAAGATGTAGAGCTACATGAACACAGCAGGCCAAGCAGCATCATAGGAGCAGGAAAGCTGACGTTTCGGGCTAAACCTTTCTTCAGAAATGGGAGTGGGGCAGGAGATTCTGAAATAAGTAGGGAGAGAGGGGGAGGCAGATAAAAGATGTGGAGAGGAGACAGACAGGGCACAGAGGTGGGGATGGAGCCAGTAAAGGTGAGTGCATGTGGGAAATTAGGGAGGGGGTAGGTCAGTCCAGGGAGGATGGAGAGGTCGACGGGGTGGGATTAGGTTAGTAGGTAGGAGATGGGGTGGGGCTTGAGATGGGAGGACGGACAGGTTAGGGAGGTGGGGATGAGCTGGGCTTGTTTTAAGAACTGTCCACTTCCCCCTCTCCCTATTTATTTCAGAACCCGCTTCCCCTCCCCCATTTCTGAAGAAGGGTCTAGCCCCGACACGTCAGCCTTGCTGCTCCTCTGATGCTGCTTGGCCTGCTGTGTTCATCCAGCTCTACACCTTGTTATCTGTGAGCTGTTGTTCCTCCCTTCTAGGCGAAAAGGTTTCCTGAGTACTGGAGTGAGTGATTAATTGTTTTTCATTCAGAAAGCATGGTTTTCCTGGGTTTGGAATGTCTGGCATTTCCTTTTGATGGGTATCTGTTCAGTTCGCATCATGGTGTGTAGCTTCCAAGTTGAAACAGGCTTTCATGTAACAGTGTTATGGAATGTTCTGTAACTTTGTGTCTGAGCACTGATTCTGGAAGTGAATGGTTTGATAATTGCATAGGCTCCAAAGGATCTGAAGTCATAGAATCCCTGCAGTGTGGAAACAGGCCCTTTGGCCCAACAAGTTCACACCGACACTCAGAGCATCCCACCCAGACCCAAGTTCTATGACCCATCTAATCTACACATCGCTGAACACTCTGAGCATTTTAACCAGGCTAACCCACCTATCCTGCTCATCTGGACTGTGGGAGGAAACCGGAGCACCTGGAGGAAACCCACGCAGACTTGGGGAGAATGGGCAGCTCTGTGTGGAGCTTGCACAAGGCTTGAATTGAACCCAAAGCACTGCTGCCTCGCAGCACCAGGGACAACCACTGAGCCACCAATCTTTGAGGTTGTTTATTTCCTGTCAACTGGCTTACATTGTTTTAGATGAGATATGAATGGGCGGTTTTCCTTTTGCTCTCCTTTAGCTAGATCCAGTCCGAAACATCTGCCCCTGGGCTTGATATTCCAGTTGGTTCCAGCCAGCGTTTTTCTGGCTAAGTTGCAGCCCCTGGTTCCTGGAGTCCCAGTGACTTGAAGCCGATATACTATAATTCCCATAACGTCTCCCTCGAGAGGGTTTTTAAGTCCAGGGCATGTCCAACTACTGATGATGGCTTGTAAGGTGGGCCAAAAATCCCCAAGTGTTGGTCTTGTCACACTATGCCTCTGATCTCTTTATTGAGTTGAGTGTCACCAAGTCTAGGTAGCATTCTTTGAACAAAGCGGGTTTACTGGATGTGTATACAATGGTTTGTTCTGAAATAATGTTTTCATTAGGACCTGGCCAGGCAGTTCCAGGCCTGTCTGGTTTCGATTGGAAGTTGCTTGTTCAAGGCCTGGCTGGATGAATACCATCTGTTCCAGCTCTGTAGTCTGCAAATAGCAGAGTCTGGCTAGGTTTAAACTCTGCTTTCGCATTTCAAGTTTTTATCTGCACTAATTTTAAAAATGTCAGCATTTCTATAACAATCCTGGAGGTCATGTGCTCAGCTGACACAACAGTACCAATAGTTGGTGTGAAGCGGTAGTGGCCCAGGGCAGGAAACATTAGCACTACTATTTTAGGCCCGAAACGTCAGCTTTTGTGCTCCTGAGATGCTGCTTGGCCTGCTGTGTTCATCCAGCCTCACATTTTATTATCTTGGAATCTCCAGCATCTGCAGTTCCCATTATCTCTCAGCACTACTATTTGCTCATTTCTTCTAATGAGATGAGGGCATTGCTGTCAAGGCTGGCATTTGTTGCCCATCCCTAGTTGTTCTTGAAATGACGACTGATTCTCTAGACTGCTTCAAAGGGCAATTATAGTCTACCACATGAATAAGACTCTTGGAGTCACATATAGACCAGACAAAATAAGAACAAGAAACTTCCTTCCCAAAAAGACATCCACAAACCAGCTGGTTTTTAAAAGCAAAATGACAATCAAGTGGTTACATGGTCATCATTTACACAATATTGATTAATTCTGTCACATGACTCTTTGAAGCATGATGCATCGTCATACGAAACTCATAACATTCATGATGTCTAACAAAATGGTACAATATATGGAACACATTTGACAAGTTGCACCTGTCTTTTTTTTTAAAGAGTTCATCAATTGTTCTAACCACCTTGACCTTTCTGTGAAGCTGAGCAATTTTCTCCACTTCAAATGTTTATCCATTTCCCTTTTTTTAAAGGTTGTTATTGAATCTGTTTCTGCCAGCTTTTTGGGTGATGTGCTCTAGAATCTAATAACGCATTATTCGAATAAAGTTATCTGCCCTGGCTAAATCTTTAGCTAATTATCATGAATCTGCATCTTCTGGCTACTGAACCTTCAATCACGGGAAACAGTTCTTCCTTACTCGTTATATGAAAACCTTTTATACATCTGTAAGGTATCCTCCACTCTGCTGTAGAGAACAAGTCCAACAGCTTTGCTCTATCTAGTAACTGATGTTCCTCATCCTTGTTACAAATCAAATAAATCTCCTGTCTATTCTCTCCAACCCTTAGCTTCCTTCCTAATGTATGCTGCCCAGAAGCACCCAGAAATTCAACATTGCAGTTGAAGCCTAATCAGTCATTTACAATGGTTTAATATTAATTTCTTGTTCACGTACATCTTGACTTTCACAGTACAGGTAAGATCACTAAATGTATTTCCATATTCAAAGATGTCTGTACATAATTAAATACGTGGTCCACACATTCAATTTTAGTTCTTTATTTTTATCCTTTTCTTCATCTGAACATACAAGTGAACGCAGAAATCAGGAGCAGGAAAGGGTTATTCAGCCCTTCTTGCTTACCCCTTCATTCAATGAGATTGGAATTATCGAATAACCACACAGTCTTTCCCCCTCACCACATCCCTGACCCCATCCAGACCACACAATTTCTGTCTTTAAGCTTTCTGCCTTGAAATATTCAAAGACTCTGCTTCTATCACTTTTGAGGATAAAAGGTCCAGAGACTTGCAACACTCAGTGCTCTGTGAGAAAATAAATGTCCTTATTTCAGTCCTAACAGGGTTACTTTTCATTCTAAAGTAAATCTTACTCTGGATTCTCCCACAAGAGAACCTCCTTTCTACATTTACCCTGTGGAGGTGCTTCAGGATCTGACAGGTTTATTCAAGCCCCCTTTTACTCTTTGAAACTGTAGTAGATAGAAGCCCAGCCTGGTCGACCTTTTCTGATGAGCCAATCTGTCCATTCCAGGTAAAAGTCATTAACTTCTGTCTCCACTGTTCCCAAAGAATTTACATACTTCATTAAATAAGAGACCAATACTATACAGAGTACTCCAGATGCTGTCTCACCAATACTCCAAACAACGAAAGCATAACCTTTTGCGCAGCTGTTGTTAAATTTCCCTTGCGATAAGTAATAACTTTCCATTAGCTTTCCTAATAAGTTGCTGTATTTGTGTACAAACTTCTTGCAATTCATGCAGTATTATCTATCCAGATGCCTGTACATCTGAGTTCTTTCTAGCTAAATGAACAATATCCCACATTATACCCCATTAACCAGATCTTTGCCCACTCACTTATCCTTTCTGTAATGTTTTGTAGTCGCCCTATTAGTCTTCACAATTTACATTCCTAACCAGCTCAGTGTTGTCAACAGATTGGTCAACCCTATATTCCAGCCTTTCAATCAAATTTGCTTCCTGTTTTTGACCTCTTCCCAAGATGATGACTGGCTGACTGTTCACTCTAGATACATCTTGTACTCATTGAGCCTCCTATGTGTTCTCAATTGAATTTCAAATTGAAATTAACAATTAGGAAATTCAGTTGTGTCATCTATTTTTTCAAAAAAAGTCTCGTTATTCAGTTCTGCAGCAAGTAGTGACTCAGGGAAAACACAGGCAATCACTGAATTTGAAGGAGTTGGTGAAATGAATGGTTTTGTGAGCTAACAAACTGATACCTAAAAATGGACTCCATCTGCCTGTACTTATAGCAGATACATGAAACCTTTTTTTTCTAGAGTGCAAAGGGCTTTGCTCATATACATAACGTCAAGCCCTGACTATTGGTTTTGGTCATTACAGAACACATTAGACATAAGTCTGGCATTTATTTAAACTTTTTTTGAAGTAGAAAAGTGATTAGACTAAAGTATTTTAAACAGCGCTAAGTCTGGTCCTTGTTGTCAGCATATTCAATATGTTTTCCTATCTCAGAAGTGGAAAGGTAAAATGTCATCTAATCTAATAGAAATGGACGGATGTGCCTTTCTGAAGCTTCCAATTTCTAAAAAGGAATAGTTATACATGTTTGCTTGTTTTGTCATGATAACTGAAAATGTCACACCAAATTTTTTCTGCCATTTCCTCATCCTGAATGAGTGCTATGAAAAATATTATTACCCTGCTACAAACAATGCCTGCAGCAAAATAAAAGTGTTGTTACTGTAATTTTATTTTATAAATTTATCTCCGCAAGAGAGTGGGGGGCCGGGGGGAAGATTCACATAAACATTTGTCCGTAGACTACCAATGCCATCTGCTGGGAAAATGAGACACATGGATGATGCAAACAGTTGATTAAACATATTGGACTGGTTTCACTTGAACAACTTCAGTCAGTCCATTTCCATGTGCACAATGTATAATTATTACATCTAATCTAAGGTACATTGCTAAATTTTATTATTAAATGATTGACTAATAGAAATTAAATAGTGTGATATTGGTAACATAATCCTGGACAGGTTACTGCTGATTAATTATGTAGGACCATGTTCTTCGTTGTAACTCAAACCAATATAACTCTTGACCACTGGCCATAAATCTCAATACCACAAGTGCTCTACTTTCATCGATCGTTAAAAATCTTTGTGGAGTTCAGACTAGCTGAATTGGTTCTCTTATCTGATGTTTGTTTGTTTGTTTGTCTTTGTCTTTGCTTTTTCTTTCCCTTGCCCAGGTTTCCAAAGGCACTTTTTTTTAACGTGTAGCTTATTGGAATGGTTCTGGAAGTGAGATTGCATTTAAGTACAAGCCTGGAAAATTTGTGGTTGTTCTCCTTTAAAGTGGAGAAGTCTGAGGAAATTTGACAGGCTTGTTTAAAATCTGATGAAGGGTCCAGGCCCGAAACGTCAGCTTTTGTGCTCCTGAGATGCTGCTTGGCCTGCTGTGTTCATCCAGCCTCACATTTTATTATCTTGTTTAAAATCATGATGGTTTGAGTAAATAAATGGAAACTGTTTCCAATGGTTAATATCCAAAGGATTTTAGATGACTGGCAAAAATGCAGAGAAAAGGAAAAGAATAACCTATGGAGAGAGAAACTCAGTTAATATTTCAAGTCTGGTATGACTTCAGACTCTTAAGAATCATACCAGGCTCAAAGTTAAGTTGGTTTCTCTCCACAGATAATGGAGATCTGCTCAGTTTCTGCAGCATTCTCTGTTTCAGATTTCCACAATCTGCATTATTTGCCTTTTTATAAAGAGAAAATTCTTTGTCTTGGATTGGAATACATCGTCTTTTAGTACAGTGGATAAAAGTTAATTATAACAATCAAAAGGGGATTGGAAAAATTCTTGAAGGAGAAAAATGTTTCAGGCTCAGGGAATAGCAGATGATTTGGGTCTAATTAGATTGCTATTTGAATTACCGAACACAGTCACAGTGAGCTGACTAGCTTCTTACTGTCGTGTATGTTTCCAGGATCATACTTTAAGAGGTTAGTAAATCAATGTACTGTTTCTTTTGGACCATATTTTGAAATTAAGTAAAGGTAAACTAAAAGTAAAAGTTCATATTCACTCAGTATCCTGAGCACTGACCATGATTTAGGTTTCTAAGATCAAAGTAATTATAGTCATCACCAGGAATTGTTGCATTCGGCAGCAGAGGAAGAAAAGGTTTGGAACTGTCTGTGAATAAGGCATATCAGTTAAATCAACATGTGACCATCAGTGAATGTATGGACAACCTGGCCAAATAAAGCAATGTACTGAATGTCACCTTTTTCCTTCCTCTTCAGCTGTTGCCCTCATGATGATGTTTTGCTCTCCTGAGTACAGCGGAGCTCCTCCCAGGGCAATTCCGCTATAAGAATATTTGATTAAGCATCCTAATGGACCACTTGATGATGATGATGATCATGATATTCTGTGGTTCCTTTTGCCATATGGTTAGTGACCATGTGTGTATTGGTTGCACACTGGTGCTGTGAGTCAGGTGGTTAGTTCACCACCTATATGGCTCCTTTCAGTTTCCCATTGTGAATCAAATACAAATGGCACAGTACATGGGGAGAGAATGAAGGTATCCTGACTGTTTTCAAGGTTAGGTACATAATACGCTAAGTGCAGTTGGTCACTAGCCAATCACTGAGGGAAAAGAATCCCATCTGTTTTGCAGTAGATTTCAGAATTGACAGGCAGCAGTCACAATGTTGTACAGATAGTCAATTGCATCCTTCCACGCTGGAGAAGCCTTCTGTTCCAGTAAAGCAATATTTTCAATCTAGTCTCGCGCTCAAAATGAAATACATGCACATCCTTTCCTCTGCAGAGCCTCCGTGATCTCCCTGATACGAGCTTGAACAGCAAACTGGAATATGGTACAAACGTCTCAAATAAAATAAGGCATGGCATTTGGAAAGATATGAATACATTCACGAGAACTATTGCATGAATGAGTATCCTCATTTATGAGCATAGATCAAAGAAGATGGGATTGTGCTCCATACAGGAAAAACACTGAGAAGAGAGTTGATGGACACATTCAAAATCATGAACAAATTGGATAGAGTAGACCGGGAGAAATTGTTCGCACACGTAAAAGGAACGAGAACAAGGCGGGGGCGGGGTAGGGGGAGGTGGAATGGAGAGGGTATAGATGTAAAGTGATATGTGAAAGAAGCAACCGTGATGTGAGAAAAAGCTTTTTCACACAGCAAATAGTTAGGATATTGCATGCACTGCTTTTAAAATGTGGTGGCAGCAAGTCCAATGCCCTCTTGAATATCTTGACTGGAAGATTATTTGGATAGAAATAGTGTACAATAATTCAGAAAAGACAGGAGATTGGCGCTAGGTAATATACTCATTTGAAGAACCATTACAAGTACCATGGGCTGAATGGCCTATAACAATTCTGTGATTCTGTGCAATATTTCAGACTTCCATTGTCACTGGAATGCTGCTAAAATAATTGTAAGCCCCACTTACATAAACCCAATTAATAAGACAACAATAAGTTAAAACTTAATCTTTCCATGGTCACACAGATTGTGTCATTTGGAATGCTCCGCCTTCTCTGCTTACATTCCAATTTTTCTTCTGTTGATCTCACGCCACAAACACCTTTCTTCCACAGATTCTGCTGTTGGGTGTTTTTTTGTATAATTTGTTTTCAGTGAGAACTCTGGGCTAAAAATGCCATGGTACCTTTTGATTACTTGGATGCTGCTTTCTCTGAGAGCTAAAGGTGTTGTCTGTTGGCTGTCCCTAATTTTCCAAATGCCCTCACGTTTGTACCCTTAATGATCTATTAATTTCTTTACAATTGGTTTGGTTCTAGGTTATCAAAGCCATCAGCTTTTAAATTTGGTAGGTTTTTAGTATCTAACGGGTAGTTTTAATTTGATTTGGCTAAATTTGCAAAGGCTTATTGTCTTGATTTAAAAATGATGATTGGAAGTTCAGTACAAAATGTTTCCATTCGGGTGCTCTGTGTGCATCTGCACTTTAAACTGCTGTTCAGACATCCATTTTAACTCCAAGCTTTGAAAAAAAACACCATCTTTTAAAGGGACAATGCAATGCTTTCCCCCATTTTACGATTTTACACACATCAACTTCATAACACCTCCTTCCTTAAGAAAAATATGAACCATCATTATAAAAAGATGGTTTATTTTCTTTTTTTCTAAATCTTAACACCATTATCATGAGATACATAGGCTAGTAATTGAAAGTTACACATTTCATACTAATTCTGCATATATATTTCATTGGATCATACTGGTTCTATCTTATCTACACATTTTGTTTTAGACCAGTGATAACTGCAGTAACATTTTTTTTATAACCTGCAACTTGTGCAATCCATAAATTAAAACCATGTAACATAAGACTCCAATGAAATAGTCTCATTCTTGTCCTTTAAATCATTCCAAAAAGGCGAGAGGGTTGTGGCCTGTATACACAACTGTCTTTGAACTATTGTTGGTAACATAAGCATTAAAATGTTGTAAGACCAGACGAAAATTAATAACTCTCTTTTGCAGTGGTGGAGTATTTTCTCTGAATATTGAGTTTCTTTGAAAAAAGTAACTAACTGGCCTTTCAATTCTGCCATCGTCCTCCTGCATCAATACCACTCCAACCCCTATATCCCTGGCATCAATTGCAAGTTTAAAGGGTTTCAAGAAATTTGGTGTGGCCAAAACTAGTGCAGTGGTTAATATAGCTTTTAAATTCTCAAATTTCACCTAACATTGTTCTGTTTACCGAAATTCCGTGTCCTCCTTTTGCAAATCCATCACCTAACATTGTTCTGTTTACCGAAATTCTGTGTCCTCCTTTTGCAAATCCATCAGCGGTGCTACCACACTATTAAAGTTTGGCACAGACTTCTGGTAGAACCCACTCGGTCCCAAAAGTCGAAGCACATCTTTCTTCAAGGATGGTCTTGGAAATTCCTCAATGGCCTTCATCTTCACATTCCTCGGGGTCATCCTTTCATTATCTGATGTTGTGTCCCAAGAATGTCTCTTCTGCCTTTGCAAATTCCACTTTTGCTAAAATTATAACTAGTTTTGTCTCCTGTAGTTTCTCAAAGAGCTCTACCAAATGCAACATGTGATCTTTCCATGAATGGCTAAAGATCATGATGTCATCTATATAGATGGCACAATTAGCTAATGCTGCCACAACTGTTCATAAGTCTTTGAAATGTGGCTGATGCATTTTTTAAAATTCAAAGACATTAATTTGAATTGATACAGCTCATTTGGGGTTATAAATGCAGGAATGTCTTTTGCCGTCTCCACTAAAGATACTCGCCAGTAACCATGCAGTAAGTCCAACTTTGATGTAAGTGGCTTGTCCAACATTTTCTACACAGTCCTCCAGGCTTGGAATTGGGTATGGGTCCAAATTAATTTCAGCGTTGACCTTCCGATAATCCCGTTGAGTACCATCAGGTTTGGGAAACAACACAATCAGCAAATTCCATTCATTTTGAATCAGCTCGAAGACGTCGTCTTGGAGCATTGCTTTCACTTCCTTCTATACTTGAGCTGCTATGAGAGCATTAAGCCTGCAGGAGTGTTGTTTTATTGAACAGCATTCCCTATACCAATCTCATGCACTATAATCATCCCTATTCTGTTCCTACATATTTCTTTTTGCTGCAACAAGCCTTTCAATTCAGTTCTCTGTTCCTGAGACAGAGAGCTTATATCCTATCCCATTCTGTAAGGACTTTCTCATTTAACTTATTTTGAGGCACATCAAAGCCTAAATCATCTGGATTTGATTCCTCCCGGGGGGAGGTTACTGCCCCATCTGAGGGACAGTAACTAATACCTGTTTCTCATGTTCCTTGCCCCTGTCACAGTAGGGTTTCAACGTATTCGCGTGGCATACCTGATTTTAAATTTTTTTTTTTCTTTTCCTGTCTGACTTCTTATCATTATAATTCACCTGACTCAACTTCTACTCAATCTGATAGGGACAATTAAATCGTGCTTTTGAAGGGATCTCCTACCACTGTTAACAGCATCAATACTTTGTCCCCAGGGGCAGACTTATCCCTGTGTTCCGCATGCAGATGGCCTCAAGGCCCTCCGCTTCTTCCTGTCCCCCTGCTCCGACACTCTCATCCACCTAGCCGAACTCGTCCTCCCCCTCAACAACTTCTCTTTTGATTCCTCCCACTTCCTAGAGACAGAGGGGGTGGCCATGGGCACCCGCATGGGCCCCAGCTATGCCTGCCTCTTTATAGATTATGTGGAACAGTCCCTCTTCCGCACCTACACAGGCCCCAAACCCCACCTCTTCCTCCGTTACATTGACTGTATCGGCGCCGCCTCTTGCTCCCCAGAGGAGCTTGAACAGTTCATCCATTTCACCAACACCTTCCACCCCAACCTCAAGTTCACCTGGGCCATCTCCCACACATCCCTCACCTTCTTGGACCTCTCAGTCTCCATCTCAGGCAACCAGCTTGTAACTGATGTCCATTTCAAGCCCACCACCTCCCACCCACCCTCCTGCAAAAATTCCATCCCCTATTCCCAATTCCTCCACCTCCGCCACATCTGCTCCCAAGATGAGGCATTCCACTCCCGCACATCCCAGATGTCCAAGTTCTTCAAGGACCGCAACTTACCCCCACAGTGGTCGAGAACACCCTTGACCGCGTCTCCTGCATTTCCTGCAACACATCCCTCACACCCTGCCCCAGCCACAACCGCCCAAAGAGGATCCCCCTCGTTCTCACACACCACCCCACCAACCTCCGGATACAACGCATCATCCTCCGACACTTCCGCCATCTACAATCCGACTCCACCACCCAAGAACTTTTTCCGTCCCCACCCTTGTCTGCCTTCCAGAGAGACCACTCTTCCGTGACTCCCTTGTTCACTCCACACTGCCCTCCAACCCCACCACACCCGGCACCTTCCCCTGCAACCGCAAGAAGTGCTGCACTTGCCCCCACACCTCCTCCCTCACCCCTATCCCAGGCCCCAAGATGATTTTCCACATTAAGCAGAGGTTCACCTGCACATCTGCCAATGTGGTATACTGTATCCATTGTACCCAGTGTGGCTCACTCTACATTGGCAAAACCAATCGGAGGCTTGGGGACTGGTTTGAAGAACACCTCCGCTTGGTTCGCAATAAACAACTGCACCTCCCCATCGCGAACCATTTTAACTCCCCCTCCCATTATTTAGATGATATGTCCATCATGGGCCTCCTGCAGTGCCACAATGATGCCACCCGAGGTTGCAGGAACAGCAACTCATATTCCGCTTGGGAGCCCTGCAGCCCAATGGTATCAGTGTGGACTTCACCAGCTTCAAAATCTTCCCTTCCCACACCGCATCCTAAAACCAGCCCAGTTCGTCCCCTCCACCCACTGCATCCCAAAACCAGTCCAACCTGTCTCTGCCTCCCTAACCTGTTCTTCCTCTCACCCATCCCTTCCTCCCACCCCAAGCTGCACCTCCATCTCCTACCTACTAACCTCATCCCACCTCCTTGACCTATCTGTCTTCCCTGGACTGACCTATCCCCTCCCTACCTATACTCTCCTCTCCACCTATCTTCTTTACTCTCCATCTTCGTTCCGCCTCCCCCTCTCCCTATTTATTCCAGAACCCTCACCCCATCCCCCTCTCTGATGAACGGTCTAGGCCCGAAATGTCAGCTTTTGTGCTCTGAGATGCTGCTTGGCCTGCTGTGTTCATCCACCTTCGCACTTTATTATCTTAAATTGCAAGGCTGTATGGTTGCTTTACAAGGAAATTCATTTCTATGGTTGCTTCACAATGATATGCCTGTAACTGTCTTGAATGTTGGATCTGAAGCAAATTTATGAAAAATTGGTGTCGAATAAGGCTGGACAAAAGCATCCATACTATGTAAAATCTACCACATCAAACAACAACTATCCAATGGCAATATTAACATTGTCAGGATGGAACAGCCAGTATTTTCAGTTGCCTCCATGTCCAAATGACCCTGCCTACTCTTGGTATATTACCTGCTGTATGAGAATGATCGCAATGTTTTTGTTCACTCTGCACCAGATTTACAACCCAATCGTGATCTTTGCAATTCTGCAGACAGTAGGATCAGACCGCCCTTGAACTATGCCAAAGTATCTCATGTCAGTCCACAGTTGGTCAGCCAAATATTGCATTCAGTTTACATCTGCGGTGGAAGATTTGAAGCCATGTACATTAATACATAGAGCCCTATTCTTTGCAAGAAGAACATACATTCAGCCAGTGTGCCTGTTTTAACTTGACAAACTGTATGACAGCCATGCTGTGGTAAATTTCTCAGGCAATGTCCATGCTAACCAGTCTTCTGCTTTGTTTAAAACAGAAACAAAGCTTGCCAAAACTGTCAGTCATCATTAACTGATGTTTTCTCCAGGGCATTGCCTCTACCAAACAGAATCTACTTACCAAATAATCCCCACTCTCTCTTCTCACACAGAGTAACTATATTGTTTTCCTTTTTGTTTTGCCATTTCTTATAAAGTGTCCTGAGCAGTGCAAAATTAAAACTTTGACAAAATGTGGCTTATTTCAGCAATATTCAAGTTCCACGCTATTAAATCTCCAGATTCAGTGGGAGGGAGCATTTAATAAATGCTGGCATTTTTCTTGAATCCATTTTCAGAAGCATTCAGCTGTCCCTCCTGTTAAGTCCACTTCAGTGGGCAAAACACAATATCCTAATGGGCAGAAAGTTTCCCTGCTAGATCCTGTTTTCTGAATCTTTTTAATTGTCAGTCTTCCAAGGAGAACAAAACAAATACTCCAAGGTTCTATGTGAAGCTTGGCGGTATTGACATTAATGACCTGGGAGGATCTCCCTATTTGCCATTCAAGTCGCAAATCCTCCACTCCATATCATCCTGCCTTTTGGAACATCTTTCTGAACATGTTCAGTGATCTGTAGGTCAAGAATCAACCCGTTCCGTCACATGATGACCTTTCTGGTAGAAATTCACAAACCTGAGTTGATACCACCATCAGTTAGAAAGATGGCTGTCTTTATAGTAACCAGTGCTAGTTTAAGTTAATTCAAAGCGATTATAATGCATTTTAAACTGTACAGCAGTTTAACAGTGATTTACAGTTCTGAAAGTACTTTACCATCTGATTATTGGAACGTAATGAAAGATGCCATATAAAAGCAAACTTTTTGTACAACTTGCACAGATGAATAAAAGATGATTTTAGTATGCTGATCCAATGTAAAGATTATTTTCACCAACATTGTATGACTTTAAGTCAAGCTAGTTGTGTAATTGTGTATAGTAGTGTGATTGTATGAATGCCAGGTAGGTAGAAAAAGTGGAGAAGGAGGGGATACGAGAACAGAACGGTAGGTGTCCCTCATTCTAGTGTGGGCATTATGCTAAATTTTGCTATTCTAAGATGACCGATTCCTAATACTTATGCTTTTTGAGTTTTCGTCCAATGTTATCTGTTCTTTTGCTTGAAATGATACCATGACAATGAAGCAGAGAAATCTACATGATTGTAAGTTAAATGAGCACATCAGCTCAACCTGGATGTCAGTAAGTGGTCAATCATCAAGCAATTAGGTTGTGGACAATGATTTGATAATGTGAAGCACTTGGCAGATGTCAGTTTGTCAAGAACTTCATCTGTAGCTGGAATTTGTGCCACTGTTGAATATGTGAGTTGTGATGAAGGAGCTATAGGCAAGAAATATGGAGCAAGCAGCCTTTTTCAGGCAAATATCTTTGACAACTTATTTGAATGGTGCAGCAAATTGAGCTTGTTTTCGTTGATAAATTTTTTCCTTAATATGCTGTTTTCTCTCACCTCAGTTCTAGTTCATAATGTTGCTTTCTGGTTACCACTTCCTGCCATGCCTGTTTCACTGCTGAATTATGCAAAAGGTCCGCTGAAACAACAAATGGGGCTGCTTTCGTCTTACTCATCTTACACAGGAGCACAATTCTCCTAAACTGTAAAACAGAAACAATGTCTTTTTCCATTTGGCTAGAGTTAATCTTTCTCTGCAGCTATCACACTATATTCTGCATTCTGTTCTATTCACCCTCTTATACTTACCATAGAATCCCCTACAGTGTGGAAACCAGCCCTTTGGCCCAACAATTCCACATGAATCGTCAGAGCATCCCACTCAGGTTCTTTCTTTCTTTTCTTGCTTTCTTCCATCCTTCTCCCTCATTACATCGACAGGCAATTTAGCATGGCCAATCCACATATCCGCCACACCGTTGGACTGTAGGTGGAAACCAGAGCACCCAGAGGAAACCCACGTTGACACAGGGAGAACGTGCACATGGGCAGTCACCCGAGGTGGGATTTGAACACGGGTCCCTGATGCTAACCACTGTGCTGCCCAAAGATAATGTATGCAAGATATAACTTATCTGGTTAGCATGCAAAACAATACACTTGTACTGTATCTCAGTACATGAGACAATAAATCAAAAACTCAGACTCAGTTTTATGGCTCAACATCATTTGTTTTTCCTTGTCTTTTCTTTAACATTTCTTTCCCCTTTTCATAGCCTTTGTAAAGACTGAATATTTGACCCTTTATAGTGCTTGTAAACTTTCTCCCTCTTGCCAACTGCCACATTTGTAAACCAGTTCCTTTCATTCTTTTAACATAATTCCTTTTAACTTTTTTCTAGAGTCTGCTACATCTCTGTGTATTCTATCCTCACAGGAAGTACTTTACATTTGTCTGCTTGGAACGCTGTACTCTGTGTGCAAAGGAAAAATGATTAGCATATTCAAATAAGCTGATCTGCTTGAGATGGTGGGGTCACAATTCTGTATTTGAGCATGATTTATATGATGACTTCGGTCATACTGAATTGCAATTGAATAATCAGTCTGAAGATATTAAATGCTGTTCAAAATCTGTTAAAAGTATCATGGATCCTAATTTATTGGCATATCAAGCATTTCAGACTGGCATCTATTTTCTGAAAACCTTACAACATATATCCACTAACTTTATGTTCAGTGCTATAAACCCCTTGAACTGACAAACACATTTTATTTTTCATGACCTATCACAGTAAGAATCAAACTCATAACTTCACTAATTCCGTTTTGCCTTAAGGCAGGTTGCAACCAATATATCACAGATTTACGAACATGCTGCAGGATTTTTGTTTATTTCCATAATATTACAAACATAATATTCCTTGTTTCCATAAACATATGAATACATTACTGATGAAAAAGAAATTTAGTTTTTATATGTGTACAATAAGAGTAAGGAATTCTTGCTGTTCCCACCTCAGTGGGATCACAGTAGGATGCTGTGCATGTTTTTCATTTCCTTACCTATTGAAGAACATTAAGAATCAGGAGCAGGAGTTGACCATAATGCCCATACAGTCTCCTCTGTTTAATACACCATCCTGAGAGGTGAATACACTGTATCATCAATACCTTAGTAAAACAACGCTTGCTGAATCACTGGGTGCCGGCTAATTGCTGCATAGAAATGTTGTCCAGGAAGTCTCCGTGTGGATAGGGCCTTTTAAGGACCCATCCCTGCCTCATGCTTATGTCACAGAGTATAAGCACCACTGCTATTAATGATCCAATGCAAGGAAATACAATTTATGTTTTTCATCAGATACAAATATGGGGCAGCAGATACAAATTGGGCGGCTCGGTGGCTCAGTGGTTAGCACTGCAGCCTCACAGCACCAAGGACCCAGGTTCAATTTCAGCCTCAAGCGACTGTCTGTGTGGAATTTGCACATTCTCCCTGTGTCTGCGTGGGTTTCCTCTGGGTGCTCCGGTTTCCTCCCACAGTCCAAAGGTGTGCAGGCTAGGTGGATCGACCATGCTAAATTGCCTGTAGTGTTCAGGGATGTGTGGGCTATAGTGGGGATAGGTCTGAGTGGGACGCTTCAAGGGGCGGTGTGGACCTGTTGGGCCGAAGGACCTGTTTCCACACTCTAGGGAATCTAATGTAATCTAATCTAATCTAATTTTTCCAGCACTTATCTTGCCATTTATGCCTGACCACCATTTAAGCCAAGCACCTCTCTGTTGCAAATTGTTGAGAAGCCTATTAAGTATCACAATTAATAATTAAGATTAGATAACACAAGTAGCAGAGTTCATCCACTTCTAAACAATTTATACCAATAAGTTAATAGGGAACACTATGCATTTGTTGATTTTTTATTTGGTATTCTGACATTGCATCAGTGCCACCTTGATTGTAAAAATTCAGTGACTTTGGGCATGCCTGTAAGACATATGTGCTTGGAACACCCTACTCACAGAAATCAGTCAGTAGCACTTCATCTACTGCAAATCATCAAATATGCCTTAGGCCAAAGCTAAGGTAGTCAAGGATAATGTGGAGTTTTTTTGTACTTTTCTTTTCCTACTGAAAGTAGGTCTGTCAAAAAGCACGGCAGACTTCAATATTATTTCAATTATGGCAGATTCCGATGCATGGTCTCCTGGACTCACAGCACATGGAGGTCTTTTTCACAGATGTACCAACTTCATTGTAAGTACCATTCAGCCATATTAGCTTATTCTTCTGTCAGGGAACTACTAATATACTTGACACCAAAGAAATGCAGGATAGTAAATCACATTGACAATATTGAAGATCCTCAGTGGTCTTGTTAGGCCGAAATGGAAAAGATATCTTGTAGGATAATATAGAAAGAGAAGTCACTATTTAAAAATAAGGAATTCCACATTAAGATAGTAGGAGAGATTTTTTTCTGAGAATTGTGGCATAAACAATGCTGTTGAATATTTTCAAGGCAGAAGTGTATAAATTCATTAAGGAAATGAAAGGTTATTGAGGATGGGCAGCTATGTTGTCAAATCAGATCAGCCATAATCCCTGGAGAGATGGATAAGACAAAATTTGATAAAGGTTTTCAAAATCCTGACCAGGATGAACAGAGGAGATAGGGAGAACCCGTTCCTGCTCGTAAAAGAGAAATGAATGAGATGGGCGTAGATGTAAAATGATGTGCAAATGAAGCAAGGGTGATGCGAGGAGGGGAATAAATAATTTTGCACACAGTGAGTAGTCAGGGTTTGGAATGCACTGCTCAGAAATGTGTTGGAAGCTGTTCAATTGAGGAATTCAAGAGGGTATTTGATGATGATGATTGGGATAGAAATGGTGTGCTGACATATGGAGAAAAGACAGGAGATTTGCTCTAGGGAATAGAAGCAATGGGCTCCTTCTGCAATTCAGGGACCAAGTGGCCTGCTCCTGCCTCTAATTTAAATGCTGACACGTTTGTATTAATAATTATGAAAGCTGTATCTTAACTACAAACAAAAAAAAACAGAAAGCTACAGACTCCAGCTTCTGAACAATTAGGCCAACTTTCATGCAACAGATGCAGAATATGTGTTGCTTCACGAATATCCCAGTGTTTTTTGGCATTCTCTCAAATGATTGCATGAACTTACTGATGCTGGATAATAAAACTGTTTTTGTCAATATGTCATCTGCCGGTTAAAGCATCAGTTCCACAGTTAAAAGAGCCCTTGGGCTAGCAGCTTTCAGCTTGCATCTGCTCTTGCTCCATCTTTTATTTGCATTCTGTGTTTTACCAACTGCTCCAGCCCATAATCCAGTAACTGACCTTCTCCAAGTGAATGCAGTTGTGATGTTTACTACTGCTTGTATGGGTATTGCTGGGCACTGAATGATACTAAGTTAAAACTGGATACTGGAGTCTGCCACCTGCTTCATTTGTACATCTGGGAGAACAGAGGGAAAACATGTTGTGAAACTGCAGGTATAAGGTAACGTTTGAAACAGAGCAATTAAAGTCCAGAAATGTAATTTTTTGGGGTTTTTTTTGCTTCTTGATGGGTCTGGAGAAGCAGGCACGTTCCCCTGTAGCCCTATACCCCAGATTTTAACCCTTTTTTCATCACATTCCAAGCCCCATCCACCTGCCCCTTAACAGATAATTGGGAATAATGGTTTGGTCCAGATTCAAGCAGGAATAGAGACTTAGCAGTTTAAATCTCTCTGGGCCACAACATGCCAATGTGATAGTGTAAACTTCAGAACTTTAGCTGTTCTTGGATTGAACAAATCAGCAATAACTCTGTCTGGAGTGAACTGTTAAGGGACAAGGACAAGCTGTTATACAGGAATTGAAATTAATTAGCCATGCCTGAGAGAAGAAGGAGTCAAAGCTACGTAAACAAAACTGTTTCAACAGATGCTTGATAACTGGCTGCCTTATGCCACAAGGACAAATTATTACCCTGAAGAAGAATTTAAGGAGTTAATGACATGAAAGTTGTATCTCTAAACAGTCAATGCCAAATATAACTGGGAACAGGGAAGCTACATCTGATAAGAAGGCAAGCTGTAGACATGCATTATTGTGGATGAAGGAATCAAAAGGACCACCAATTAATGTCATGCCAAAAACTTGAAGGACAGAAAATACTGTAAGAATTCAACACCAAGATTCTCCAGGGGCAGAACTCGCACAGCAACACTGCCTAAGGATTGAACATTCAGCATCCAGAGGCAGACACTGTAGGTTGGAATTGTAGCTAATTCCATCATTAATCTCGTAATAGCTAAATTAAGTTGTGAGGTTTAACTTGCTTACTTGAAGGAGGTTTTTTCGTTGCTAGATGTAATAAGGTTTATATAACTGTTTCAGTATATGATTGCCTGAGATTTCTTTTCAATGCTGTATGGTCCTATGACACTATAATAAGTAGTAGAATTAAAAGTAGTTTGTGGTAATTTATCCACAATTCCAGTTTCTCATTTATCCAGGCTGCTTGTACAATTAGCCACTTTCTGTATTCAGGGATTATCCTTACAAGTGTGTCATGATTTTTCTCCAATAAACTATGTATGCAGCAAAATCCCATATATCTGCCATACTATCATCACTTTCCGCCATCAGTTCTTTATCAGTCTGCTATTCACTCCTCCCATATTTACCATGTCTGTTGTTTCTTTATTCGATACATTACCACTCCCTTTTGAGTAAGATGAAACATTTCTTCATTGATCGCTCCTATTTTCTACCTTGTTATAGTTTTTTCTTAATTTTCTAACCCTCACCTGTTTCTCTTTTTTTATAAAAAGTCTATATTGCTAACTTTTCCCAGTTCTGACGAAAGGTCATTGATTTGCCATGTTTTCCAGCTTCAAAGATGCTGTCTGACCTGCTGAGAATTTCTTGCATTTCCTGTTTTAGTTTGTCTGTGAGCTGGTTAATTAATAGCTATTGCTGCTGCTGCTTCACAGAAGTAAACGCATGTTCTAATATGAAAACACATATGCATGGACTAGAAATTTGCACAAAGCATTTTAAAAGGTGATCGGGTAATCTAATCTTTTCTTTCTTCTGCACTCTGAATACGGAAGCATGAACTGTATACAATGCCTTTTATAACTGCTGTTATTAGACCTAATAACTGTGTTTATCCAAATAACATAGGAGTGAAAAGGGAGCTCAAGCCAGAAAGACAGGATGAAAAACCTTTCCACTGTCTGTCTCTCTCGAATTTTTTTTTAACTTTAAAGATTGTCACAGACAAGTTGCGGATAAATCTGGTCACTAGAAATGGAAGTTGTGAATTGTTGTGGCCTGTGCTTTAATCAGAAGAATGCTGCAATATTGGAAAAAAAGTACAAGGAGCAATAAAAGATGTGTGTTAATGATTCCTTCTCCCCATTACCAATGTACAGTGCTATCCAAACATGCATGAGGTTTTTATTCTTTTCAATGGGATATCGGCATTGCTGGTAAGGCTAGCATTTGGTGCCCAAGCCTGATTTGAACTGAGTGGTTTGCTAGCCAGTTTCAGAAGGCTGTTAAAAGTCCACCACATAACTCCAGAGATAGTAGGAACTGCAGATGCTGGAGAACCTGAGATAACAAGGTGTAGAGCTGGATGAACACAGCAGGCCGAGCAGGAAGGCTGGACGTTTCGGGCCTTTTCGTAAACGAGGATGGGTCTAGGCCCGAAACATCAGTCTTCCTGCTCCTCTGCTGCTTGGCCTGCTGGTTTCATCCAGCTCTACACCTTGTTATCTTTGGTTTGAGGCCCTGTATTACTAGTCTAGTAACATTAGCAAGACATTGCCACTACCACCTCTTCCCAGCAAATCCAATGATTTGGGTGATAGCAGGATCCTCAAAGAAGATCTTAAGCTTCAGGACCACTTGATCATGAGCATTCATTCACACAGAATCTAAGCATGAAAGAACTCTTTAGGCTTCAAAAAATATCTGCAGGATTAACCTTAACATTTTCGAGCAGTTTTATTTTCCTTATTTCTAAATTAACTACCTCAATTCTTTTCAGTAGCCATTAAAAGTGTGAGTAAATTAAACACCAATGTTTAATAGTAATTGACACTAATACAGAGATTTGTTTGAAAAATAAAGATTGTATTATATGTATGCTGTTATTTGAAATAAAACAGATTTCTAATTCCACCTGGTTAGTTGGACTATCTACTGTACAAACCACCAATGTTTCAAGTTGTTCATTACACAATAAAAATAGTAATGGCAGCCTCCAGAGATGAACACCAAGTAAGCAAACCTTTGATTTAATGTTCTATTCTCATTGCGCATATGATTATGGTCTTTCTCATATTAGTAATTCAAATCAGTCTGTGTTTGCATAACAGAACGTGGTCAGGATTAGAGCAAGCACATTAATTCAAAGAATAGTTGGCAGAGAATGTGTGCATAATTTACTCTGTAAAACTTTTAACAACAATTTGCATTTCTTCAATGCTCCTCAAGTGCAGTGATGTCAGATATTTTCTGACAGTTATGAATACTCATTCCTTGCACTACATGCCCTGATTGATAATAAACTTTTACAGGTTTTTTTGGTCTTTTCCGGCTTTGCTTGCCTTAGGTAATTAAGCTTTTGAAATAATTTAAGTCTAGATTTTCAACGCATTGGAAAACCTCTCAATTGTGGTGAAAATTGTTTTTTTTTAAATTCCAGAGAATCAGAAATCCCGTCTCCTTAAACCTTGTTTCCGATGTTCTTTGGGGCAAGTTCTTGGACAACCCAGGTTTCTCAGTCTCAGTTTGTGGTGGCAGCCCAGATTTTAAATAGCAAGCTGTTTCCATTTACATCAGGTTTTGGTATCCTTGTTTTCTGCTACCTCGAGTGCACCGAGCAGACCACAGAATCATAGAATTTTGTAGTACAGAAGGAAGCCCAACAGCCCATAGTGTCTGAACTGGCTCTCGAAAGAGTTACCCAGCTATTCCTGTTCCCCAGCCCTGTCTCCACAGCCCTCTTAAATGAATCACTTCCAAACATGTATCCAGCTCTCTTTTGAAAATTCTTATGGAATCTGCCCTCCGCCACTCTCCCAGGCAGCACAATCCAAATCCTGGCTCCTCCATGAGTAAATAAGTTTCTCCTTATCTCAATCTTAGCTCTCTTGCTGACAATCTTGCAACCGTGACCCCTTAGTTATTGACATGCCAACTAGTGGAAACAAGAGTATCCTTCTCTACTTTGTCAAAATTATTCATAATTTTGAACACCTCAGCAAGGTAACCTCTGAACATTCTGCAGTCCGAGGAGCATAAACACAATTTCCCTAATCATTCCTTGTATCTAAAATCCATCAATCCTGGCATTATTCTAGCAAATCCCCTTCTAACTCTCTCCAGAGCTTTAACATCCTCTCTTTAATATGGTGCCCAGCACTGAACACACTACTCCGAATGTAGTCTGACAAATGATTTGTACAGGTATCACATTGCTTCCTTGCTTTTTACTCTGTGCCTTGATTTATAAACCTTAACTGTTTCAACTTGCCTGTCCACTTTTGAGAATAATGCACTGAAACCAATGTCCTCCTTCTCCTGTGCTCCCCTGGAAGTTGTGCCATTGACTGTGGGTTATCTCTCCATATTTCTTCATTAATGCATTATTTCACATCTCTCTGCATTGAAATTAATCCGCCAGTTGTCTGCCTACTTTGCCAACTTGTCAAGGTCCCTCTGAAGTCACTTGGAATTATTCTCACTATTCTCACTATTCTCCCTAGTTTAATGCCATCAGCAATTTGAGATTGTGCTGTCAACAATGGGTAACGTAACCCTTTTTTAAGAAGGGAGGGAGCCAGAAGACAGGAACTATAGGCTGGTTAGCCTGACCTCAGTCGTTGTTAAGAATAGAGAGTCCGTTATGAACGATGAGATCACAGGGTATTTGGAAGTACATGGTCAATTAGGGTTGACTCAGCATGACTTTGTCAGGGGGAGGCCATCCCCCTCAAATCTGTTAGAATTCTTTAAAAGAGGCAACAAACAAGTTAGACAAAGGAGAATCTGTGGGAGTGACCTATTTGGATTTCCAGATGGCCGTACAAGTTGCCACACAAGAGGCTGCTAAATAAGGTAAGTGTCTACTGGTTAGCAGTAAGGTTCTAGCATGGATAGAAGATTTTCTGATTGGCAAGCTGGCGGACAGTCGGCATAAAAGGGTCTTTTTCAGCACAGCAGCCAGTGAGTTTCACATGGGGGTCAGAGTTTGGACCGCGACTATTCACATATATAAAGGATTTGGATGAAGGAACTGAGGGCATTGTTACTAAGTTTGCAGGTGACAAAAAGATAGGAGGGGCAAGTAATGTTGAGGAAGTGGGGAGGCTGCAGAAGGACTTGGACAGGCTAGGAAAGTAGGCACACAAGTGGTGGAACACAGTGTGGGAAAATGTGAGGTTATATACTTTGGTAGGAAGAACAGGGGCATAGACCATATTTTCTAAACTGGGAAAGGCTTTGGGAATTGGAAGTATAGAGAGACTTGGAGTGATAGTATAGGTTTCTTTTAACGTTAACGTGTAGCTTCAGTCAACAGTTAGCAAACATTGCATTTGCCTTCCTTTCATTTTCAGAGGACAAGAATACAGGAGCAGAAATGTGTTGCTGAGGCTGTTAAAGGCTTTAGTCAGACCGCATTTAGACTACTTTGAGCATTTTTTGGCCCCATATCTAAGGAGGGGTTTGCTGGCATTGGAATGGGTCCAGAGGTGGTTTGCAAGAATGATTGTCATATGAAATGCAGTTGAAGACTCTGGGTTAGTACTTAATGGAGTATGGAAGAATGAGGAGGAATCTGATTTGAATCTTACTGAATACTGAGTCCTGGACAGATTGGACATGAAGATGTTTCTGCTAGTAGGAGAGACTCTGACCGAGGGCACAGCCTCTGGATGAAGGGACAACCCTTTTAGAACTAAGAAAAGGAAGAACTTCTTCAGCCAAAGTGGCAAAGCTGTGCAACTCTTTGCTGCAGAAGGGTGTGGCGGCCGAGTCATTGAATGTGTTTAAGACAGAGATAGATAGGCTCGTGATTTAATAAGACGATCAAGGGTTACCGGGAGAAGGCACGAGAATGTGGTTGAGAAACAGATCAGCCTTGATCAATTGGTGGAGCAGGCTCAATGGGCTGAATAGTCTAATTCTGCTCCTATATTTTATGCAGTTATGGTCTAAAACCCATCTTCAAATCATTTTTATAAATCAGAAAAAGCGAGGGTCTGTATACCAAATACATCAACACATCTCCAGTTCGAGAAATGCCCATCTATACCTTGGCTATGTTTCCTATTTTTCAGCCAACTTCTAACCTCTGCCAAGAATCCATCAATCCCAAACATTTCTAATTTGCTAACCAATCTGCCATGTGATACCATAGCAAATGCTTTCTGAAATTTCAAATATACAGTATCCACAGCATTGCCCTCATCCACTCTGTGTCACCTCATCAAAAAACTTCAATCGAATTTGTTGGATGTGACCTACCCCTGACGAAGCCATGTTGACAGTCTAGTATCAACTTATCTTCCTCTACACATGTACATTTTACCTAATTCCATATTATGGCCCCCATCAGTTTTTCCACTGTTGTCACCAAGCTGACAGGTCGGTAGTTTCCTTTGCCCATTTCTTAAAGAACTGTCTCACTTTTGCAATCATCCAGCCCCCGGAGTTCAGACAGGCCTACAGAATTTCTGCCAATGGTTATGCAATTTATTCCCTTACTTTTCTCAGAAGTCTTGGATGCTTCCCATCTCCACCTAGAGACTTCTCTACCTGGAATGGTGCCAACCTTTTTAGTACTCCTTTCTTTATCACTGTACCGCTCATCGTTCAATACCCTCTAGACCGTTGTCACTATCTTCTAATTTGGTAAAGACAGAAGTTAATTTAGTACCTCTGCCATGACCTTTTATTTCTGTGAAAGCTAACCCTGCTTGTTCCTTATGGGCCCATTCTATCCTTCACTAGACTTTCTATTATTATGTTTGAAGAACATTTTACTCTATCAGTACAGCCTGCAATCCTTTCCTCCACCTGCTTCTTTAGCCTTCATTATTCCAGCTTTTACCTCTCTCTCCTGCATTTGAGATAGTCTTCCTGATTTCTACTGTGATTATTATTCTGGTAAGCATGATATGCCTCCTTTTGTCTTCCTTATTTTTATCATTAATATTCTTTGTCAAACAGGGTACTCCAGCTTTGGATATCTGTACTTATTTCTCATTGGCTGTTATGCGGTCATAAGTCCTATCAATTTCTGTGAATTTAAATTTGGATATCCAGGGCACAGTTTGGAGATGTAAGGTACCCTCTGTGGATATGGTTCCAGGACACCTTTGGGGAGTTTTCAGAAGCGTTTTGAAATTGCAAAAAGTAGACAAGATTGTCTAAAATTTTCATAAACCGATTTGGTACAATTAAAACTATGAAAACTGCCATACTACAATTAAAATTGCTAAATAACTAGAATATGTGTTTGCTTATAAGAGATTAGCCAAAAGAATTTCAAAGTAAGGATCTTTTTGCAATAAATGCAAGTATTTTGTAAAATAGTGATGTGATCAACTGGCATAGACCAATGTCAGTATTTGGTTTTGTCCATAGCAAGTGCTAAATAGGTTGGTATGGAGGTTGTATGGGGAGGGGAGGGGAGGGGAGGGCCGGGCCGAAGGTGGTTGTCATTAGTCAGAATAGTGACTACAGAGGGCCAGGGCAGTGGGAACAGGGCCATAGTTTGACATTATGAGAGTTGCTTGGGGTTGGTCAGAAGGGCACAAGTTCGTATTGGAGCTTCAAAGGGCCAGAATGGGTGAAGAGTAATAGGTTGGCATCAGGGTTAGAGGCACCATTAAGATTGGTAAAGGCACATAAAGAACTATAGAGTAGTTCAGGGATCATAAGGATAGGTAGAGGGCAGTGGGTGGCATGGAGGGTGTGAGTTAGCATGGAACCCCAGAACTACAGAGTGAAAACCCAGCCACCCAGAGCACTTTGACCTGAATTGGATTTATGGAGCTAGGAAATGTCCAGAATCTGGACAAAGTTTTCTGTTGATCCATACTCTTTTTAACATTGGGAAGATACAAAGAAGAAATCAGAATATAACAGTCTCATCTCTAAGTTAGAATGTTATGGATACAAGTTTCACTCCTGAGACTTGGCCGCAGAACCCTGTGCTGAAACTTTCACAGCTAAGGGAGTACTGGACTGTCAGCGTTTTTTTTAATCTGATTTCAAGCCAAGGCCACACATAAAGAGCTCATGGCACACAGCAAAGAAGAGTCAGGTATGATCAATGTTTATTGCTTGTCCAACATAATTAAAATCCTCAAATGTTAAAAGCACAGGGAATGGCCATTCAGCCCCTTATTTATGACCACTGGAAAATCAGCTTACCTCATTGAATTCCCATACTCTATCCTAGAGTCTTGTCACTTTTCTCTCTTCAGATTGAATCTGCTATTGCCATAATCCAAGGCAAATAATATAATTAAATAATTAAAACCTGTTAAAATGGCAGGAAAGGTGATGTGTTAAGGCTGCAGCATATGGAAAGTACTGGATACCTTTGCAAACCTATCTGCAATACTTGAAGTTTGAGTAGCTTCAGTTCAGAATTTACGAACTGAAGGCTGTCTGACATGCATTTGAATCATTACAGAGAGGGAACATGATCTGGATACTTTGTACCAGAAGGCAGCTGTACCATTTAGGACAGGGCCTTCTAATTTGATCAGTACTGAGGGACAAGAGGGAGTGACTGAGGAAAGTAAGGAGAAGTAGAGGGCTGGGTTATAAGACTGTTAGCCTCTACAATTGTCTAAGATGTTTAGATGCTCACAGCATGTGTAGATGATGTTTGGGTGTTGATGGGTGGATGAGCAAGCTATCCATGGCATTGTGGTACAGAAAGTCATTCAAGTGAGGAGGAGCACCAACAAATATGGAGGGAGTGAGGGATAGTATAGTGAAGAGTATTGACAGGGTTCTGCAGAAATGAGCAGGAGTCGAGGTACTAGGTTCCTGAACATCTGCTCAGGGCTCAAGACTAACTTGGTGGACGATCCAGTGATTGTGGTCAATGCAGGCACTATTAACATAGGTAGAACTCGGAAAGAGATACTATGTTGAGACAGTGAGGATTTAGCACTAAATTAATCAGCAGAACTGCAAGGTTATGTTTACATTTATTACCTGAATACAGGATACATAAAATTAGAAGGATGAATACCTGGCTCAAAGATTGGTATGAATTCCAGTTTTTGGGTTGCAGGCATCAGTATAGAGGGAAATGGGAGCTATCCTATTCAATAGTCTACACTTGAACAATGCTGGGACCAGTATTCTTGTGAATCACATTGTAGTGATTACATCGAGATAATCAGGTAGACCTCATATTCTATGAGTTCCCTAAATTAGGCTGTAATATGATCCAATCATTGGGCTCTGGCTGACAAATATAAATGGGAGTGTCGGAGGTGCTGCTCAATCTAAGAGCTGGCTCTGAATGAGCTGGATCCGTGTCAAGGACTCTCCATGTGCAAATAAAAGGGTACTAGCCTCTGTGCAGTTATTTCAGTGGCAATGAGAGAAAAGCACACTCCTGAAGAAATTTGCTTGCAACAGTTCCCTTTTGAGATAGGGTAGGCATTTCTGGCATCAAGCCATTAATTTGCAAGCTTGACTCGTTTGATCCTACTGTTGAAGACTGGGCCCAGTATGTGGAAAGAAGGCATTATTGTTTCTAGACAAATGACATTGGAGCAAATGAAAAACAGCTACATCTTGTGGACCTGCAGCTTTTTTGGTTATAAGGAGCCAAACTTTCCCTGAGGCACCAAATACGAAAGCGTTCCAAGAGTTGATGGATTTAGTTAAGAAATATTACTGTCTCAAGCCTCCTCTAACTCTGAGACACTATCAGTTTTACTTTGCAATTTGAGAACCAGGAGAATCCGTTTCAGGATTTTGATGAGATTAAGATGATTGGCAGAACCATGTGACTTTGGTTTAATCCTTAATGAGATGCTGAGAAACTGTTCAGTATGTAGGATTAATGATGTAACCATGCAATAGTACCTACCAACTGAAGCTCAACTGGACTTCAAACAGGCACTGCAACTGGCTATTTCATTGGAAAATGCCACAAGTGGAACATGCATTACAGGATATTCTAATGGAATTGGACACACTTGCCAGGTTGACTGAGCTTGGGGAACACACTTGAATGAAGACAATTTCATAGTCTCACTTGGGACATATCCTGAACAGAGGGACTGTAGGTCAGCCCACAACATAACCGCAAAACAAAGCCAGGCCTCTGCCAAATGGTTAAATTTCTTCAGGACCCGGACTAGCAAGCTGCTGCCAGTAAACGGATTCGAGGCAGCTAAAGAGTCCCATTAGGTCTAAATTGGTTTGGAACAGTTAGATTACTCAGCAACATCCAAATCAGAACCAATTAAAATAAACATCTGGTTTAAAAACAGACAGAAGTTGCTGGAAAAGCTACGCAGGTCTGGCATCACCTGTGAAGAAAAACGTTAGGGTTAAATTTTGGATACAGGGAGAGCCAAAAGAGAGAAGATCAGTTAGATAGACAAAGGAGTTGATAACAACTATTCACGCTCCCATCCAAGTCATTAATGGGGACTGTTAAACATCTGATTAATGGTCACTGTGTTCTAATGGAGGTCGATACCAGTGCAGCCATTTTAATGATCACAGAACCCGTCTTTATCAAAATTTACTCTGGACTCCAACCCTTAAGTTTGTGCAGGACCTCAACTAGCTGTAGACTCTGTACCAGAGAACCTTTACAAACTAAGGGTACAACTTCGGTTCTAGTCTTTTATGAGAAGCAGCTAGTTCAGTTACCACTGATTGTAGTAAAAGGCTTGGGCCCAAGCTTGATGGGGTGAAATTGAATGAGAAAGATTCACCTAGATTTATCTCAACATTTGGTGATTATGCCAGTAGCCATGACTGAGACAAGACTAGGCTGCAGGATTGTCAGGATTGGGAAGTAAATATACCAAGGTTATACTGTTGACAGGACAGACAGGGAAAATGACAGGAGATGGAGTTGCCTTGGATTATAAAACAAAATTACTTCGATGGTGGGAGTGGATATAAAAATCAGAGAATTCAGTAGGGTCTGCATGGATGGAACTGAGGACTGGTAAATAACCTAAAACTGTAATGTGTGTTATGTATAGATCCCTGAAAGCAGTTCTGAAGTGCTAGATGGTATTGTTGCAGAAATTAGGTAACTGCGTAGTAATGCTAGATTACTATTAATGGCAGATTTTAACATGGATTGGAAGAGACAAAAATGTAGTGACTTTCTGGAGTGTCTGGACAGTTTCCTACAGCAATTTGTCCTGGATGCTACAAGGAAACAAGCAGTATTGGAATTGGTAATGGGTCATGAGCCAGATTTAATTAGTAACACAATTGTGTGTAAACATTTACCAAATAGCGTTGAGAACATGATAGAGTTCAGTGTAGTGTTTGAAAGCAAAAAGCTGAATCAGCTACTACAGCTAAGTTTTTAGGTAAGGTTGGCTTTAACGACATGAAGCAGAAACGGTCCAGAGTAACAGGGAAAATCAGCTAATGGGTAGAACAACTGAAGAACAGTGCAGGATATTCAAAGAAACACTTAACATAATGCAAAACCAGTTTATATCCTGAGAGGAAAAAGCTTCACAGAAAAAGCAGAGGGATAGGGGACAGGATAAAATAAAGAAAAAGTTCACAAAAATGCAAAAAAAAAGTACAGATCCTGCTGGATGAGAAACAAAGGGCAACAGAGGGTCACACGGCAGCTTATAAGTCTATAAAAGGAAACTAGCCACGGGCCTAAAAATGAATAAGAAGAAATGTTATAGTTACATGAAACAAAATGTTGGCCCGCCAAAGATTGAAAGTGGGGATATTGTCAGTGACGATGGAGAAATGGCAGACACACTGAATAATTACTTTTCCTCACTGCTTATGATTGAAAATGAGGTTAGCTCACTGGAAATTCTGAGGAAATTAAGAGTGGATCAGGGACAGGAATTTGTAGGATTTTGGTTGGCAGTTGGTAATTTGCTGATTTTTTTGTTTAGTTGGCTTGAGTCACCCCCAGATTCCTGGTTCTAGACACTGGATTTATTTAGGGAATGTGAAATGAAGGTTTTTCAAGACAAAAACAAATCTCTCTGCTTATTTAGAGTACGAAAGGTAAGTATAATACAAGAAATAAAGGGAAGTGCAATAAACAATGAAACTAATGCAATCAATTATACAGAGGACAGTAATACCATTCACTTACTATTAGCTGGATTAAACAGAAATTAAAACAATCAGGCTTCCTACCATTGGGATCCAATGCACTGTCATCACCTGCCTTTCCCTCTCTGCTAGGTTGGTCAGAAACTTTAGGGTCTCAGGGGTTTAAGCTCAATACAGAGGAAAACATGGTTTTAAAGTGTACCTGGTTGCTAAAGTCCTTGCTGTCAGCTTTCTTGGTTCGGAACAGGCCTGTATCTGAAAGCTCTTGTTCAGACAGCACTTGGTTGGCATCGCCTCATCCTCAGACGTCCTTTTGTTCTGATGATGCTCTTGATTTGGTTTCACAACTTATCTTCTCTATTCGGCCTCTGTGTGGTTCTGGTTCCGAAGCTGCGTGTTGGGTTTGGAAGCCTGTGAGGAAACTGTTTGTGCAGAAGCTTGTGTTTGAAAAAGGCTCTTCCCCAAGTGAGACCAGGGCTGGCAGTTGTACTCAGAGATAATGGGAACTGCAGATGCTGGAGAATCCAAGATAATAAAGTGTGAAGCTGGATGAACACAGCAGGCCAAGCAGCATCTCAAGAGCACAAAAGCTGACGTTTCGGGCCTAGACCCTTCATCAGAGGGGCGGATGGAGTGAGGGTTCTGGAATAAATAGGGAGAGAGGGGGAGGCGGACCGAAGATGGAGAGAAAAGAAGATAGGTGGAGAGGAGAGTATGGGTGGGGAGGTAGGGAGGGGATAGGTCAGTCCAGGAAAGACGGACAGGTCAAGGAGGTGGGATGAGGTTAGTAGGTAGGAAATGAAGCTGCTGCTTGGAGGTGGGAGGAAGGGATGGGTGAGAGGAAGAATAGGTTAGGGAGGCAGAGACAGGCTGGGCTGGTTTTGGGATACGGTGGGGGGAGGGGATGAGCTGGGCTGGTTGTGTGGTGCAGGGGGCGTGGGGACGAACTGGGTTGGTTTTGGGATGCAGTGGGGGAAGGGGAGATTTTGAAGCTGGTGAAGTCCACATTGATACCATTGGGCTGCAGGGTTCCCAAGCAGAATATGAGTTGCTGTTCCTGTAACCTTTGGGTGGCATCATTGTGGCAGTGCAGGAGGCCCATGATGGACATGTCATCTAAAGAATGGGAGGAGGAGTTAAAATGGTTCGGGACTGGGAGGTGCAGTTGTTTATTGCGAACCGAGTGGAGGTGTTCTGCAAGCCTCCGCTTGGTTTCCTCTACATTGGGTTCGCAATAAACAACAGCACCTCCCAATCGCGAACCATTTTAACTTCCCCCTCCCATTCTTTTTAGATGACATGTCCATCATGGGCTTCCTGCAGTGCCACAGTGATGCCACCCGAAGGTTGCAGGAACAGGAACTCATATTCCGCTTGGGAACCCTGCAGCCCAATGGTATCAATGTGGACTTCACCAGCTTCAAAATTTCCCCTTCCCCCACCGCATCCCAAAACGAACCCAGTTCGTCCCCTCCCCCCACTGCAGCACACAACCAGCCCAGCTCATCCCCTCCCCCCACCGCATCCCAAAACCAGCCCAGCCTGTCTCTGCCTCCCTAACCTGTTCTTCCTCTCACCCATCCCTTCCACCCACCTCCAAGCAGCAGCTCCATTTCCTACCTACTAACCTCATCCCACCTCCTTGACCTGTCCCCTCCCTACCTCCCCACCTATACTCTCCACCTATCTTCTTTTCTCTCCATCTTCGGTCCGCCTCCCCCTCTCTCCCTATTTATTCCAGAACCCTCACCCCATCCCCCTCTCTGATGAAGGGTCTAGGCCCGAAACGTCAGCTTTTGTGCTCCTGAGATGCTGCTTGGCCTGCTGTGTTCATCCAGCTTCACACTTTATTATCCTGACAGTTGTACTGACTGTGTGCCCCATTATCTCCTGCATTGTTCATTGTGTTTCTAATGTTTCCTTCTGAAGTGAATTGGTTTCCCAATTATTAAGAGTATGGTTGAACAGATTTTGATTAAAGTTGAATATTCAGCATCTCTGTAGGCCCCTGACTGTCTGTCTGTGCTGGCTAGCCTGAGGCATAAAAGCTATATCAGGCTGGAGTGTTAGGTTTGATTGAATGATTGTTCTCTTAGAGTGGTGGTGTAAAATTAGAATTCCACACTGAACAACAACAGTCCCAGATTGAAATCATTCTGGCTGTGCTGCCTGACCTGTGCTCCTCCAGCTCCACACTGTTATCTCTGACTGTGTTGTGTGTTTGTTGCAGCTTGGACTCAGGCTTTAGTCCAGTATTTCAGATATTTAAAAAAAGTAGTGTCTTGTCTTGTCTAGTCTAGTATTTTTCTTGATGATTTGGGATTTTTGCTCAATCCTGTAGGATTGAATAAAATTAACACAAATAAAACATCCAATAATGAGAGAATTAATGGAATTACAGAGTGACATAACCCTGGAACCTGACAGTTTCCATGTGAGGGTATTAAAGGAAGTGGGGGAGCACATTGCAGGCAACGTAACCATAATCTTTAAAAATTCCCTAGAAAGAGGAGTCATCCCTCTGGATTGGAAGATTATATGGTACTCTGCTTTTTAAGATGTGTGGAAGAGGAAAACTCTGATCCTGCCTGACCTGCTGTGTTCCTCCAGATCCACACTGTGTTATCTCTGATTCCAGCATCTGCAGTTCTTACCATCTCTGAGAAAACTAGTGAATTACAGATGCATTAACAAACATCTGAGATGAGGAAACTGTTGCACATGATAAATCAAGGATGGTTTAACTGAATACCTTGAAAAATTTGTTAATCAGGCGAGCAACATGAATTCATGCAGGTACATTACACCTAACAAACCTAATTTTTATCAGAGATAACGGGAACTGCAGTTGCTGGAGAATCCGAGATACCAGGATGTCGAGCTGGATGAAGGCAGCAGGCCAAGCAGCATCTTAGGAGCACAAAAGCTGACGTTTCGGGCCTAGACCCTTCGTCGGTCCAGGCCCAAAGCGTCAGCTTTAGTGCTCCTAAGATGCTGCTCGGCCTGCTGTGTTAAACCTAATTTTTATGAAGGGTTAAGGTAGGGGAAGGTCTGTGGACATTGTTTATACGGACTTCCAGAAGGTATTTGATAGAGTCCCACATAAGAATCTGTTAACTAAGGTTAAAAAAAAACCCACTGAACTGGGGGCATTACTGGGAAATTGGCTGAGTGACAGGCCACAGAAAGGAGGGATAATGGGAAGCTACTGAAATTGGCAGGATGTGATGGGTGGTATCCCACAAGGATCTGTGTTAGGGCTCAATTGTTCACATTATTTATTAATAACTTGGATAGTGATCTAGAAAGTAATCTATTCAAACTTACCAACACAAAGTTAGGTGCCGTTTTAGACAATAGCGATTATAACATAACAAAGGGATATTAGTCAACTAAGCGAATGAGCAAAACTATGGCAAGTGGAGTTCAATGAATGCAAGTTTGAAGTTACCTTTTTTGGACTGAAAAAGGATCGATCAGAGTATTTTCTTGATGGCATGAAGTTAAAGACAGTGGATGTCCACAGAGACATGAGGGTTCAGGTGCATAAATCTTTATAATGTCAAACTGTAGAAAATCATCAAAAAACTAACAGAATGCTGGGCTTTATATCGAGAGGACTAGTGTACAGGATGTAGAATTTATACTGCAGTTGTACAAAACTTTAGTTCGACCCCACTTGGAGTACTGTGAGCAGCTCTGGGCACCTCACCTTGGGAGAATATATTGCCCTGGAGGGAGTACAATTTAGGTGTACGAGACTGATAACTTTACACCTGAACTCCAGTTATCAGGAAAGATTATACAAGTTAGGCTTAATTTATCTAGAATTTAAATATTTAAGGGGTGATTTGATTGAAATCTTCAAGACATTATCTACCCTGTCATATTCTGTTAAAGATAGTCTATTTTCACTGGTTGGAGATTATTTCACTACAGGGTATAGGGTGAGAATTAGGCCCAGCCCATTCAGAAGAGATGTTAAGGAACTCTTCTATACGTGACAAGTGGTAAATGTTTGGGACTTTGTTCCATAAAAGTAGATACTGGATTAGTTATAAATTTTAAATCTGAGATAGAAATTTTTGTTTTGAAATTTTTGTTAAGCAAAATTATTGGCAGGTACATGGAGTTAGACCACTGATCAGCTTCCTCTAATGGTGTAGCAGGCTCAAGGGGCTGAATAGTTTATTCTTGTTCCTGTGTTCGTTATCTTACAGAATGAGGGAACAGGTAATAGATATATTAATTGTGCATGAATTGGGTATAAACACGGGGAGCTCATAATCCATCAGAGAGAGCCTTATGAAGTATAATTAACTGAAACAAATTTCCCATGGTAGTTGTCTGTCTTTCTATGGTTATGGCTATATTCTTTGAAAGTTTAACACTCTCCTCCCTGTAGTTTACTGTACTTCCAAATATTTCCATTGTACTTTAATTCTGCTCTGCACATTCAAATCTATTTCTTTAATATATATCAAGAAAAGCAGTGTCCTCACATTGACTTTTGAGGAACCTCAATATATACCATCCTCCAGTAAAAGAACAACTAGTTCCTGTTTCGGTTAGTCAGCCAATGTTGTATCTATGCTGCTACTCCACCAGCAATTCCATGTGTTGAATCTTTACTGAAAAGCCTTTTGGAAGTCACGTAGACCACACAAACACACCATCCCAATGAACTCCCTGTTAACTCGTAAATTAACTTGCTTGAGTTTTTTAAACGTCTGTTTTTTCCTTAATTGATCTATATTTGCATAAATCATTGCAGTTGTTCTGAATTACCACCTCTCAAAGGTTCACCATTATTGAAATTAAACTCTTAAAACAAGAACTGCAGATGCTGCAAATCCAAAACAAAAATAAACACTGGAAGCACAACATTAACTCTCTTTTCTGTCCATGGATGCTGCCAGATCTGCTGAGTTTTTCCAGCAGTTTCTGCTTTTGATTGAAATTATACTGCTGAGCTCTTTCTTATACACATCTAGCCTTATAGACAGACTTTTGTTCATTTGTGATGGATTAAAGGTCCATAGGGATCTGGCAGGAAAGCAGAGTTGAGGCAGAGATGCGATCAACCATGATTGTATTAAATGCAGAAGCAGGCCTAAGGGGCTGATTTGCCTAACACTACTTCAAGTTTTTGTTCTTATGCTGATTCCAGGTACTAAAGGCAAATCCACAGGATTAAAATTATGACAAGATTTGAATCATCAGATTCCATTTTTTTTTGCATTTCAGTGAGGCCTTCTGGTTCAAGGGTTTTTTTTCTTAAATCAGCTTATTCTGGCCTGTTATGACAACACTCTGCGATAGGTGGAACTTGAACCCAGACCTAATCTAGAGGTAGACACTACCACTGGACCACGAAAGCCCATGTTCAAGGGATTTTCTGACCGACTAGAATGGGCTTGTTAAGAAGCCCTGTGAGATGAATCATGAGGATCAATTATTGAAATTATTATTACTACGTTCATTGGCATTGGATGCTGCTTCGTCACTCGCAATATTGTTTCAAGCAAGGCAAATTGCAACTATCTTGCTGTTTATCAGCCATTTTGGCTACCTGCACAAATCTGTTCCAACACCTTCATGTATAATCACAAAATAACGCTAGCTAGCTTTATATTTCATAGATATTTGACGAGCAGGAAAGTTGCTTCACAGATAAATATGCTTATGTGAGTGAGGTGAAATCAAGCAATATTAAGTTCCAGAATACAAGTTATTGCAAAATCCCTGTACTACACATCTCTAAATATTATTTCTCTTCCTGTCAACAAAAGTAATTTCCAAGCATTCAACTTTCCAAGATGAATACTGACAGCAAAACGCTCGTATTGTATTTCTATTAATGGGTTAGCAATAACAATTATTCAAAGATTGTGGTATTTTGAAGAGTACTTTATTAGGGTTAAACTAAAATCTCCCAAGTAATTCAGTTCATATCATCCAAAGAAAGATACATTGTATTCTACAGCATGTATAGTGAATGAAGTTAGGATATGATTTTAACATAACAAGCAAAATGCTGGAAATCCTCCGAAGACCAGGGTAGTGTCTGAGATTAACAGAGTTAACCTGACAGATCTGTGACTTTTCATCATGAATGTTCATCACCTTCTTTCAGCAATAGATTTATGTACCCGAATGACATACATGCACCATAAATGAAACATCAGCCTTTGGGCATAATTTCGGTGACCCTGGAGATGGTGAGGTAGGAAGTGAGCAAAGAATTTAATTAGCTGGTGTTGGGCCCATCTGAGAAAACAAGTACAATTTAAAATTTCAACAGCCAGATGAGAATCCTGCCAGTGGGAGAGGGTCCTATTTGTATACAATCACATCTTATTATTGTCTAATCATTTCCAATTTATACGCTGGCTGCTATTCTCAGGTACCAGTGAATAACTGGCTGGTACTAATTCTCAATTTGAAAATCAGAGTAGTTACCTGGTGGCTGCAGGTCATTGGCATCTCTTTCACCCATTATTCCCCAATGTGTCAGGACCAGGCTGCCTGGCTTGCTGCGTTCCTCCAGCTCCACACCTTGTTATCTCAGACTCCGGCATCGGCAGTTCCTACGATCTCTCAGCACTTCACTGTTGCATTTTGGAGTTCACTGGCAATTTACATTGCACTGGTACTCCAAAGCCACTTTCCATAAGATTGTACAGCATTAGTTTTCTTGGATACTCACAACATCACAGTCTTGCCTTTTTGCTCATTGCTCCTTCATTCAAAACCTGCAGGTTCAAGTTGTTCTGTCTTACCTGCCTTTTAGTGCAGGCAATCTTGTCATGCTTGTCAGTACTGAACATTCAAGGGGACAGTCATGTTCTCTATAGTACTGTCAATATCACACCTTTAGCATGCGTCAGCAGCTTATATGGCAATTGCTTTACATGTGCTTCACCAAAATGCCCATGTCCGAAAGTGTGAGGAGTAGTCCTCAATCCACATGAGAGAATATAGTCAGTCAGGGGGGTCTACCGTAGTTAGCGTAGATTTGATTTCAGACCAGAAGGTTGGCTATGGACAGTCAGTTACTTGTTGCGTTCGGAATCTGGGAATCCATGTCATTACAATTCAGGGACTGGGCCATTCAAGTCATGCAGATCAAGCCCAACCAGTCTGGGAAATACCACACAGTCAGTTGGGGAGCTGCACCGAAATCAGCCCCAAGTCCTTCTGGGTCTGGGCCATAAGGATTTGAGCACAAAGCATCAATGGAGGTTGGTGGGGGAGGGGTGTGGGCATAAGTGAGGACATCAAGTATGCAGATTGGAATCGACATGTTGTGATTATTATTGCCATGGCTACTGATCAATGAAAGTGAAAAGAAACCGGGGAGGAACAAATGCACCAGAAAGCCCAGGAATAGCGGTAACCCCCAGTGGCTGCAAACAGCCTCCACAAGAACATATCCCAGCAGATTCCTTTAGGTTACACAGAGATTCTAAAGGTTAAGGAATCACAGACTTACTGTTTTCTCCTCCAATGAGAACTCTCATGATTTTTCTTCATTGCCAAGGACCTGCTGGCTCGTAAGAATGTTAGCTAGGAAACCAGAAGGACAATAATGGCCGATGTCTCCATTTCTTCAATCTCCCAATTGAGGCTGAATACAAATAGAATACGACACGCATTCTTCCACAAGGACCTCAATGGAGCAGACCATATGCCTGCTCAATATGACATTCCAATGCTTGGATCAATTTAGGCTGGCCTGGCAGTTTACTCCAGACAAAATGCACCACATGATCCTTACATATTGTGTTCTGAACAACTGGAGTAGGCAAGGAGAAAATGTGATGAACACTCAGGAGCTAGAAGAGCAGTGACAGTCTTCTGAGGAGTCAGGTGAAGACACTGAGCTCAGAAAACATCACCTTCAAATCATGGAGTGTTGCAGTATTGCATGCAACAAGTCAGATAGGATTTAATCAACACCCAATTCCAATTGATCTGAATTGTCACCTGTCATAATTCCAGGCCTATAATGTATGTACACTCTGCCTTTGACCCTCAGCCCTATGGAAGCTGAAGTCAAGGAAGGTAAACCTACATCTGAACTCAGCATCAGAGATAATGGGAACTGCAGATGCTGGAGATTCCAAGATAATAAAATGTGAGGCTGGATGAACACAGCAGGCCAAGCAGCATCTCAGGAGCACAAAAGCTGACGTTTCGGGCCTAGACCCTTCATCAGAGAGGGGGATGGGGGGAGGGAACTGGAATAAATAGGGAGAGAGGGGGAGGCGGACCGAAGATGGAGAGCAAAGAAGATAGGTGGAGAGGGTGTAGGTGGGGAGGTAGGGAGGGGATAGGTCAGTCCAGGGAAGACGGACAGGTCAAGGAGGTGGGATGAGGTTAGTAGGTAGCTGGGGGTGCGGCTGGGGGTGGGAGGAAGGGATGGGTGAGAGGAAGAACCGGTTAGGGAGGCAGAGACAGGTTGGACTGGTTTTGGGATGCAGTGGGTGGGGGGGAAGAGCTGGGCTGGTTGTGTGGTGCAGTGGGGGGAGGGGATGAACTGGGCTGGTTTAGGGATGCAGTGGGGGAAGGGGAGATTTTGAAACTGGTGAAGTCCACATTGATACCATATGGCTGCAGGGTTCCCAGGCGGAATATGAGTTGCTGTTCCTGCAACCTTCGGGTGGCATCATTGTGGCAGTGCAGGAGGCCCATGATGGACATGTCATCAAGAGAATGGGAGGGGGAGTGGAAATGGTTTGCGACTGGGAGGTGCAGTTGTTTGTTGCGAACTGAGCGGAGGTGTTCTGCAAAGCGGTCCCCAAGCCTCCGCTTGGTTTCCCCAATGTAGAGAAAGCCGCACCGGGTACAGTGGATGCAGTATACCACATTGGCAGATGATGTTCAGATATTCACCATGGACGTCCAGTCCCTGTACACCTGCATTCCGCATGGAGATGGCCTCAAGGCCCTCCGCTTCTTCCTGTCCCGCAGGCCCGACCAGGCCCCCTCCACCGACACTCTCATCCGCCTAGCGGAACTCGTCCTCACACTCAACAACTTCTCTTTTGACTCCTCCCACTTCCTACAGACTAAGGGGGTGGCCATGGGCACCCGCATGGGCCCCAGCTATGCCTGCCTCTTTGTAGGTTACGTGGAACAGTCCATCTTCCGCACCTACACAGGCCCCAAACCCCACCTCTTCCTCCGGTACATTGATGACTGTATCGGCGCCGCCTCTTGCTCCCCAGAGGAGCTCGAACAGTTCATCCACTTCACCAACACCTTCCACCCCAACCTTCAGTTCACCTGGGCCATCTCCAGCACATCCCTCACCTTCCTGGACCTCTCAGTCTCCATCTCAGGCAACCAGCTTGTAACTGATGTCCATTTCAAGCCCACCGACTCCCACAGCTACCTAGAATACACCTCCTCCCACCCACCCTCCTGCAAAAACTCCATCCCCTATTCCCAATTCCTCCGCCTCCGCCGCATCTGCTCCCACGATAAGACATTCCACTCCCACACATCCCAGATGTCCAAGTTCTTTAAGGACCGCAACTTCCCCCCCACGGTGATTGAGAACGCCCTTGACCGCGTCTCCCGCATTTCCCGCGACACATCCCTCACACCCCGCCCCCGCCACAACCGCCCCAAGAGGATCCCCCTCGTTCTCACACACCACCCTACCAACCTCCGGATACAACGCATTATCCTCCGACACTTCCGCCATTTACAATCCGACCCCACCACCCAAGACATTTTTCCATCCCCACCCCTGTCTGCTTTCCGGAGAGACCACTCTCTCCGTGACTCCCTTGTTCGCTCCACACTGCCCTCCAACCCCACCACACCCGGCACCTTCCCCTGCAACCGCAGGAAATGCTACACTTGTCCCCACACCTCCTCCCTCACCCCCATCCCAGGCCCCAAGATGACATTCCACATTAAGCAGAGGTTCACCTGCACATCTGCCAATGTGGTATACTGCATCCACTGTACCCGGTGCGGCTTTCTCTACATTGGGGAAACCAAGCGGAGGCTTGGGGACCGCTTTGCAGAACACCTCCGCTCAGTTCGCAACAAACAACTGCACCTCCCAGTCGCAAACCATTTCCACTCCCCCTCCCATTCTCTTGATGACATGTCCATCATGGGCCTCCTGCACTGCCACAATGATGCCACCCGAAGGTTGCAGGAACAGCAACTCATATTCCGCCTGGGAACCCTGCAGCCATATGGTATCAATGTGGACTTCACCAGTTTCAAAATCTCCCCTTCCCCCACTGCATCCCTAAACCAGCCCAGTTCATCCCCTCCCCCCACTGCACCACACAACCAGCCCAGCTCTTCCCCCCCACCCACTGCATCCCAAAACCAGTCCAACCTGTCTCTGCCTCCCTAACCGGTTCTTCCTCTCACCCATCCCTTCCTCCCACCCCCAGCCGCACCCCCAGCTACCTACTAACCTCATCCCACCTCCTTGACCTGTCCGTCTTCCCTGGACTGACCTATCCCCTCCCTACCTCCCCACCTACACCCTCTCCACCTATCTTCTTTGCTCTCCATCTTCGGTCCGCCTCCCCCTCTCTCCCTATTTATTCCAGTTCCCTCCCCCCATCCCCCTCTCTGATGAAGGGTCTAGGCCCGAAACGTCAGCTTTTGTGCTCCTGAGATGCTGCTTGGCCTGCTGTGTTCATCCAGCCTCACATTTTATTATCTCTGAACTCAGCATGTCTGGGTCCTCTGGCCGCAAATGCCTTGGGGTCATCTGGACAGAATTCCAAGACCAATAGGTTCCACTTAGAGCAGGGTCCGCTCAATCCAGTTGCATGCTTGAGATTATACCTTGATGCAGTGTTGAGGGAAAAGAAAAAGTAAACATTCAGAGGATTGAATGGATGGCTCCTCCCTGTAAATAGAGTCTCACATTCATAAGTATGCTACCACTTTAAATCATTACCTGTCTGATCGACTGTAGTTTCAGCAGCAACTGCATTAGTGAAGCTATAAAAGTTGCCCTTCCTGAGTGCCATGCAATGTTAGTACAGAAGTGGTATTCTTTCTCTAATACCCATCAAAAATGACAACATGTTATATTATGAATGTGGGAGAATCAGATACTTGAAGCCCTCAAGCAGTTGTTAATGTCAATCTCTGTTTTTCCCATTGTTTACTAAAGCAAAGAAACAGACTAAAAAGCTGAGAGAGAGCAAGACTGCTGACGCTGGAGTCAGAGATAACAGTGTGGAGCTGGAGGAACACAGCAGGCCAGGCAGCATCAGAGGAGCAGGAAAGTTGATGTTTTGGGTCGGGATCCTTCAGAAGAAGCTGCATTCGTTTCCAGGTCTAAACAGGGCAGCTTGTCTTTGGAATAACAACAAATCAACAGTCAGTGAATAACAACTTCACAGGTCAGTTCCTGACTTGCAATGTTTGTACTAGTGTGCAGCTATGGCTTGAATATGGCACTAATGAAGTGAATGTCACAGGGACCTGGCACCAGCAAGCACCTTCACTGCTTGATTCACTGCATGATTGCATGAGAGCAGTGACCTTAACCAGCATTTTGCTATCTCTTGATGGCAGACTCTCTCCAGTCAGTGAGAAACGTCATCAGGAGCTTGTTGTGCATACTTTGTCGACCCGGAATTATGAAATTGGTGGTGATGTCGCAATAAAACCCTATCCCAAGGTGTCAGAACTTGAAGTGAAAATGGAGGGCGTAGTATCAATAAAATGAACAAAGATAGGAAAAGTCTACAGGTGATGGACACAAGTACCAAAATACCAGTTCTGAGCTGAAGAAGAGTTATTGGACCTGAAGTGTTCAATCTGCTTCTCTCTCAAGAGATGGGATGAATTAATGAGTGGAACAGCAGAGAATTGCACAAGAAAATTTGCGAGGGCTTAGGGATGGAAATTTTTGCGAAATGCTCCAAAATTGATATTTAGAGTTAAAATATGGGAAGATTCAGCCTGTTGTCTTTAATTTATTGCTTCTTCAGACATTCTACCGCTTCATTATGGAATAGATCTTCTTCAGTTTTGAAATGGAAGAGCAAGATCTTCACATCACCCTCACTGATGAAAGTTATTTTTTAAATCACATATTTGACGATGTAGTCTCCAATAAGATGAGGTGGCCTCTTGAATCAAAGATGTATAACTACCTTTAAAAACATTCAAGATTGATCAAAATTATCTATGTGGAAATATCATAAGCTTTTGAACTTTTTCATTAGATATATTTATGAAACCATCATAAATAGCAAAGCTCCTGAAAAACATGTCTCAACAATACGTCCATTAAGAATAAATTAAATAAAGTAAATGAAAATTGACCAATAGATTAGTTGACTAAATCTCTCCCTTTTTTTGTATTCAGTTACTCCTGATACCAAACTAATAATTTAAATATTTCTACTTTGGATGATCAATATTATGCTGAAAAATGGATCTCAAGTAATTAAGAAGTTAACAAAAAGTCTTTTTAAAACAAAATCATAATTTGCCCCTGGTTTCCTCCTGAATCGTAAAAATGTCATTTTTTTCCCTCCAAAAGTCTTTAATTTTAAAACTGTGTGATACCTATTGTGTTATTCCATACATCTTGATTGATCTTCTTTCAAATCATTGAAACTACTCAAAATAAAAACATGGGGGGGACAACAAATCGTGGGTATACAGGGTTAGATAAAGAGAAGAAAAGGAGACTCACAGCAGATACTGTGGAGTTCAAACAGCAGAAGATCCAGAGGATTACACAATGATCAGGAGGAAACTTGAAAAGGAAATCAGAGGAGCAAAAAGGAGCAAGAAAGAATAATGGCAGATAAAACAAAGGAAACTCCTAAGTTATTTTACAAATTAAGGATGAAAGGATAACAAGAGAAAGAGTAAGCCCCATTAATTTGGTAATTTTTGCATGGAGCCAGAGGCCATAGGTAGGGTTCTAAATGAATATTTTGTCAGTGTTCACTAGTGAGAGAGATGATGTAGGTACAGAAATCGAGGAGAAGGACAGGTGGTTCTGAGTGGTCTGGCAGGCTTAAAAGCAAATAAATCTCCAGGACCTGATGAAATGCATCTCAGGCCGTTGAGTGAGGTAAGAAAAGACATAAACAGAGGTGTTGGTAATAATTTTCAATTCCTCCCTGGCCATAGAAGAGGGGACTGCAGAATATTACTCAAGAAAGGAGCAAGAAATAAACTAGGAAACCATATGCTGGTCAGTCTGAACTCAATGGTGGGGAAACTATTGGAAGCAATTCTGAGAGACAGCATTTGGAGAGGCAGGGATTAATCAAAAATAGTCTGCATGGTTTTGTCGAGGACAGGTCATATCTGACCAACTTGATTGAATTTTTGGAAGAGCTAACCAGTTATGTTGAGGCGGGCTTTTATTGCAGTCTACTTGGACTTCACTAATGCTTTTGATAAGGTCCTGAATGGGAGTATGATATTAAAGATAAGATCCCCTGGGACCTGAGGAAATTTGGTTAATTGGATCCAGAATTTGCAGAGTGACAGGAAACAGAGGATGATAGTCAAGAGGTGTTTTTGTTTTTGAGAGTGGAAGTCTGGGTCCAGTAGGGGTTCCACAGAGATCAGTGTTGGGGCCCTTGCTCTTTGTGGTTTATATAAATGATTTCCACTTGAATGTAGAAAAGTTGATCAGAAGTTTGCAGATGATATGAAAATTGGTGGAATGGTAAACAGTAAAGGAGGATATCCTTAGAATACAAGAGGATATAGATGGGCTTGTCGGGAGATTATCAGTGGCAAATCAAATTCAATCCAGATGAGTGTGAGTTGATGCACTTGCGCAGGACAAACAAGGTAACAGAATACATAATGGACAGTAGGACATTGGGAAACTGAAGGACTTGGTATGCATGCCCACTCATGACTCAAGGTATTTGGACAGGTAGATAAATGGCTTAGAAATATATGGAATCCTTGCCTTTATTAGCCAAGGCATAGAATTGAAAACCGGAGAGGTTATGCTGGAACTGTATAAAAAGTTGATTAGGCCACAGTTAGAGTATGTGTGCAGTTCTGGAATCCACATTTATAAGAGGAATGCAATTGCACTGGAGAGAATATAGAGAAGATTTACCAGGATGTTGCCTGAGCTGGAGAGTTTCGAAGAGACATTGGATGGACTAGGGTTGTTTTCCTTGGACCAGAGGAGACTAAGGGAGGGCAAGATTGAGATGTATAAAATTAGCAAGGGCACAGACAGGGTAGACAGGAAGAAACCTTTCTCCTTGATAGAGGGATCAAAGACTAGGAGGCATATGTTTAAGGTAAGGGCCAGGAGGGTTAAAGGGGAAATGAGGAAAAACATTTTCTTCCAGAGGGTAGTGGGCATCTGGAACACACTGCTGTAAGAGTGGTAGAGACAAGAATCCTCAATATTTAAAAGACAATTTAGATGTAAATTTGTGATGCCAATGTAAACAAGATGATGGGCCAAGTGCTGGAAAATTGGATTAGTATAGTTAGGTGGTTGTTTTTTATTGGCCCAGACTCAGTGGGCTGAAGATAATAAAGTGTGAAGCTGGATGAACACAGCTGGCCAAGCAGCATCTCAGGAGCACAAAAGCTGACGTTTCGGGCCTAGACCCTTCATCAGAGAGGGGGATGGGGTGAGAGTTCTGGAATAAATAGGGAGAGAGGGGAGGCGGACCGAAGATGGAGAGAAAAGAAGATAGGTGGAGAGGAGAGTATAGGTGGGGAGGTAGGGAGGGGATAGGTCAGCCCAGGGAAGACGGACAGGTCAAGGAGGTGGGATGAGGTTAGTAGGTAGGAAATGGAGGTGCGGCTTGGGGTGGGAGGAAGGGATGGGTGAGAGGAAGAACAGGTTAGGGAGGCAGAGACAGGCTGGGCTGGTTTTGGGATGCAGTGGGGGGAGGGGATGAGCTGGGCTGGTTGTGTGATGCAGTGGGGGGAGGGGACGAACTGGGCTAGTTTTGGGATGCGGTGGGGCAAGGGGAGATTTTGAAGCTGGTGAAGTCCACATTGATACCATTGGGCTGCAGGGTTCCCAAGCGGAATATGAGTTGCTGTTCCTGCAACCTTCAGGTGGCATCATTGTGGCACTGCAGGAGGCCCATGATGGACATGTCATCTAAAGAATGGGAGGGGGAGTGGAAATGGTTTGCGACTGGGGGGTGCAGTTGTTTATTGCAAACCGAGCGGAGGTGTTCTGCAAAGCAGTCCCCAAGCCTCCGCTTGGTTTCCCCAATGTAGAGGAAGCCACACCGGGTACAGTGGATGCAGTATACCACATTGGCAGATGTGCAGGTGAACCTCTGCTTAATGTGGAAAGTCATCTTGGGGTCTGGGATGGGGTTGAGGGAGGAGGTGTGGGGGCAAGTGTAGCATTTCCTGCGGTTGCAGGGGAAGGTGCCGGGTGTGGTGGGGTTGGAGGGCAGTGTGGAGCGAACAAGGGAGTCACGGAGAGAATGGTCTCTCCAGAAAGTAGACAAGGGTGGGGATGGAAAAATGTCGTGGGTGGTGGGGTCAGATTGTAGATGGCGGAAGTATCGGAGGATGATGCGTTGTATCCGGAGGTTGGTGGGGTGGTGTGTGAGGACGACTGGGATCCTTTTTGGGCGGTTGTGGCGGGGGCGGGGTGTGAGGGATGTGTTGCGCGAAATGCTCAATGGGCTGAAGAGCCTTTTTCTGTGCTGTAGACCTCTATGATGCATTGAGTAATTTTGAACTAATTGTTAAGTTTGCTTCTGTGCTCTGGTTCTTAAGCCCTCGATAACTGATTGGGGGCACCTTGAGAATTGCTTCATCTGTACTTATTCTCCACATAAGTGAACCTGCCATTGTTAAAACTTTCTCATTCTAATTTAACTAATTTACTCAAATAAATGAAGTAGTTTTGCTTTTTAAAACATTCTTTTAAATGTGCTACCCGTACTATCTGGAGTTGAAACTTGCTTATTCACAAAGGTTGCAAGCTCAGTTGAGTGAGAAATTATTTCAACAATGTCAATTATCATTTGTTTTGTGCAAAGAAAAACTAGAAAATATCTTCACTTGCCTTGAAATTTGCATTCTTGTAATGTGTGCCTTTAAACAAAACAATATATCTGATTTTCGCATAAGAATTAATATATAAATTGGAGTTACATTCTTTCCAGATTTTCCCACAAGAACTATGAAAATATTGGTTATCAGGAGGGAGTGAAAAATCTGGTTATTACATTGGTAAATTTACTTGTTTTGATCTCTTTCTTCTGAGTTTTCAGATCTTCTCCTATTTGATTATAATGTAATTTATTTTTACTCTCAGGAGATCTGGGTAACATTCCTGGAACAATATGTGGGAAGGAGATGTTATTCTGGGACTGATCTGTTGCCACAATGGTCTCAGCGTGAATCAGCAAGAGTTGTTGTGCACATAGGAGCCAAGTCCACTGCAGTTCTCTTGACCTGCCTCCCCATCATTGGTCCTCATTATACATTGGGCAGAAAACTGTTTGTGGCACTGACAAGATAAGAGTATAGATTCGCTGTACAAGCTCTGCAGCTCTGGTGAATTTGCAGTTTGAACATAAGTGCCAATATTCAGCCTATACTTCAAGTTACAAGATATTAATCAATGTTAGGTAAGGAATTACTGAAAATGCACAGCAGCTGATGAGCACGGGAAAGAGAAAGAAAGTGGCTCTTGCTCCAGATTAGAATCTGGACTTGATTATCAACCATAACTTTGCCTAAAAACAGACAAAATGATGGTCACTGACCTATAATTGCCTCTCCTCTTTCCTTTCGAGACCATACATTTATCCTTGCATATCACAGGTAGATATTGGCTGTATGGGAGGAGTGCAGGACCATAGCAAATTTCTCTCCATTATGCTTATATTATTGAACTTCATTGATTCCTGCTTTTGGAAGGTCACAATATACTTTAGGAAGTAGTCAAAACAGGCCCTAGGTGTCTCCATAGAAGAAGACATGATGTGGAGGTGCCGGTGTTGGACTGGAATGGTGAGTGCACCGCTCTTGACAAAAGGGCTGCGCTCAAAGCTTGTGTGATTCCAAATAAACCTGTTGGACTATAACCTGGTGTTGTCTGGCCTCTGCCATAGAGGAAAGCAGAGAGTCGCTGCTCTCATTTCAACTTGTTTTTACTTAATATGCTTAGTAGTCCTCTGTCTGTGCCAGAGGATTGATTTGGTCAACATTGTTTCATTATAAATATGCTGAAATATAGGGAATGTATAGCATTTAACATACGACATTTGTGATTACATCATTTACTTGACACTTTTGCTGATTGTTTCAAATTTCTGGTAGGCGTCATTATAGTGAAAATAGATTTCAGTTTTTTTCATAAGAATTCAGTTACAAACGTAATCGAAGAAGTCTCTAGTAAAATTTTAGTACCTTGTAACTTGAAGTATAGGCCAAATATTGGCACTTATGTTCAAACTGCAAATTCACCAGAGCTGCAGAGCCTGTAGAGCGAATCTATAGTCTTGTCAGAAATTGAAAGAAATTAATGTCGCAGATTTTTAGCCACTTAGTCACCTCACCTGTAGTACATTGTCAGGTCCACTTATATGATTTTAATAATGCTAATAATTTTTAGGCTAATTTCTTGATTTGAGGTAACACTTTAATATTTGGCCTAAGCTATCTTTTTAAAAAGTTTATTTTAAATTTCTGCCTATTGTACAATGAACAGGGCAGCTGCTTGTGAGAAATTGGTTCTCCTGGCTAATAACCTAAAGAGGCCAAAGGCTTAAGCAGTTGTGTTTGTCTTAATCACACAAGGTGCAGTTCAATGATTTTTATTCGTTTCTCATCTTAAAGAAGTGAGATAAAGCTCAAATAGCAGCTTATAGTAAGTATGACACCCATATTAAAAAAAGAATCATGCTTTGTTTTGGTAAGATTTAGTTTGCTGACGGACTTGATGAACTAACCATAATTGTTAAACAGAACATCTATAATTCAAAAGGACAACCTTAAAATTTTCTAAAAGCAATTAAGAACAAATGTTTCATATTAGAGCAATGCAGCATTGTTCATTCAATTTCTCTGTCATCTAAAATGACATGTAATTTTATCACACAATGCAATGTTCATAGCTGTGATCTAAGGCACAAGAGATGGACATTTGTGTAGTCAGCATGACTCAGAGATGGGATGACACAAGTTGACCCTCCTACTTACGGAAGTGTAAAGTGTTAACTCAAACAATTTCCATATGGTCAAGCATCAGAATTAGAGATACAAGTTTAAAACACAGAATCTCACTGCAGGCAACCAGCATTTTGCAGCCACTTGATGGAAGATACCCACCAGCCAGTGGGAAATACTATTAGGAACCTGGTTTTGTAGTATCATTCTTCTGAGACACAGTTCAATGTAACAGCACTTAAGAGACTAGAGAAGAAAGACATCACCCATGCTTGCAATATTCAAGGATGACTGGACCTTGAAGGATAAGAAATTTCCATGTTGACTTCACTCTCTCTCTATTTTTAATAATTTATAAAATCTTGCTTAATAACTTGATTTAATAAATACTGGTTACTCATATCTGCTGTTTATTAGATAAGAACAATGTTGCCTTTCATTCATTCATTCATAGAATATAGGCATCACTGGCTGAGGCAACATCTGTTGCTCATCTCTTGATGCCTGTGAGAAGGTGGTGGTGAGCTGCCTTCTTGAACCACCAACATGTGCTGTAGGTAAATCCACAATGCCAATGGTAGGGAATTCTGGGATTTTGACCCAGTGACCCTGAAGAAATAGTGACATGTTTCTAAGACAAGGTAGCAGGTCGCTCGGAGGGAAATTTCTGGTTGTGCTGCTCCTATGTATGTACTGCCCTTGTCCTTCTAGATAGTGATGGTCATGGGTTTGGAAAGTGCTATCTAAGGAGCCTGGATGAATTTTTGCAGTTATCCTTTAGATAGTTCACGCTGCTGCTACTGAGCATGTGTGGAATATGTTTGTGTATGTGGTGCCTATCAGGCAGGTTTCTTGGTCATGATAGGTGTTGAGCTTTTTGTTTGCCTTTGGAACCATTGTTATAAATTAAGAATTCAGAACTTAGCTATTTTAACTAAAAGAGGTTTATTTTTTAAACCTCAAAATCCCTCAATCTCACACGCTGCAGGTAACCAGCATTTTGCAGCCACTTGATGGAAGATACTCACTGGCCAGTGAAAACTGCTGTTAGAAACCTGGTATAGACGTGTTGTGAGCCTCGAATTATGATGCTGGTGATGGCATGACCAGTAGAACTTCATGCTGGGATGTTAGAACTTGCACATAAACCATCCACAAGATGCACTGCATAAATTAATCAAAAATCCTTCCAAATTCATAATCACTTCCATCTAGAAGAACAAGGGGAGCAGGTACATGGGAAAACCTCTACCTGTAATTCTGCCTCCAAACCGCTTATCATCCTGATTTGGAATTGTATCACAATTCCTTCACAGTTGCTGGTCAAAATCTTAGAATATGCTCCCTAATGACATGGTGGTCTACCTACAGCACATGGACTGCAGCGGTTCAAGAAGACAGCTCATCACCACTTTCTCAAGGGCAACTAGGGATGGGCAATAAACACTGGCCTAACCAGCAACACCGATGCCCAATGAACTAATTTTTTAAAGAACAGAGGGCAGGATCTCCTCTTCATAGTACTGACAAAATGAACAAGCGGAGAAAGGAACCACACGTAAAAGGACCCAAGTACCAAGATACCTGTTACTAGCAAAAGAAGAGTCATAAGGAACTTGAAGCATTAACTCTGTTTCTCTCTCCACAGATGCTGACGGGATTTCTCCAGTACTTTTTTGTTTTATGTCAGATTTCCAGCATCTTTTGTACTTTGCTTATATACAGAGGTGCCAGCTATTATTCAAAAGAAGCAGCTGTTAGGTTTAATAGCCGAAACAGATTTTTTTTTAAAATTGATAAAATGTTAAAGTAAAACATTGGATTGTCTGAAAAGGTCATTCTAATCATATTGCTAAAAAGGCATCAGTAAATGAGAATTGTTTTGAAATAGAAGGAGATGCAGTCAAATGTAAATGAGAGAAATCAGACAAAGAATGTGAAGACAGATAAGGGTTAGTTTTGCAAGAGTCACTGTTCAGACCAGATGGCTGCAGGAGTCCCTGGAGGAAAATGAGATACCGCTCTTGAAATGTGTATGAAACTTTGTTGGAAAGATCTGAGCGAGAATGGGCAAGTGACTCATGGACCTGCACAGTAAGAGATCAAGGCCATCTTTGAAGACAGATTGTTGAGGCTTTAAACAAGCATCATAACAATGAAGTTCTAAATTATTTTACATTATTCTGTCAAGTTTCCATAACATCAGATAAAATAACATTAAATGAGCCTCTGATGAAATGATGTTATTCTACTCTGGTTGGAGAAGGAGGCTCCTGATGATGTCACCTAGCATGGTGACAAAATGTCTGAACAAGAACAAGCCAACTCAGCAAGCAAGTCAACAACCTCATCCACAACCCGAGCTACAGATCTTTGTTAATGCTTTATAAAACATTAAATGTGCACTTTGCTATTAGGACTAATCCCATTAAATCATTAGAAGATCACAACATTACTGAGAGATATTTTTGTCAGTGAAGGTGACTTCCAACTTTGAGAGGCAGTTGGAAGAAAAGTTAAGATTTACCCTTCCAACAATGTTTGTTTCCTTTGCCAGTGTTCTTTCTGAAGCAGTGATTTAATATGATATATTGAACTGAAAAGAATTATTCCAACATAACGTTAATATTAGAAATTACAGAGCCTGTTGTGAATTTCTAAATTAATTCTGATTGGTATTTAAGAGAACAGTGGTAGCAGCCGGGGGAGATCAATAGTGGGGATTGAAGGCAGCATGCTGAGATTCAGTGGGAACATCATTTTAAAGGCCGAGGATCCTGGGATTGTATTCATTAGAGTTTAGAAGGTTGAGGGGAGATCTAATAGAAACTTACAAAATAATGCATGGCTTAGAAAGGGTGGACGCAGGGAAGTTATTTCTGATGGGTGGGAAGACTAGGACCTGTGGGCACAGCCTTAGAATTAGAGGGGGTCAATTTAGAACGGAAATGAGGAGACATTTCTTCAACCAGAGAGTGGTGGGCCTGTGGAATTCATTGCCACGGAGCGCAGTGGAGGCTGGGACGTTAAATGTCTTCAAGGTAGAGATTGATAAATTCTTGATCTTGCAAGGAATTAAGGCCTATGGGGAGAGTGCGGGTAAGTGGAGTTGAAATGCCCATCAGCCATGATTAAATGGTGGAGTGGACTCGATTTGGCCAAATGGCCTTAATTCCACTCCTATGTCTAATAGTCTTATGGTCTAAAGGGGGTAATAACATATAAGATACTGCATGGGTTACCATGGGACAGGCAGTCATTGACATTCACAGCCTTTGATACAGCATAATGGGTGTCATTGCTAAACTGTTGGGCTGGGGATAAGGAGTAATGTAGGGAGATGAAGACTGAAAGAAAAAGTTGAGTGGGAATGTGCGGAAGCTCAGCACTGAATGGGGTTAACGGGATGGTAGGCAGAAAGAAACATAAACGTTCAAGGGAATTCTGTGATGATCAGGCTAGCCGATACCCAGGACAACCTGCATTGTCTTCCGGCCTCATGCGAATTGTTAACATACAATGGAAAGTTCTACTTGTGAGTAATGTGAGGGCCTTCTAGAGGCAATCACATTAATCAGACTCTTCCTCACTATGGAGTGAAGAAGTCTCTAATCAGAATACCCTGAATGTGAAATGCAAACCGTGTCCAAACAGGTGGAAGACAAATCCTGGTCTAAAGCGGTGTTAACAAAGTCATTAGGCATGATGAACTGATCATATTCATCCCTGTGAAGTAGACATAACCAGAGGTATTCTTGGCAGATTGCAAAGAGGATGAGCAAAGTGACCAAAGTACCATAGTACAGAGTACCAGGCAATTTGGGGGGGGGGGGGGGGGGAGAAACATGGAGAAAAGAGATGTGACAGTATTTGGAGATGGTTGAATAAATACCGTGCTCCGCAGCAAATACAGTCATGATGGCTGTGGTACTACCTGGTGCCAAGGTGCAGAACATCTTTTGTGGGCTGGAGAGTAACAGAATGGAAAGGGATGGGGTCAGTTGCCATGGTCAACAAAATTACCAATGACATAGGTGGGGCTAGGAAAGAGGTTCTACCAAAGCAGCTCAGGGTTTGATTAAAAATCAGAACCATGAAAAGTAATAATCTCTGAGCTGCATGCAAATTGCACAGAATAAATAAGATTATAGAGGTAAATACATGGCACTAACATTAGTGTGGGAGAAAAGTATCTCAGTTCATGAGGCACTAGACTGGGGAAAGAGAGAACACTCTACTGGCACTGATAATGGGAACTGCAGATGCTGGAGAATCCAAGATAATAAAATGTGAGGCTGGATGAACACAGCAGGCCCAGCAGCATCTCAGGAACACAAAAGCTGACATTTCGGGCCTAGATCCTTCATCAGAGAGGGGGATGGGATGAGGCTTCTGGAATAAATAGGGAGAGAGGGGGAGGTGGACTGAAGGTGGAGAGGAGAGTATAGGTGGGGAGGTAGGGAGGGGACAGGTCAGTCCAGGGAAGACGGACAGGTCAAGGAGGCACCTCCTCCATCACCCCTATCCCAGGCCCCAAGATGACTTTCCATATTAAACAGAGGTTCACCTGCACATCTGCCAATGTGGTATACTGCATCCATTGTACCTAGTGTGGCTTCCTCTACATTGGGGAAACCAAGCGGAGGTTTGGGGACCGCTTTGCAGAACACCTCCGCTCGGTTTGCAATAAACAACTGCACCTCCCAGTCGCAAACCATTTCCACTCCCCTTCCCATTCTTTAGATGACATGTCCATCATGGGCCTCCTGCAGTGCCACAATGATGCCACCCGAAGGTTGCAGGAACAGCAACTCATATTCCGCTTTGGAACCCTGCAGCCCAATGGTATCAATGTGGACTTCACCAGCTTCAAAATCTCCCCTTCCCCCACCGCATCCCAAAACCAGCCCAGTTCGTCCACTCTCCCCACTGCACCACACAACCAGCCCAGCTCTTCCCCTCTACCCACTGCATCCCAAAACCAGTCCAACCTGTCTCTGCTTCCCTAACCAGTTCTTCCTCTCACTCATCCCTTCCTCCCACCCCAAGCCGCACCTCCATCTCCTACCTACTAACCTCATCCCACCTCCTTGACCTGTCCGTCTTCCCTGGACTGACCTATCCCTTCCCTGCCTCCCCACCCATACTGTCCTCTCCACCTATCTTCTTTTCTCTCCATCTTCGGTCCGCCTCCCCCTCTCTCCCTATTTATTCCAGAACCCTCACCCCATCCCCCTCTCTGATGAAGGGTCTAGGCCCGAAACGTCAGCTTTTGTGCTCCTGAGATGCTGCTGGGCCTGCTGTGTTCATCCAGCCTCACATTTTATACTCTACTGGCACTATTTGGACCATCCTAGGAGTAATGCCCTGGATCCTGATGGACCGTAGAACAATGGTTTTTGTTATGGATTTAAACTAATTAGTGGAGGAGGGTTCAATTAAAAGGGACTTTTTAAAACATCAAAAAGAAATGAGAGACCAGAAGTGTAGGTAATGAAGGATCAAATGGTAATCAAAGTGTGAAGGGCAAAAAATAAATGCAGAATAGTACAACAGAAATTAGAATTCCATTAATAACAATAAAAGTCAAAGCATAATGCTCTCCATCTGAATGCTGCTTGATTTGTAATAAGATAGATGAGGTGACAGCACAAACAAAAATAAATGAATATGACTATGAGTCTAGCCACACATTCAACTGCTCTATCCGCACATATATGCAAATGCTCACTCGTGCATGGTCGTAGAAAGAGAAAAATAGGAAAAAGAAACAGGAGTAGCCCATTCAGCTCATCGAGGAAACTCTATCATTCAATATAATAATGACTAGTTATTCAACTCCGTACCCTGTTCCCACTTTCTTTCCATACCCTTTGATCTCTTTAGCACTAAGAACTATAATGAACTCCATGATGAAAAATTCAGTGTTTCGCCTTCAAGCACTTTCTGCGGTATATAATTCTACAAGTTCACAATGCTGGGGTGAAAATACTCCCCATCTCAATCCTAAATAGCCTCCGCCACTTCTATGGACTGTGACCTCTGGCTCTGGATGCCCCAGACATCAGGAATATCCTTCCTGTGTTAGTGATAATGGGAACTGCAGATGCTGGAGAATCCAAGATAATAAAGTGTGAAGCTGGATGAACACAGCAGGCCAAGCAGCATCTCAGGAGCACAAAAGCTGACGTTTCGGGCCTAGACCCTAGGCCCAAAACGTCAGCTTTTGTGCTCCTGAGATGCTGCTTGGCCTGCTGTGTTCATCCAGCTTCACACTTTATTATCCTTCCTGTGTTAGCCTGTTTAGTCCCGTTAGAATTTTACTGGTTTCCTTGACATTCCGCTTAAACAGCCCCCAGCCATACCCCCATTTTTCCACATCCCTTCCACTCTTAAACTCCATTGGATACAGTATAAACCAACCCTGTCTGTCTTCAAACGAGTGTGGTAAACTTTTGCTGCACTCCCTCCACAGCCAGACCATCCCTCCTCACATAAAAAGACCAAAACTGCTCACAATACCCCAGGTGTGGTCTCACAAATGCTTGGTATAATTACAGCAAGACATCCCTGCTCCTGTGTGCTCAAATCCTCTGCTATGAAGGCCAACATATCATCTGCCTTCTTCACTGCTTGCTGCACCTGCGTGCTAAATTTCAGCAACTGGTTTACGAGGACATTGAGGTTTTGTTGCACATCTCCCTTTACTAATCTCAGTTAATAATCTGTCTTCCTGTTTTTGCTACCGAGGTAGATAACTTCATGTTCATCCACTTTATATTTCATCTTCCATGCATTTATCCACTCTCTCAACTCTTTTATATCACACTGAAACATCTCGACATTCTCCACACACCTCGTCATCCCACATAGTTTTGTGTCTTTGAACATTCCGGAGATTATTGCTTTTAAATTCCTTTTTACCAATTGTCCACCTAGCTCCCTAAATTCTGATTGCAATCCTCTTTCTACCAATTATCTAACCATTACCACTAATGCTTTTCTAGTCTTCTTCATTTCCATCCCATCCTGCCTCATAGCTGAGACATGCAGGGTATTAGGAACTTGGTTATAGTTGCACCCCCAGGTGAATCATTGCCTTTAACCGTATTCAGAACTCAATTCTAGTTAATAAAAAGATGTGTTCAGGGGACTGCTGTACAACCTGCCAATTTAAGACCATAAAACCAAAAGATATTGAAGCAGAAGTAAACCATTCAGTCCAAGCCTGCTTTTTCACTAAATAGAGTCATGGAGTCATAGAATCATAAAGCACAGAAACAGACCTTTCAGCCTAACTCATCCATGCCATCCAGGTATCTTAAATGGAACTATTTCTATATGCCTGCATTTGATCCATAGCCCTCTAAACCTTTCCTTTTGATGTACCTGTCCAAATATCTTTTAAATATTGTAACGGTATCTCCATCTACTACTTCCTCTGGTAGTTTATACGCACTACCCTCTGTGTGAAAAAAATTACACTTAGGTTTAAAGTGAGAAGGGAAAGATTAAAAAAGGACCCTATGTTCTCTAGTTTTGGACTCCCCTACTCAGGAGAAAAGACCTTTCCTGTTCACCTTATCATGATTTTATAAACTACTTTAAGATCACCCCTCACCCTCCTATGCTCCAGAGAAAATGTCCTAGTCCTGCCCAGCCCCTGCTTATGACTCAAACCTTCTAGTTTTGGTAACATCCTTGTAAATCTTTTTTGCACCCTTTCCACTTTAATGACGTCCTTCTTACAGCAGGGTGACCAGAATTGTACACAGTTTTCCAAATGCAGCCTTAGCAATTTTTTTTACAGACATAACATGACTTCCCAAATTCTGTGTTCAGTGCTCTGGCCAATGAAGGCAAGGGTGCCAAATACCTTCTTCACCACCATGTCTACTTGTGATACCACTTTCAAGGAACTATGTACCCACATCCCTAGATTTCTCTGATCGAAAACACTCCCCAGGAGCATAGCATTAACTGTGTAAGTCCTGCACTGGTTTGTCTTACCAAAATACAACCATGCTTTTATCTGAATTAAACTCCATCATCCATTCTTCAGCCCACTGGCCCAGTTGGTCAAGAGCCTATTGTACTCTGAGATAACTTTCTTCCCTCTCCACTATACCATAAATTTTGGTGTCATTTGCAAACTTACTAACCACACCTCCGGTATTCTCATCCAAATGTTTCATCTAAATGATGAACAACCGTGGACCCAGCACTCATGGTTGTGGCAAACTACTGGTCACAGGTCTCCAGTTGGAACAACAGCCCTCTACTACCACGCCCTACTGCCTACCATCCAGCCAATTCCGTTTCTAATTGGCTAGCTCTCCCTAGATCCTATGTGACCTAATGTTACTATCATGAGGAACTTTGTTGAAAACCTTGATAGAATCCATGTAGACAATGTCTACCACTCTGCCTTCATCAGTCTTCTTGGTCACCTCTTCAAAAAACTCAATCAAGTTTCCGAGGCACGATTTTCCATGCACAAAGCCATGCTGACCATCTGTAATCAGTCTTTGCCTTTCCAAATGCATGTAGATTATGTCAGTCAGAATCCCCTCCATCAACTTGCCCACCACTGATATCAGGCTCAACAGCCTACAGCTTCTTAGGTTTTCCCTGCAGCCTTTCTTGAATAATGGCCCAACATTAGCCACCGTCCACATCAACCATGGCTATCAATAATACAAACATTACAGCAAGGGGCCCAGCAATTTCTTCCCTAGCTTCCCGCAATGTCCTGGGATATACTTGATCAGGTCCCAAGGATTTATCTACCTCTACATGTTTTACAATCTCCAGTACCTCCTTTTCCATAATTTGGATGCTTTTCAGGACACCATTATTTACTTCCCTGAGTTCCCTAGCTTCCATATATTTTTCTGTGGTAAATATTATGTGAAATATTCATTCAGGACCTCACCCATCACCTGTGATGAGATCATGGCTGATCTGATAATCAACAACTCTACCTTCCTGTCTTTTCCCCATAATCCTCCTTTCCCTCAGTGAGAGCCTTCTGTGATGAGGAATACCATAGATCCGTTGCCCTCCAAGAGAAGAGATTCCTCCTTATCTCATTCTTAAATGAGCAATCACTTATTCTGAGGTTATGCCCTCGAGTCCAAGTTCTACAAGGAGAAATAACTTTTTCATATCTATCCTTTCAAGTTCCCTGAGAATTGTGTATGTTTCCTCTCATTTTCTGAAATTCCAGTGAGCACAAACCCAACCTACTTAACCTGTCCTCAAGAGAAGGCCCCTCCATACATGGTATCAGCCCAGTGAACCAGTGGACTGCCTCCCACTCCAGTGTACCTTCCCTTGGATAAGTAGCCCAAAACTATTCATAGCATTTAAGATGTCATCTGACTAGTGTCCTGTATCTTTTTAGCAAAATCTCCCACTTCTGTCCTTTTATTCCTTTTGAAGTAAAGGCCAACATTTCATTTGCCTTCTCTACGACTCTTATCCTGTCTTTCTCCATTTAAATTATATTCACCTGCTCTAAAATTCCTGACAAGTACAGAACCTCGCATTTTCCCAAATTATATTCTATCTGCTAACTTTTTGCCCACTCACTTTACCAGTACATCTTATCATCTTCTATCAATTATTTGCTTCTCTGCAGGCTGGTACACATGCATTCCCTCTCTCCCTATTTAGTGTTAAACAATGGAATGTCTATACCTATAAACAATCATAAATGAGCTGCTCCTGAACTCTATTTATCCGTCTTTAATCTACGGCTCTCGATATACTTACTGACTAAAACAATGCATCAGTTTCAGTTGTGAATATTGCAATGACTCAGACTCCAAATATTTGGGAAAGAAATTTTACTATTTTAACTACACTTTGGTCAAAACGTACTTGAGATTGATCTTAGCAGATCCTTTTAAATTTTAGCAAGATGTCCTTGCTGTTATAATTGAATTCCCTTGCTATGAAGGCCAACATACCATTAGCCCCAGTTCAGATGAAACTTCAGATGTCAGCAGACCAGCATATTTCCAGCATTGTCTTGATTTTATTTCCCAAGTGAGTTTTACCAAGTGGAAAGCATCCAACAGTGGTCAATAGTGAGAAGTGACTGCACTGGATTCTGACAAAGTGTTAGCCGCACAGGGTGAAGCACTGAGTTGAGCTAAATTAGGGAAGCGGTGGTGGTGGCGACGGTGTTGCTGGAGGAGCAGGGGTGGGGAGGAGGAGGAGTTGGAAGAGGAGCAGAGTTGGGAGATCCAGGCCCAGATACAAGGGAGGATTAGCGGTTAAGGGAGCAAACTACTGCCATTACAGGCACAAAACAAAGGAGAAGTAGAAGGAAATTGAACCATGACATGCAGCCAGTAGGTAAGTAAGTGGCTGGTGACTAATAAGTAATATTTCTTTTAACTTATTTTTTCTTGGCTTTGCTGCTCATGTTGTTAACTCAAGAGTAAATTCTTGGCAGGAGATCCCAGACCCATGTCATGCTCCTCCTATGTGGTGTGGATTTCAGGGACCGTTATAATGTTTCTGATTCCTTCATGTACAAGAGGTGTGTCTAGCTGCAGTTCTTGTCTGATCACATGACAGTTCTGGAGCTGTGGCTGGATTGCCTTTCGAGCATCTATGAGGCTGAGGGATTTGTGGATAGTACACTCAATAAGTTGATCACACCGTAGATAAAAATTACTGAGGAAGATAGGGAATGGGTGACCACCAAACAGAGGAAGAGGAAGAAGGCAGTAGAAGGACCCCCTGTGAACATCTCCCTCCAAACCAGGTATACCATTTTGGACACTGGGGAAATAGCTCACCAGGGGAAGGTGGCAGCAGCCAGGCTTATGGCATCATGCTTAGCTCTGCTACATGGGTTGGCAAGAGAAAGAGGTGCATTGCTATAGAGATAGGGGATTCAATTGTAAGAGGATCAGCTAGGCGTTTCTGCAGCTCCGAACAGGAGTCCAGGATGGTATGTTGCCTCCCTGGTTCAAGGGTCAAAGATGTCTCAGAGAGGCTGCAGGACATTCTGGTGAGGGAGGATGAACAGCTAATATAGTGCATTTAGGCACCACAGATATAGATTTTTTAAAATGGGTTAAACTAAAAAGTAGGACCTCAATGCTAAAAATCTTGGGATTGCTAACAGTGCCATGTGCTAGTCAGAGTAGAAATAGCAGGACAGCTAAGGTGAATACATGGCTTGAGGGATGGTACAAGAGGGATACAAATAACCTTCCAAAAATGCTACAGGACTCAGGGTCAAGCACGAAGGAGAAACTGAAGGAAATCCTTATTTGTCCCCATTGCCTTAAGCTCTGCATTGTAAAGTATTTGAGGAAGTGGCCTTAGAAACAGTGGACGTATTGGTGAACATTTTCCAGCATTCTGTAGATTCTAGATGAGTTGCAATGGACTGGAGGTAGCTAATGTTACCCCACTTCTTAAAAAAGGAGGGAGAGAGAAAACAGAATTATAGGCCAGTTAGCTTGGCATCAGTGGTGGGAAGAACGCTGGAGTCAATTACTAAGGATGTAATGGCTGAGCATTTGGAAAGCAGGAACAAGGTCGGTCCAAGTCCACATCGATTCATGAAAGGGAAATCATGCTTGACAGATCTTCTGGAATTTTTTGAGCATGCAACTAGTAGAGTGAACAAGGCTGAATCAGTAGATGTTGTATATCTGGACTTTCAAAAGGGTTTTGACAAGGTCCCACACAAGACATTAATAAGCAAAATTAAAGCTCATGAAATCAGAGGCAATGTATTGACATGGATAGACAACTGGTTGGCAGACAGGAAGCAGATAGTTGGAATAATGGGTCCTTTTCAGAATAGCAGGCAGTGACGAGTAGAGTTCCGCAGGGTTCAGTACTGAGACCCAGCTGCGCACAATATACATTAATGATTTGGACGGAGGAATTGAAAGCCAGTATCTCCACATTTGCAGACAACACTAAGCTGGGTGGTAATGTGTGCTGTGAGGAAAATGCCAAGAGGTTACAGGGTGACTTGGACAGACTGGCTGAGTGGGAAACTATTTGGTAAATGCAATATAATGTGGATAAATGTGAAGTTATCCACTTTGGTGGCAATAGCAGGAAGGCGGATTATTATCTGAATGGTGACAATTTAGGAAAAGGTGAGGTGCAACGACACCTAGGTGTCATGGTGGAACAGTCGCTGAGGATTGGCATGCAGGTGCAGCAGGCAGAGAGGAAAACTAATGGCATGGTGGCTTTCATAACAAGAGAATTTGGGTATTGGAATAAGAATGTCTTGCTGCAGTTATACAGGGCCTTAGTGAGGCCTTACCATGAATATTAGAACATAGAACAGTACAGCGCAGTACAGGCCCTTTGGCCCACGATGTTGTGCCAAACTTTTACCCTAATCCTAAGGTCTATCTAACCTCCACCCCTACCTTATACTGTCATCCATATGCCTATCTAATAGCCGCATAAATGCCCCTAGTGAGGCTGACTCCACACACCAACCACTCTTTGAGTAAAGAACCTACTTCTGATGTCTCCCTTATGTCTACCTCCACTCACTTTAAATCTATGCCCCCTCATAATAGCTATCTCCACCCTAGGAAAATGTCTCTGGCTGTCTTCTCTATCTATACCTCTGATCATTTTGTACACCTCTATCAAGTTACCTCTCATCCTTCATTGTTCTAAAGAGAAAAGCTGGAGCATAACTTCACAACTCTTGAACTCAGTCCCTCTATTAATGAAAGCTAACACACCATATGCCTTCTTAACAACTCTATCCACCTGGGTGGCAGCTTTCAGGGAACTGTAGACATGAACCCCAAGATCCCTCTGTTCCTCCACACTGCCAAGAATCTTTCCGTTAACCCTGTATTCTGCTTTCAAGTTTTTCCTTCCAAAATGAATCACCTTGTCCTTTCAGGTATAAACTCCATCTGCCACTTCTCAGCCCAGCTCTGTATCCTGTCAATGTCCCTTTATAACCATAATAGCCTTCCGCACTGCCCACAACATGACCCACCTTTGTATCATCCGCGAACTTACTAATCCACCCTTCCACTCCTTCATCCAAATCATTTACAAAAATCACAAATAGAAGAGGACCCAGAACAGATCCTTGTGGTACACCACTCGTAACTGAGCACCATGTTGAATATTCTTCATCCACTACCATCCTTTGTCTTGTAAGGTCAGCTAATTCTGAATCCAGTCTGCCCTATTTCCCGCTATCCCATGCCTCCTTACTTTCTGCATTAGCCTACCATGGGGAACCTTATCAAACGCCTTACTTAAATCCATGTCTACCACATCCACTGTTCTATCTTCATCCATGTGTTTGGTCACCTCTTCAAAGAATTCCGTAAGGTTTGTGAGGCATGATCTACCCCTTACAAATCCATGCTGACTATCACGAATCAAACTGTGCCTTTCCAAGTGATCGTAAATTCTATCTCTCAGAGCCCTTTCCAATAATTTGCCCACCACTGACGTAAGACTAACTGGCCTGTAATTTCCGGGGTTAGCCTTATTCCCTTTTTTTGAACAAAGGAATGACATTTGCCTCTCTCCAATCTTCCGGCACTATATGAAAAGATCCTTGGATAAATCCCATTAGGCCTGAGGGACTTATCTATCTTCAACTTCCTCAAAATTCCAAGCACATCTTCCTTACTAACAGTGACCTTCTCTAGCCTGCCAGCCTGTTTGATACTGTCCTCTTCTGCAACTAGGTCTCTCAGTTGTGAATACCGAAGAAAAGTATTCATTAAGGACCTCTCCTATCTCTTTAGGGTCCGTGTACAAATTCCCTTTACAATCCTTGATCGGCCCTACCCTTTCTCTGGTCATTCTCTTTTTCCTCATATACATGTAAAAAGCCTTAGTTTTCCTTGATCCTATCCGCCAAGGATTTTTCATGTCCTTGTAGCTCTCTTAAGCCCTTTCTTCAGCTCCTTCCTGGATAACTTGTATCCCTCTACAGCCTTTTCTGTTCCCTGTTTCCTGAACCTTACATCAGCATCCCTCTTCCTTTTAACCAGTTGTTAGACCTCTCCTGAGAACCAAGGCTCCTTCTCTTAACTACATTTTCCCTGCCTGCTAGGGACAAACATATCGACCACATGCAGTATGTGTTCCTTAAACATTCTACACATTTCAATAGTGCTCTTCCCTGACAGCATTTGCTCCCATTTTATGTTACCCAGTTCTTCCCTAACAGAATATAATCCTTACCTTGCTGTATGTTCCTAGCCTTTTCCATGACTATTGTAAAAGTAACAGAGTTATGATCGCTACCGCCAAAATGCTCTCCTCTCGACAGGTCTAACACTTGGCCTGGTTCATTGTCAAGCATCAAATCCAAAGTGGCCTCTCCTCATGTTGATCTATCTCCGTACTGCGTCAGGAATCCTTCCTGAACACACAGGACGAAATCCACTCCGTCTAAACTATTACAACTAAAATGTTTCCAGTCAATATTTGGAAAGTTGAAGTCACCCATGACTACAACCCTGTGACTTATGCACCATTCCAGTATTTGCCTCTCAATCCGCTCCTCCACTTCTCTGCAACTGTTAGAGGGTCTGTTACCATGTTTACCATGACTACTGGTTGCTCACCTCCCTTTAAGGATCTTGAAGACACAATCTGAGACATCATGGACCCAGGCACCCGGGAGGCAACATACCATCCGTTCATCTTGTTCATGCCCACAGAACCGCCTGTCTGTGCTTCTTACTGTTGAATCCCCCAGTACAATTACTCTCCTCTTTTCCCCCCTTCCCTTTTGTGCCACAGGGCCAGGCTCAGTGCCAGAGACCTGTTCGTTACAGCCTTCCCCTGCTAGGTCATCGTCCACAACAGTATCCAAAATGGTATACTTATTATTGAGGGTAACGGCCACAGGGGATCCCTGAATTGTCTGCCTATTCCCTTTCCCCTTCCTGACAGTTACCCAGCTACCTTTTTCCTGTACCTTGGGTGTGACCACCTCCTTATAACTCCTCTTCATCTCCCCCTCAACCTCCCGAATGATCTGGAGTTCATCCAGCTCTAGCTCCCTAAAGCGGTTTTTGAGGAGCTGGAATTGGGTGCACTTCCCGCAGGTGAAGTCAGAGGCGACACCAACAGTGACCCCTCCCTCCCACATCCTGCAAGAGGAGCTTGCAACTAACTTTCATTCCCTCTACTCTAGATTTCCAGAAGATTTAAAAAATAGCCTTACCTTACCGACCCTCCACACAGTCTTTTTTTTGGTTGGAGGAGGAGGTGGATGGGTGGGAGACACTACACATGTAGTGTTTCGGGTTTAGCCAATGCCTAAATATATCAGTTCCTTCCTGGCTCGCGTTCTGTCCACACACCCGCTGCTGAAAACAAGAAGGCTGCTGCTAGGTGAGGTGAGTTTTTTTTATACAGGGAGAAAAGCAACCTTCCCTTCAGCACTCTGACTCACGCTGCTGCCACTGAAAACAAGAAGGCCGCTGCTGCACGAGGTGAGTGTTTATACAGGGAGAAAAACAACCTTCCTGTCGGCTCTCTGGCTCGCGCTGCTACCACTGAAAACAAGAAAGCCGCAGTTTTTGTCCCCTATTCTGAGGAAGGACATTATTGCTAATTGAAGGGGTCCAGCAAAGGTACACAAGACTGATTTCCAGGATTGGCAGGACTGACATATGAGGAAAGACTGGATTAACTGGGCTTGTACTCACTGGAATTAAAGATTCAGGGGTATCTCACAGAAACATATAAAATTCTGTTAGGACTGGAAAGGCTAGATGCAGGAAGAATGGTCCTGATGTTGGGAAGTCCAGAACTAAGGGTCACAGTCTAAGAATAAGGGATAAGCCATTCAGGACTGAGATGAGGAAGAATTTCTTCACTCAAAAAGTTGTGAACCTGTGGAATTTTGTACTAAAGAAAGCTGTTGGGGCCAGTTTGTAAGATATATTCAAGAGGGAACTGGACATGGCCCTTGCAGCTAAAGGGATCAAGGGGTATTGAGAGAAAGTGGGAGTGGGACACTGAAATTGCATGAACCATGATCATTTTGATTGTTAATACAGGCTCAAAGGGCCAAATGGCCTACTCCTGTCCCTATTTCCTATGTTTTCTATGTTTATGCTGTCCTGATTGCTTGCTGTGCAAGGCTGCTAACTTTTTGTTCCTTGTATAAGTGTATCGAAGGCTGTCTGAAATTCAACTTTGACTAGCTTCATGGTTTTTAGTAATATTCTGCTTTTCTATCCTTACTACTGAAGCGTAAAATATCAAGCTGCCTAATGTGGTGCTATATCTCTGAAATGGCAAGGACTGCATATGTTGGAGTCAGAGATAACAGTGTGGAGCTGGAGGAACACAGCAGGCCAGGCAGCATCAGAGGAACAGGAAGTCTGATGTATCGGGCCAGGACCAAACTTTCTGAAGAAGGGTCCCGACTCTTTCCTGCTTTCTTGCTCCTCTGATGCTGTCTAGCCTGCTATGTTTCTTCAGCTCCACACTTTGTTAGCTATATCTCTTATTGGTTTCTGTGTACTCTTCTCACGTCTTACATTCCCATCAGGCTTTGCATCATTATTCATCTTGGATATGTTATTCTTGATCTCCTCCACTCAGTTTTTAAAGTAGATTTTAAGTAGCTGAGGTCCCAGCAAGTGCTTTGGAATCTCCTTCCTCTCTGACATATGGCTGCCTCTCATCTACGAAGGTGGGTTTCACAGGGGTAAGGGCAGAACTCTCTCTCTCTCTCTCTCTCTCTCCAGGTGTTAGGAGTTCCACTGCTGGGCCAGGCTTCACTGTGTCTTTTTGAGGTGTCATGCACTGAGTTCAAAACAAGCAATAGGGCCATGCCAACAGCCTTCATTGTTGCCACGTTGGGGGTGTAAAGTGCACATACTTAGGCAGTCAAGGTGCCAAAAAGTCTGATGGACACTTCTCCAATACACAGCCTTCAGGCTGGTTGTAACTGGTTCCCCTTGAACTGTTCTAACTCTTCGATCATGTTTTTCACTGTTTTCTGTAGCCAATCGTTGGCTACTGTTTAATTTAGTCTGGGCAATTTTCTGTCAGACCTGATTTCTCCAGCTGTGGATCAATTTGGAATATCTAATTTTGGGTCTGTGATTACTTGACCACACTTGCAAACTTTGAATTTAAAAAAAACGTTAACCGGATGAGGGCATTGCTAGCTAGGCAGCATTTATTGTCCAGAGGGCAGTTAAAGGTCAACCACATTGCTGTGGGCTTGGAGCCACATGTAGGCCGGACCAGGTAAGGATGGCAATTTCCTTCCCTCAAGGGCATTAGTGAACCAGATGGGATTTTCCAATAATCGACAATGGATTCATGGGCATCATTAGATTCTTAATTCCAATTTTTTGTATTGAATTCAAATTCTAGCATCTGCCATGGTGGGATTCGAACCCAAGTCCTCAGAATGTTATCTGGGTATCGAGATTAACAGTCTAGCAATAATACCACTAGACCATCACCTCCCCTATCTGCCACTCTTGGGCCCATGGGTACTTCTAATCATTTTGTACCAAGTGCCATTTGACATATAATGTGGCAAAGCAAGTGTGTAATGTGATATAGTGAGATGATGAGGGTGGAGTCTATGGCTCATTCTTTCTGTGCCCCTGTTTCTGGCTGGTGAGCTGTGTTCAGATCAACCCAGGGATATCAGACTGGAAAGAAAGAGCCATGTCAGTAGTGGTCAGGAATAAAAATGCCTTTGCTGTTGGAAGCAACCAGTGTCAATCAACAAAGGTATAGATTTTAGAATAGTTTGCTTAAAGTAATGAATATGAATTGATCCAGTGAGCACTTACAAAGGTAATGTAAAGATGTTTAATCAATGTGGTAGTTAGCAGGAAAGAAAAATAAACTAAAATGATGCAGCAAAGAAAGATTGAAATCTAGCTAGAATTATTCACATGTAGCAGGTAATCATATAGTGCCTCTTCATTTGTTAGGCATTCTTAATAACTTTTGACAGACAAGTCATTTTCCATTCAGAGATAATGGGAACTGCAGATGCTGGAGATTCCAAGATGATAAAATGTGAGGCTGGATGAACACAGCAGGCCAAGCAGCATCCCAGGAGCACAAAAGCTGACGTTTCGGGCCTAGACCCTTCATCAGAGAGGGGGATGGGGGGAGGGAACTGGTATAAATAGGGAGAGAGGGGGAGGCGGGCCGAAGATGGAGAGCAAAGAAGATAGGTGGAGAGGGTGTAGGTGGGGAGGTAGGGAGGGGATAGGTCAGTCCAGGGAAGACGGACAGGTCAAGGAGGTGGGATGAGGTTAGTAGGTAGCTGGGGGTGCGGCTGGGGGTGGGAGGAAGGGATGGGTGAGAGGAAGAACCGGTTAGGGAGGCAGAGACAGGTTGGACTGGTTTTGGGATGCAGTGGGTGGGGGGGAAGAGCTGGGCTGGTTGTGTGGTGCAGTGGGGGGAGGGGATGAACTGGGCTGGTTTAGGGATGCAGTGGGGGAAGGGGAGATTTTGAAACTGGTGAAGTCCACATTGATACCATATGGCTGCAGGGTTCCCAGGCGGAATATGAGTTGCTGTTCCTGCAACCTTCGGGTGGCATCATTGTGGCAGTGCAGGAGGCCCATGATGGACATGTCATCAAGCCTCCGCTTGGTTTCCCCAATGTAGAGAAAGCCGCACCGGGTACAGTGGATGCAGTATACCACATTGGCAGATGTGCAGGCTTGGGGACCGCTTTGCAGAACACCTCCGCTCAGTTCGCAACAAACAACTGCACCTCCCAGTCGCAAACCATTTCCACTCCCCCTCCCATTCTCTTGATGACATGTCCATCATGGGCCTCCTGCACTGCCACAATGATGCCACCCGAAGGTTGCAGGAACAGCAACTCATATTCCGCCTGGGAACCCTGCAGCCATATGGTATCAATGTGGACTTCACCAGTTTCAAAATCTCCCCTTCCCCCACTGCATCCCTAAACCAGCCCAGTTCATCCCCTCCCCCCACTGCACCACACAACCAGCCCAGCTCTTCCCCCCCACCCACTGCATCCCAAAACCAGTCCAACCTGTCTCTGCCTCCCTAACCGGTTCTTCCTCTCACCCATCCCTTCCTCCCACCCCCAGCCGCACCCCCAGCTACCTACTAACCTCATCCCACCTCCTTGACCTGTCCGTCTTCCCTGGACTGACCTATCCCCTCCCTACCTCCCCACCTACACCCTCTCCACCTATCTTCTTTGCTCTCCATCTTCGGCCCGCCTCCCCCTCTCTCCCTATTTATTCCAGTTCCCTCCCCCCATCCCCCTCTCTGATGAAGGGTCTAGGCCCGAAACGTCAGCTTTTGTGCTCCTGGGATGCTGCTTGGCCTGCTGTGTTCATCCAGCCTCACATTTTATCATTTTCCATTCAAGTGACCAATTCTTTAGATGTAAAATATGTTGTGCATGAAATGCACAGCACAAATGCTCATGAATATAAATTTTCTCTAGCAAAAGGTCACATTTAACAGAAGGCATAGTGCAGAGAGGGATGAAAAGTTTCAGGAGCTTAAACATCTCTCTCTTCAAAGTTGCCAGTCAGAGCGGTCTGAATTGAAAAGCAGTATATGGCATAGATGGTAGACACTGGGGAGCACTGGAATATAGTATTCATTAGAATAATCATAATTGTTATGGACCACACCAAACCGCCTTCAAATATATCAGGGAGATAGCCTAGACCCTAGCTTTTATCTTATTTAAAGGCAAGGATAGCGTGCTGTATTCCAGGCATAATTCAATTGGTCACATGACCAGGCTTTAAACAAAACACACTTTATTCTTACCTTACAGTTAAAACATAAATAAAAGAAAGAAGAATTGGTATAACTTTAACTCTATTTGAATATTTAACAGAATAATATATCATTTAACTACAAAACTGCAACTGTTACAATTTCATAGAATCCCTACAGTGTAGAACCTAGTCCACACCAACCCTTGGAACATCCCGCCCAGACCCACTCCCCACTAACCCACATAATCTACATACCCCTGAATGCTATGGGCAATTTAGCATGGCCAATCAACCTATCCTGCACATTTTTGGACTATGGGAGGAAACTGGAGCACCCAGAAGAAACCCATGCAGCCACGGTGAGAATGTGCAAACTCTACACAGACAGTTGCCTGAGGGTGGAATCAAACCCAGGTCCCTGGCGCTGTGAGGCTACTGTGCTAGCCACTGTGCCACCCCATAGAAAGAAGGTTCCACCTAGATTTGACCCCAAATCACTGAGTCCAGGGTACTAACCATTACACCATGGAACTGACTACATATTTAGTAACATCCCACAAACACACCTCTGGCAAAGGCTCATGCAGTAAAATAGATTGTCTGACATGTGATGTTTCACCAGTCCAGGAGAAAAGAACACCAAGAGTAAATTCTGGCAGAGAACAAACTCAGCTTTTTGCTGTGGCAGAGAGATATATATCGGCTTCTCCAGCCAACTTCAAAGTGAAACAACAAGTGAAAACTAAACTAAAATCCTGATTCTGTGGCACCTGACTCCACCCATTCATGCTGCTTCTATTGTTCCAACTTGGAGGGAAAAAAAGAACAAGGTCTCACAAGGTGTTCACTTTATTGGCTTTGAAGAGCCAGCTTGGTACTTCTGGCTCAAAACCTCTCTTCAAACAAAAACCAGGACAACGTACACCTCTTCAACTCATAGCATGGTCACATCTCCCCGCTTTTTAAAAAAGAAAACCATTAATAAACAATGATGGCTTCATTTTTAAAACCTTTAGTCTCATGCCATTAGTAGACCAGAATACATATACATTACATTGACTCTAAGCATGCACACATTCAATACAATAGTCCATTTCTTCTGCCACGGAACACTTTCTCCTTCCTTCATTAAAGTAGTGACAATGCATTGATAATTGTATTCTCTCATCCTGCTACTTGTATAATTTTCAAATTAAATGGCTGTAGTAGTAAACTCTATCTAAACAGGCTAGGATTTTTATCTTTTTTTTTCTAAAAATGTTACGGGGTTATGATCAGTGCATGCAGCTTTCTCGGATACAGTGTTAGATGGCTATCTCAGGATTCGTGGTGGAGATGGTAGAACAAAGCTTGACTTTCCTTCAGCTATATCATTCTATTCCTTTTTATCTTTCAACTATTCAAAATGGCACCAGATTGTGGTGACAGTGTTTATTACTGTTGTTCATTGTAGAGGACACCTGAAATACATCATCATTCATCACCATTGATAACATAAATGTTGCAATGCCAATGCCAAACTCAAGGCTTCCTTCTCAATTGTGGAATATTTCTTCTGATGAATATTCAAATTTCTGGAAAAGTGTCCACAGGTCTTCCTATCCTCTCGTAATCTTGCAAGAGTAAAGCACCAACATCCACATCACTCTTATGGATAACCACCTTGCGTAATTAGATGTGGCTAACACTGGGGCATAGTGGTTAACACAGTTTTCAGGCTGTCAAATGCTTTACGACATGCCTCCGTTCACTGAAATTTTCTGCACCAAAATCAGTCAGTGGAGTAACCACGCTGCTAAAATTTGGGATGAATTTCCAACCAAATCCACTCAATCCCAGAAATCATAGTACTTCCCTCTTCATAGGTGGTATGGGAAACTCTCCAATAACCCTTGTTTTCACATCCTGTGGGGCCACGTCCAACAATATGGCCCAAACCCATGACTTAGCTTTGTGAACTGACTTTTAAGCCAGGTTTATCACCAAGTACATTTTCTGAACTCAACTGAACAATTCTGATCCGTGCCCCAAATGTTCCTTTCATGTCTAACCAAAAATCATCATATTGTCACTGTACACCACACAAGTGGGTAATCCTGAAATAACTATATTGGTTCGTCTTTGAAATGTATCTGTTGCAGTTTTCATGGCATAAATTTAAACTAGTTCATTCTGTGTTACAAAAGCCTAAATTGCCTTCACTGTTGCTGATAAAGGTACCTGCCAGTATCCTTTGAGTAAGTCCAGCTTTGAAATATAAGTTGCCTGTCCCACCTTCTCAATACAGTCTTCTAGCTGTGGAACAGGATACAAATCAGATTTTGTAACTACATTGACTTTGTAGTAATCAATGTACACTCTCATTGGGTAACATCTGGTTTGACACCATCACTCAGGCAAGCTGCATTCGCTGCAACTCACTTCAATTATATTGTCTTTGAGCATGCTTTCAATCTCTTTTTGAACCTGTGCAAATTCTGGAGAGTTAAGTCTATAGGATGTTGCTTAATTGGAACAGTGTTTCCTATATCATCTTCATGTGAAATAACATTAGTATTTCCCAGCTTATTCCTGCCTGTTCTTCATGTGATTATAATAACTCTTTCAGGTCATTTCAATTTTCTTCTGGAAGGTAAATCAATAATTTATCCAAATTTTTGAGAACTTCCTCATTATCCTATTTAATTTATCTGGATTTGGCTCTTTACTCTGAGTTGTAACAAGTACCATGGACATGTGACATGTCTGGCAAAAGTACGCAATTCTCCTTTTCATAGAATCCCTACAGTGTGGAAACAGGCCCTTTGACCCAAAAAGTCAACACCGACCCTTAGAGCACCCACCCAGACCCATCCCCCAATAACCCACTTAAGCTACACATCCCTGAACACCACAGGGAATTTAGCATGGCCAATCTACCTAGCCTACACATCTTTGCACTGTTGGAGGACACCAGACCACCCAGGGGAAACCCACACGGACACAGGATGAACATACAAACTCCACACAGACAGTCACCTGAGGGTAGAATCAAACCCAGGTCCCTGGTGCTGTTGCTATCCACTGGGCCACTATGCCACCCCAGCTTTTGGCAAAAGCTTTTCTTCCTGATCAAAATACTGTTTGAGCACATTCACATGACACACTCTAAGTTTTCCATCTATCTGGCAATCTTATCGAATAATTCACCTCACTTAGTTACCTCTCAATTTTATAAGACCCACTAAACTTTGTTTTTAAAGGTTCAACTACTACTGAGAGTAATACTAACACTTTATCTCCTCTAGCAAAACTACAGATGTTTGATTTCCTGTCTGTTTCCTGTTTCATTACATATTGTGTTGCTTTCAAATGCTGTCTGGCCCACTCACCCACTCTATAAAATTTTCCTAAAATTTGACACATGGTCCAAATATGTGCTCTCTGAACTCTGATTTAGCAATTTTTTCTTAATTAATTTCAGTGATCCTCTCACCTCAAAACCAAAAACTAATTCAAATGAACTGAATTTAGTTATGTCATTAGGTGCAGCGCTAACTGCAACAATTACGAAAGGAACTCTTTATCCCAATCCAATGCATAGTCTTTTTCATAAGTCCTCAACATGGTCTTCCAAGTTTGATGCCATTGTTCTGATAGTCCTCGTGACTCTGGATGGTAAGCAGTCGATTCAAATTGTTTTATTCTTAAGCTATCCAAATTTCCTTGAATAATTTTGGTGTAAAATTTGACTCTTGATCTGATTGTATTTCTATGCGTAGTCCGTACCTAGTAAAGAAGTTTGAGTGAATCTTCTGCAATGCTGTTAGCTACGATATTGCATAATGGAATGAACTCCAGAAATCTAGTAGACACACATTATGGTCGACAAGTAATGATTCCCACTTTTTGGTTTCGAGAAGGGTCCTACGCAATCAATTACAACTCTTGTAAAGGTTTCTCAAATGCCAAAATAGGTATTAATGGTCAGAGGAAATGGGAACTGCAGATGCTGGAGAATCCAAGATAACAAAGTGTGAAGCTGGATGAACACAGCAGACCCAGCAGCATCTCAGGAGCACAAAAGCTGACGTTTCGGGCCTAGACCCTTCATCAGATGGGATAGACCCTCTCTGATGAAGGGTCTAGGCCTGAAACGTCAGCTTTTGTGCTCCTGAGCTGCTGCTTGACCTGCTGTGTTTATCCAGCTTTACACTCAGTTATCTAGGTATTAATGGTGCTGGTTTTATTACTGCCTGAGGTTTCCCTATTACCTGACATGAGTGACAGGTCTGGCAAAATTCAACCAAAATCAGGCCAATTAAAAAAGGTTTTTTGTATTTTTGCTTGCGTTTTCTTTAGTCCCAAATGACCTCCCATTGGTACCTTGCATTTTACCCACGAGATTTCCTTTGTATAACCCACCAGTAAAACAACTTGATGAATTTCTGCCCATTTTACATCTGCCTGAATATGTAATGGTCTCCATTTCGTCATCAAGACTTTAAGACAATAATGTTCTGGAATGCACTCAGGATCTTCTTCTGTGTATGACATTTGCTTTTATTGTCATCCTGTTTATTGCAATTCAACTAAACTTTCTGAACAAAAATCTTCCACATTGTCCTCCACCTGTTCGTGTTTTTTTTCTCAACCAGTTGATCAAGTATAGTTTCTGATGATTGAACTTCAACTTTCTTATCTTTATTTTTTTATTTCTCCTCCTGTTGTAACCTGAGGCTTTGTGACCTTATTGCCTCAGTCAGTAAGAATCCCAGGACACACTTCCTATAACATCTGAGCTGCCTGATTTTTCAGTGGCTTTTCAACCACAGTAGACATCATTCCCAAGGAAGAGAGAATTTGTATCTTCCTCAAAAACACCACTTCACCCCTTTTCACAGAACTGTCCAACCTCACCATATACAATGGAACACAACTCTTCTCACCAGGAATTCTACATTTTACCACTTTCTGGGAATATTCCTTCCAAAGTACACACCTCTTCATCTCTCAACATTAAAGATTGACTTGCTCCTAAAATGTTCTTGCTCCTTGCTATTGAAATGTTAATTTCTTTAAATATTCCTCTTGGTACACAACGGTAAAAATACCCACACAGGTAAGTTATTTTCAAAGAACAAATACGTTCTTATTCAGCAGCCCCTGACCAGGCTGTACATTCTTTTGCAGTTTTTTAGCTTACACGAGGATCTCCTTTCCCAAATTAATAAAGCCCAATGGCTGACCTTGTCTTACCACCTCCATTTTCCCAATGTTTTTCTTTAACCACCAACTCTGTGACTTCATGTGTCCTACTTTATATACCGTGAAAATACCTGGGCTTTTTTTTTAACTTCCCTTCTGCCCTCATGGGTTTCCTTTCTTTCCCATGGAAAACTAACTTTACTGTCTTCAGTGACATTGCCTTTACTAGCTGAGGATTTCTCTTCCCCACGCTCACAGATTGAAATTGATGTGAGAAGCCAAACTTCTTGCACTTCTGACTCTATGTTCCTCCACATGAGTTCTCACTATTTCAGGGAATGAATTTTTTAACTCCTCTAAAGTAAGATGAAGTGTCAAATGACTTGATTTATTTTCATTGCCCTCATCCACCTATCAAAGTTACTTTGACTCTTTCAAACTCTATTTACATTTGACCAGTTTTCCTCCTTCAATTCCTAAAATGTTGGCTGTAGGCTTCTGGCACTCATTCATATGTACTTAAGAGGACTTTGTTCACCTCTTCATACTCCCCAGATACCTCCTCTGATACTGATACAAACATCTTACTCGCTCTACCTATCAATTTTGTTTGATCCAACATGACCGACATGGCCACCAACCATTTCATTTGTTTAGCCATTTTCTCAAATGAAATGAAAAAGGCTTCTACATCCTTCTCATCAAACTTTGATAACACTTGGGACATATTCAATCGGATCCCCACTAGGCTTTGGATTATGATAGGTTTGCTTGTCATTCCTAATCTCACCACTGCTCCTACTTTCTACTTGCACCATTCAAAGTCGACTTTCCTTTAATTGCCAACTTCTGAAGTTCAAAAACTCTCACTTTCTCCCTCTCTTCTCTGTCTTTCTCCCTTTCTTCTGCTAGGGACATTTTCTTTTTCTTTTACGCTTGCCATTGCCTCTAATTTTACTGCTTCATTTGTAATTGAATTTTAGCAATCTCCAATTATTCTGATTACATTCCTGGCAGTTGTAAATGCAAAGCTATTGTTGCTAATTATCTCCCCTTACCCTACAGACACAAGCAACTCAAACTTCAGCTTGCTTGTCAGTCCCAAACATTTTACCTTTCTCGCTTTCTGTAAACTATCCAAAGTGACTTCTTCCACCTCAAAAAACTCTTAACAACTTGAAGAACCGTTATTACACAAGGTTCAGAGATAATGGGAACTGCAGATGCTGGAGATTCCAAGATAATAAAATGTGAGGCTGGATGAACACAGCAGGCCAAGCAGCATCTCAGGAGCACAAAAGCTCCTGAGATGCTGCTTGGCCTGCTGTGTTCATCCAGCCTCACATTTTATTACACAAGGTTCATCCTGTTTAAACCAACTGAATACAACATCCAAAATAAAAATACCAACACTCACCACTCACTATCTTTGAGTCTAATAATCTTCAACCCAACCTGAAACTAAACATTTTGATCCCAGATGAGACCCTAATTTATTATGGACCAGACTAAAACCCCCTTCAAATATATCAAAGAGATAGCCTAGAAATTAACTTTTCTTTAAAGGCAAGTGTGAAATGTTATGTTCCAGGTGTAATTCAATCAGTCACACTACTAGGCTTTATTCAAAACAAACTTTATTCTCACCCAACAGTTAAAATACAAACAATAGAAACAAGAATTGGTATAACTTTAATGTTTGGAAAACTCTGAAGACTTCTGAAGAGGTCACATATCCCTGTCAGCATATGGGAGTTTCTGGCTTGTGATTGACCAAAATGGGAATGTCTCATTATGGAAAATACTGAACACTCTAAAAGACTCATCAGGAATGTGCAGAAACAAAGTTGAGGCAGTGCACAAACCTCCTAACCAACCTATTATTGCAAACCTTAAGCACCAATTGCCGATGTGAGACCGTGTCTGCAGCTCATACATTGGTCTTATCAGCCACCTCAGAATCTAGTAACCTGGAATGGAAGCAAATCATCCTCGAACCTGAGGTCTGTCTGGCAGAAGAAAATTAACTGACTGTTTTTTGAGATGATGTTGCAGTTGAGCAATATATCAATATGAAATAGAAGGGTGACAAGGATAGATTCTTGGGAGACACCAGAGGTAATGGTGCTGGAACAGAAAGAGAAGCCACAGCGAACTGCATGTTCCAGTGTATGACTGACAGAAAATTATCATAAGTGCTGAGTAATTTTTTTTAAAAATGCATTTTTGGCAAGGCAAGGAATTATTGCCGTCAAGAAGGGTGGTGAGCTGCCTTCTTGAATCACTGCAGTGCAAATGAATTAATTTATCTACAGTGCTGTCTGGAATGTACTAAGAAAATCAATGATATAATCACCTTTATTCAAGCAGGATTAAAGTATAACAGAAAAGTCTTACCTTAACTTTCTAGGATCTTTCTGAGACGACTCCTGGAGTGCTAGGTACAGCTTTGGTCTCTTTATCCAAGGAAGGATATACTAATGATGGGAATGACTAAGTGAAACTCCCAGGTCCACTTCAAACATCAAAGACTTTATTGTTTTACATCATGGGGAGAGCACATCTGGGCAGTTCAGGGGCATCTCCACTGAAGACAAGGAAGAATACACTTCGTATACATTTGCTTTTACCCACCTGATCTGTTGAAGATCACTTATTATTAACTGATACTTTTATGCATGCAATCAGGTTAATCATATGACTGTGTGATCAGGGTATGGACAGTTTCAGATCACTCCACGATCTCATGATGTTTACCAGACTCCCTTATCAATTATCCTTGGGCCTTCACAATATACCTTGTTCAACCACATTCCAAACATTACTTCAGTTACATAGTATTTCCCTGCTGATATTAGGGGACCTCTTCTCTTCACCTTAGACTGAATATCTGTAGGAAAACAGTTAAATCCCATAATGCCTGTATAGTTAAAACTTAATTTTTGCAACATGACATGTAGCTACAAATACCTGGGGGTTGTAACATCATGATCAGTGCGTGGTTAGACAATTCCCTTCTGTTCCATGATAAATACCAGATTTTGAACCAGCCTGGTATGGAGGCTTCTATCAACATTTCTCAAGGCTGTGTCTTCTCTGATTGTCTCTACACAAGTAAATACAACAGCTTCTGTTCCATAGGGCCCGTTATATGTTTCACAAGACCTTTTGTGCATCATCTTAATCTAGTTATTTTGGAAGTACTCCTTCTATGAAGTTGGAAGTCACACCACACCAGGTTATAGTCCAACAGCTTTATTGAAATCACAAGCTTTCAGAGTGCTGCTCTTTCGTCTGGTGAAGTGGTGACCAAGTCACCAGGTGACTGAATTGTCGGGACTTCACCTGACAAAGAAGCAGTCCTCTAAAAGCTTGTGGTTTCAAATAAACCTGTTGGGTTAGTCCACCCCAGTCCAGCTTCAGCACTTCCACCTCATGGCTTCCTTCGTTGAAGACAAGTAATTACACTAATTTATACATTAACTTTAAACAGGAAAAGTATTGAAGCTGCTGTTTCAGTACAAATCTTCCTCAGTCAGTGCACTGTCAACTGCAAACCAAGTTCAGCCATTTAATATGACTTCAGCCATGGGCAGCTCTGATACTAGTTTTGGAGAGAGTGCAATGAAAGTTCACTAGTCTGATTTTTGGGATGAGGTTAATACCCTACCGGGAAACATTTACCAGACTGGAGGTGTGTTCACATTACTCATTCTGATTTATTTTAAATGAAATGCAAACATTTTGTAAGTGGTAAGTGTTGGGAAGAGGTTTCTCTTGACTTGTAGAGTGTAGAGCTCGGTCTTGCAGTTTTTAAACGAACTGTCATCAAGGAAGAATGTGATAAGGAGAATTTTTCATTCAAAATGTTTTAGATCTCTGGAAATTTTGACTATGGAGGACTGTGGATCCTCAATCAGTGCATAAGGTCAAGACTGATTTTGACAGAATATTGGATGCTGAGGGATTTAGGGTACCTGGGAACTGTAGAACAGGAATGTGGAGTAGAAAATTAAGTGTCATCATATTTAATGATGTAGTATGCTCAAAGGATTGAATTACTTATTCCTGCTCCTACTTCTCATGTTATTACTTTTGAGTGAGGAGCAAGGTCCTCTCTAATCCTGCCAATTACACCTATCTCTATTTGGAGAAAGTGCTAATCCTTTTGGCTGTGTGGAACAGAATCTCTTTGTGGGTTATTATGGCAGCAGCAACGTGTCCACAGATGGGTTGCTGAAGCACAGTGCTACTTTGCCACCCTGAACTTCCATTTTTGCATGTTCCAGTTCTGCATACAAACTTTTAGCATCCTTAAATAATTGATCCATGCAGAACTACTTTAAATAATTGGAATTGAAAGAGAAAGATGGAGGTCATCACCTTACCTACTTGCTTTATTTTGTCCAAAATCTGGGACAGTTGCAAAAACAATAATAGGCTTAAAATTAGATTGCTAGACTGCTGATGCACTGCTGGCCTCCAACACTGCACATGGGTCAAAGTTAAATGCAGCTCCAGGCCTTTGTTCTCATGCGTGTTACTTTTCTTTAGTTCAGTATCTTATCAGAGGGTATGTTGTTCAGGGATACACAGGGACCCTGAATATTCTTAGAGCCAAGAGTTGAAGAAATTCTCAGTTGAAATCATACAAGTATTTCCTTTGCAGTAGTAATAAGCTCTTTCTATGAATTCACACAGCATCCCTTAATCCTTTCCTTATGATCAACCTGTAATAAAAGTTAAATAATAGCCAGATCTGTCAACAACATGGATCATTGTAATAATCCCATCAAGTGCTAACTATTTGAAGCATGCACCAGGTCACAGCCAATTATTCTGGAAGATTTTGATGCCAGAGAAGAAACATAACATACGAATTTAAGATAAAAGTGTAGAGCTGGATGAACACAGCAGGCCAAGCAGCATCTTAGGAGCACAGAAGCTGATGTTGCGGGCCTAGACCCTTCTTCAGAAAAGGGGGACGGGGAGAGGGTTCTGAAATAAATAGGGATAGAGGGGGAGACGGATCGAAGATGGATAAAGGAGAAGATGGGTGGAGACGAGAGAGACAAGTTAAAGAGGCGGCGATGGAGCCAGTAGAGGTGAGTATAGGTGGGGAGGTAGGGAGGCGATAGGTCAGTCCCAGGAGGTCAGACTGGTCAAGGGAGTGGGATGAGGTTAGTAGGAAGGAAATGGGGGTGCGGTTTGAGGTGGAAGGAAGGGATAGGTGGGAGGAAGAACAGGTTAAGGAGGTGGGGACGAGCTGGGCTGGTTTTGGGATGCAGTAGAGGGAGGGGAGATTTGGAAGCTTGTGAAATCCACATTGATATCATTGGACTGCAGGGTTCCCAAGCAGAATATGAATTGCTGTTCCTGTAATTGTTGGGGGGCATCATTGTGGCACTACAGGAGGCCCAGGATGGACATGTCATCTAAGGAACAGGAGGAGGAGTTGAAATGGTTTGCGACTGGGAGGTGCAGTTGTTTATTGCGAACTTAGCGTAGGTGTTCTGCAAAGCGGTCCCCAAGCCTCCGCTTGGTTTCCCCAATGTACAGGAGGCCACAACGGGTACAGCGGATGCAATATACCTCATTGGCACATGTGCGGGTGAATATGTGCTTGATGTATTTTCACCTGCACGTCTGCCAATGTGGTATACTGCATCGACTGAAACCGTTGTGGTCTCCTCTGCATTGGGGAAACCGAGCAGAGGCTTGGGGACCGCTTTGCAGAACACCTACGCTCGGTTCACATTAAACAACTTCAACTCCCAGTCATGAACCATTTCAACTGCCCCTCCCATTCCTTAGACGACATGTCCATCCTGGGCCTCCTGCAGTGCCACAATGATGCCACGTGAAGGTTGCAGGAACAGCAACTCATATTCCACTTGGGAACCCTGCAGCCCAATGGTATCAATGTGGATTTCACAAGCTTCCAAATCTCCATTCCCTTACTGCATCCCAAAACCAGCCCAGCAAGTCCCCACCTCCCTAACCTGTTCTTCCTCTCACCTATCGCCTCCTCCCACCTCAAACCGCACCCTCATTTCCTTCCTACTAACCTCATCCCACCCCCTTGACCTGTCCGTCCTCCCCGGACTGACGTATCCCCTCCCTACCTTCCCACCTACACTCATCTCTACCGGCTCCATCGCCACCTCTTTAACTTGTCTGTCTGCTCTCCACCTATCTTCCCTATCCATCTTCGATCCGTCTCCCTCTCTATCCCTGTTTATTTCAGAACCCTCTCCCCCTCCTCCTTTTCTGATGAAGGGTCTAGGCCTGAAACATCAGCTTTTGTGCTCCTAAGATGCAGCTTGGCCTGCTGTGTTCATCCAGCTCTACACTTCATTATCTCTGATTTTCCAGCATCTGCAGTTCCCATTATCTCTGATACAAATTGAAGAATCAGGAAATAGGAGTAGTGTTTATGGTACATCAAGTCTAACCTGTCTTTCAGTACGAGCAAGCCAACTCCAGTCTTTAACTGTACGTTTTTAGTTGTTCTCTATATCTCTTGATTGCCTGAGAGAGAAATCTATCTCATCCTTCAATGTTGGCATATTCACAAATCTCTAGGCTGGAGAATTCAAAAGATTTGCACTCCATTCAATGAAGAAATTTCTCCTTATGTCAGTCCTAAATGACTGGCCTGTTCTCTGCATGAGTGCAGTCTTTTGGCAGATATCCGGTGAGTGGTGGGTTGTTCCGAGAACGGTAAGGTGAGGTTAGAATCTGCTGTAAAGGATGCTTTAGAGGCAGGGTGAATAGTTAATGAGGCAATTTTCATAGCATACAGTGAGAAATCCCATTCAGCCTCATGGTAAAAGATCTTGAAAGAACCTGAAGTAATGCGCTTAAATGAAATGTGAGATTCAGAGATAATAAAATGTGAGGCTGGATGAACACAGCAGGCCCAGCAGCATCTCAGGAGCACAAAAGCTGACGTTTCGGGCCTAGACCCTTCATCAGAGAGGGGGATGGGGTGAGGGTTCTGGAATAAATAGGGAGAGAGGGGGAGGCGGACCGAAGATGGAGAGAAAAGAAGATAGGTGGAGAGGAGAGTATAGGTGGGGAGGTAGGGAGGGGATAGGTCAGTCCAGGGAAGACAGACAGGTCAAGGAGGTGGAATGAGGTTAGTAGGTAGGAGATGGAGGTGCGGCTTGCGGTGGGAGGAAGGGATGGGTGAGAGGAAGATCAGGTTAGGGAGGCAGAGACAGGTTGGACTGGTTTTGGGATGCAGTGGGTGGAGGGGAAAAGCTGGGCTGGTTGTGTGGTGCAGTGGGGGGAGGGGATGAACTGGGCTGGTTTTGGGATGCGGTGGGGGAAGGGGAGATTTTGAAGCTGGTGAAGTCCACATTGATACCATTGGGCTGCAGGGTTCCCAAGCGGAATATGAGTTGCTGTTCCTGCAACCTTCGGGTGGCATCATTGTGGCACTGCAGGAGGCCCATGATGGACATGTCATCTAAAGAATGGGAGGGGGAGTGGAAATGGTTTGCGACTGGGAGGTACAGTTGTTTATTGCGAACCGAGCGGAGGTGTTCTGCAAAGCGGTCCCCAAGCCTCCGCTTGGTTCCCCCAATGTAGAGGAAGCCACACCGGGTACAGTGGATGCAGTATACCACATTGGCAGATGTGCAGGTGAACCTCTGCTTAATGTGGAAAGTCATCTTGGGGCCTGGGATAGGGGTGAGGGAGGAGGTGTGGGGGCAAGTGTAGCACTTCCTGCGGTTGCAGGGGAAGGTGCCGGGTGTGGTGAGGTTGGAGGGCAGTGTGGAGCGAACAAGGGAGTCACGGAGAGAGTGGTCTCTCCGGAAAGCAGACAGGGGTGGGGATGGAAAAATGTCTTGGGTGGTGGGGTCGGATTGTAGATGGCGGAAGTGTCGGAGGATGATGCGTTGTATCCGGAGGTTGGTGGGGTGGTGTGTGAGAACGAGAGGGATCCTCTTTGGGCGGTTGTGGCGGGGGCGGGGTGTGTGGGATGTGTTGCGGGAAATGCAGGAGATGCGGTCAAGGGCGTTCTCGACCACTGTGGGGGGCAAGTTGCGGTCCTTGAAGAACTTGGACATCTGGGATGTGCGGGAGTGGAATGTCTCATCGTGGGAGCAGATGCGGCGGCGGCGGAGGAATTGGGAATAGGGGATGGAATTTTTGCAGGAGGGTGGGTGGGAGGAGGTGTATTCTAGGTAGCTGTGGGAGTCGGTGGGCTTGAAATGGACATCAGTTACAAGCTGGTTGCCTGAGATGGAGACTGAGAGATCCAGGAAGGTGAGGGATGTGCTGGAGATGCAGGTGAACTGAAGGTTGGGGTGGAAGGTGTTGGTGAAGTGGATGAACTGTTCGAGTTCCTCTGGGGAGCAAGAGGTGGCACCGATACAGTCATCAATGTAACGGAGGAAGAAGTGGGGTTTGGGGCCTGTGTAGGTGCGGAAGAGGGACTGTTCCACGTAACCTACAAAGAGGCAGGCATAGCTGGGGCCCATGCGGGTGCCCATGGCCACCCCCTTAGACCTCAGACCTCAGTTTCTATCTCCACAGTCTGAGCTGAGAGGTTCAATGAAAACTGCAGAACAAGCCCGCAAAAAGTGTAGAATTTTCTTTTGTAGCATGCCTACTCCTTCCATAAGCAAGGTCAGTTTGCATCAATAATCAGGATCACAATTCATTAATTATCATGATTCTAATATATTAAAAATCAGAATCCTATTGCATTGTGAATGGCAGTCCTATCACTTCAATACTTAAGAGATTTATTACAGTCATAATTTGTTTCTTTTCATGTTTAGTATTGTGTCTTATTACATTAATTTTCAGAGTAATACTACGTTAATCACAGGATACTGTTTCATTGATAGTGTGTTGCCTACTGCTTCTACAATCAAGATCATATTGCATAAATAACCACAATCCTATTACATTGATAATCAGGATTCAATTTGATTGCTAAATCAGATCCAATTAGAATCATAACACAAGTTACATTGCATTAATAATCAGCTGCCTATGTTATTGTACCAATAATCAGGATGTTACACATTAATAATCAGAAATATTTCAAATAATAATCAAACTTATTGCATAATCATCAGGATCCTATTGCATTTACTTGCCAATTGTGTCAATATTCATGGTCAAATAAGATTAATAAGCAGAACTGTATTACATTAATAATCAGAATGCAAATATATTAATAATCCACATACTTTGTCATTCGGCAATGATCTATTGGAACAAAATGTGCTTCCACATTCATTAGTTAGAGTCCTAAGTCTCCCATCCACTCCACTTAACCACGCTTATCGGCCCTTGCACTCCATTTTTTTCACTTTTGGCTCACGCATGTATTAACGTCAACATGAACACTGGAGGCATTAACATGGAGTCACATTAGGAAAAAGCTTCAAAAGCACTGTTGTACTCTCACCTTTTGCTCTTATTCACAATACCCTTTGACCGTCCTTTCTCTAATGCTGAGTGATCTGAGCTCAGCAGAAGATTTAACTTTATTTACTTACCATAAGACCACAAGACATAGGAGTGGAAGTAAGGCCATTTGGCCCATCGAGTCCACTCCGCCATTTAATCATGGCTGATAGGCATTTCAACTCCACTTCCCTGCACTCTCCCCGTAGCGCTTGATTCCTTGTGAGATCAAGAATTTATCAATCTCCGCCTTGAAGACATTTAATGTCCCGGCCTCCACTGCACTCCATGGCAATGAATTTCACAGACCCACCATTCTCTGGCTGAAGAAATGTCTCCTCATTTCTGTTTTAAATTTACCCCCTCTAATTATAAGGCGGTGCCCACGGGTCCTAGTCCTTACCTCAACCATAAGCCGAACACTGAACATCAAGCTGTTATTTCCAGGATTGTCACTGTATGTGGATGAAAGCTAAGTGCTTTGCAACGATTTGATAAGTATTGATTTATGAAGCATAAATTTCGATGTATTGAATTTCTTTTTTCTTTCCCTTGTTCTTGTCTAAAAGACTGGAGTCTGGTGCAATTTGCCTGATGCTCACCCATTTGCCAGAAAACGCAACAAAATGAGACACAATGTAGAGAGAGTACTTAGTCTGTTTTGATAGCCACATCAAAGGCAAAGTTTTCCAAATATAATCTCCACAATTGGACATCTCTTAAACTAATGTACATCTACCAGATTAATGTTCATTAAACAAGAGATAGATCAAAAGGTGCGTGCCATTATGCTGCCAGTTCGACCCAACAGTTGCTTTGATGGATTATGGCACAGCTTCTCTGTGAAATCACACCAGACATGACAGAGGATTGTAGACATCAGGCTAATTATCTAGAAGAACATTGACAGCTTATCATATCCTGTCTAAGCATGACTGTTACTTACGTTTATTTTTAATTATTTTCAATTAGCAATTAAACACCAATAAACTAACTACATTTGTTATTCTTTCCCCTTTTTTTCTGTTAAAAATCTGCAAAGGTTAAACATATTTTGAAAATTAGTATTTTCTCAACTTACTCTGTATGTAGCATACTCAAATCAGGTGAGTAATCATAAATCAGATGTCTTGAAAAAAGAATTAAATTCTTGGGTGTGTACATAGTAAATTCCAAAAATAACTGCCAAGATACTGCTTCTAAAATTTTTGTTTTTTAATAACTGTTCAAGTGATGGTTTCCTAGTTCATGGCATTCAATATTATGTTTTAAATGAAGAAGTTTTTCAATTTGACTCTCATGCCTCCTGTCACAGTGCAAGTATTGTACTTTAAGATATTGCTGTCTTACATCCACAAACTACAAGGCAAATCCAAGTATTATAATTTTAAATATGGCATCAATCATTTTTGAACAAGTATTGATGATATCAAAAAAGATAACAATGAATAGAACAAGGTGGTGGAAAAGGTTTGTGAACTGCTTCCAGTAAAGTGGCAAGGATGGAGATCCTTTAGCACAGAGGATTATTATTGCTTTTGAGCCAGTTACTTCAAGTTCAAGTCATGATCGAGGACTCGATGGCTACAGAAGGTGCTTTAATGACACGACCAACAGCTTGATTATACACCTACAAATTCTTCGTGTGTCTAGATTTGGGGGTAAGAAGGGGGAGTTTCCTGAACAGCCAGAAGCACATAGTAGTAGCAATGTAACTGAATTTTTTTGTTGAAAAACCTCATGTGGAGGTTCTTGTCATAGACTCCATGGAAAGTGACCTCACTTCCAGCGATTACCAGAAAAACAACATAGCAAAGAGATAAAGAGAACTAATGAAATCGCTAATAGTGTTTTTGAAAATCCTTTCAGAATTCAAGGAGGCAGTGACAAAATAAAGGCTCATAGCAGATTAAATCATTGAAAAGGTGTCATGATTTGTGATAAAATAAGCTAAATTTGACCATGTAATGCTGAAATCACTTAAACAACTCTGCATCTAAATTGAATATCCCTTTAGGTATTTTGGAGCTTTCAGTGAAAGCACCTCTCATTCTTCAAAACTTTTAAGAGCACGCAGACCCAGTTTCCCCATTATCTTTTGATAGGACAGTCCTGCCACCCTGGGAGCAAATCTGGTGAATCCTTGCTGAGCTCCTTTCATGTCAATGATTTCCTTCCTAAGATAAGAAGACCAAAATTGCATACAGTACTCCAGGTTTGGTCTAAACTAACTTCTTTTGAACTGAAGCAAAATTTTGCAACTCCTAGACTCAAATCCTTTTTTTTAACCTTTAGCCTTTCAAATTGCTTGCTGTACTGTGCATTAACCCACAATAAGCTAATGATGAGCACATCAAGTACTTTCTCTTACCATTGAATAAACATTCTGTATATCTCTTTGCCTACCAAAGAGGATAGCATCACATTTTCCATTCGCTTTGTTCATGCCCACTCACCAAGTATGTCCAAATCTTCTCGAAGAAGCCACTTTGCATCCTCCTCATAGCACACATTCTCAACCCTCAGGATCCGAACCTCCTAACATGCTAGTTTACACCTTTTCCAAAAGCACCAGCAAATTTTCATCAGAAATATCAGTTGCAGAGATGATTGGTGCTGGTGCCCCCTTTCATTCAGCATTTGCTGCTTTTTTTTAAACTCATCTCTACAAGGGAAGATGGAATTTATAGAATTTGGATACTGATATTATTGTGCCATGTGCCTGTCATGTATTGGCCAATTGCTTCAGTCAGTCCTCAGATCTGCTGGACTGTATAATATAGATCTCTTAAGAAAATAATCAGGTTTATCTCCAGCTTTGCTCAAATTCGAACTATACCACAGCACTTTTGCTTTTCCTCCAATTTGTCTTGTTTATGTCACTATGACAAACAGTGTACATAAATAATTTTTTAAAATTAAAGTATAAAACGTTAATTTTAAAAGTTCATCAAAGGAAATTCTACCTGGAGAAAATTTGATTATAGGTTGATGAGTTGAAAATGTATTTAAGTCCTGAAAAAAAACAGGAGATTGTTCTTTAGTCAGTTGGCATCTACAAGAGAAAGTAGTTTGAGTGGGAATTCACTTTTTTATATTCATATCTGATTTTGATAAATCATGCTTAATCTTTACTCTGAACATTTAAGTAGATTTACGTCTGCTGTTCCAAAAACGGAATAGTTGGTTTTGTTTTTTGTTATTTGTTTTTTCTCAATGCAGACCAATGGTTGGCCTGTGAAGATTAGCGTCTGCATTACACTGTAATTCATTTAGCATTTCCCACTCCTCACATGCAGAATTGTTCTAGTAATTACATGAAGCCTGATGGAGGATCTATGGCCAAAACATTCATTGCACTTTCTCTTTATATTTCTGCTGTGTATCTACAATTGGCTAAAAGGCTACAATTCTATTAATTATTAGCTAAATATTCTACTGAATTAAAATTTTAAGAGATTTTGTCATTCAATAAGATCCCTGTGCAAGCTATCGGCATTACAGTTTGTACCTCATCCATTAATAGCATAAAATGATAGACTATGCATTTGCACACCTCTGCATGCGTCTTATCGGCTCTAATTCATGGATACCTATGTATTGAAATAGTTGAACAGAAGCCAATCTCTTTAAAACTTATATTTTGCAACTTATTATATCATAAAATGGAAAAGTTGATATTTGTAATGCTGTCTGTTAGCACAAAAATGCTTTTTCAATCTCTTTCCGTCATAAGAAAGTATTCATTCCATGTGTGAATCAAGAAATATCATGTTCCTAGGTCTAAACTCGAGGCATGAATGATCTTACCTCCAGGACAAAATTGGGAATGTTCAGTTTAGTTCAGTTGAGTTCCGTAGTGTATAGTTGAGCACAATGTTCAGTACTATTTGCAAAAGCATCTATTCCATGTGCAGCAAGGCATAGGTTTGAACTGATAAGTGGCAATTAATATTTGCATCAAACAATTGCCAGGAAAATGAGCATTTTCAACAGGAAGGGATTGAAACTCTTCCCTTGACTTTGAAAGGCATTGCCATCACAGGACTACTCAGCATCAAAATCCAGGAGATTGATTGACCAGAAATATAACTGGTTATAAGACCATAAGACATAGGATTGGAAGTAAGGCCATTTGGCCCATCAAGTCCACTCCGCATTTTAAATCATGGCTGATGGGCATTTCAACTCCACTTCCCTGCAGTCCCCCCGTAGCCCTCGATTCCTTCTGAGATCAAGAATTTGTCGATCTCTGCCTTGAAGGCATCCAATGTCCCGGCCTCCACTGCACTCCATGGCAATGAATTCCACAAACCCACCACTCTCTAGCTGAAGAAATGTCGTCTCATTTCAGTTTTAAATTTTCCCCCTCTAATTTTAAGGCTGTCCCCACAGGCCCTAGTCTCCCCGCCTAACGGAAACAACTTCCTAGCATTCACCCCTTCTAAACCATACATTATCTTGTAAGTTTCTATTAGATCTCCCCTCAACCTTCTAAACTCTAATAAGTGCAATCCTAGGATCCTTAGCCGTTCATCATACATTAAACCTACCATTCCAGGGATCATCCGTGTGAATCTCCGCTGGACATACTCCAGGGCTAGTACGTCCTTCCTGAGGTGTGGGGCCCAAAATTGGACACAGTATTCTAAATGGGGCCTAAGCAGAGCCTTATAAAGCCTCAGAAGCACATGGTTGCTTTTATATTCCAACCCTCTTGAGATAAATGACAACATTACATTCGCTTTCTTAATTACGGACTCTACCTGCAAGTTAACCTTTAGAGAATCCTGGACCAACACTCCCAGATCCCTTTGCACTTCTGCTTTGCAAATTTTCTCACTGTTTAGAAAATAGTCCATGCCTGTACTCTTTTTTCCAAAGTGCAAAACCTCACATTTACTCACATTGAATTTCATCAGCCATTTCCTGGGCCACTCTGCTAAACTGTCTAAATCTTTCTGCAGCTTCCCCACCTCCTCAGTACTACCTGCCTGTCCACCCATCTTCGTATCATCGGCAAACTTCGCCAGAATGCCCCCAGTCCCTTCATCCAGATCATTAATATATAAGGTGAACAGCTGTGGCCCCAGCACTGAACACTGCGGGTCACCACTTGTCACCGGTTGCCATTCCGAAAAAGAGCCTTTTATCCCAACTCTCTGCCTTCTGTCAGACAGCCAATCCTCAATCCAAACCAGTAGCTCACCTCGAACACCATGGACCCTCACCTTGCTCAGCAGCCTCCCGTGAGGCACCTTATCAAAGGCCTTTTGGAAGTCTAGATAGATAACATCTACTGGGTTTCCCTGGTCTAACATACTTGTTACTTCTTCAAAGAATTCTAACAGGTTTGTCAGGCACGACCTCCCCTTACTAAATCCATGCTGACTTGTTCTAATCTGACCCTGCACTTCCAGGAATTTAGAAATCTTACCCTTGACAATGGATTCTAGAATTTTACCAACTACCGAGTTTAGGCTAATCGGCCTATAATTTTCCATCTTTTGCCTTGATCCTTTCTTAAACAAGGGGGTTACAACAGCAATTTTCCAATCATCTGGGACTTTCCCTGACTCCAATGACTTTTGAAAGATCACGACCAAAGCCTCCGCTATTTCCTCAGCCACCTCCCTCAGAACTCTAGGGTGTAGCCCACCGGGGCCAGGAGATTTATCAATTTTTAGACCTTTTAGCACTTTCTCTTTTGTAATGCCTACCATACTCAACTCTGCCCCCTGGCTCTCCCTAATTGTTGGCATACGACTCATGTCTTCCACTGTGAAGACTGACGCAAAGTACTTAAGTTCTTCAGCTATTTCCTTATCTCACATCACTAGCCTTCCAGCATCAATTTGCAGCGGCCCACTATCTACTATTGCCTCTTGTTTGTTTCTTATGTATTTATATACATACTATGGCTAGAAGGGCAAGTTGGAGCCTGGGGTTTCCCTATTTATTGGCTCAATTCCTCACTCTAGAAAGACTTTATTAATCTGCAAGAAACAATCTAGGAGTATGATGGAATGCTACCCACTTTCAGGACAAATCACTCCATCCACCACTTGCAACATTATTGTACAGCCATCATTATGGCTGTACAATAGCAGGTATGTGCCAATATCTACAAAATGCATGGTATCATCTTAGTAGCATCTTCCAAACTTGTGTATCTTGGTTATTTTTCTTCCAAACCTATGATGTTTGAAGGGCAAGGGCAGCAGCTACGTGAGAACATCACTATCTGCAAGTTCCCCTCAAAACCATGCATCACCTTGTCTTGGAAATATATTGATGTCAAAGAGTGAGGTTTATTTTAACTCCCTCCACAACTATACTTCACCAACTTGAAGAAGCAATTCGCCACCAGCTTCTTAAGAGATGAGAAACCAGTCTTGTCCTTCCCAAAACACTCACCCATTAATGAATAAAAAAGGGAGTATTTCTTATTCTTGCCCTCAGTTAAAATATATTTCTTTGTACCTCAATAACTGTTATTTGTCAGATCATAGGCAACCATGTTCCATTCATTTTTTCACTGTGTTCCCCTGCACCCTTCCATTCTTTCTTCTGAGCATATTTACCAGACTTCAACAAGTTTGCGCCTCTAGCTATCATACCCAAATACAACATGCCTTTGTAAACACTCTAAAAGTTTGTCTTCTATTATCACCCATCTAATTTTTAAAAATTTATCTCTCATACAAGATTGATATATATCTAAAAAGACAGAAAGACAATTATATTTTGCTTTTTTATGATATTGCAAACTGACCACTTTGAAAGGGAAGTGAGAAATTTACACAACTACCAATCTACATAAATTTTCATTAGCAATAGAAATTAGCTGCTAATTACCCTAAGGTTTGTCTAAGGTTAGACTACATCCCTAGAGAGGGTAGCTAAACTCTGAACTCAAAGTGCCAGACAGGGTTAAACAGCTGTTCCTGAACAGCTGATCATAAATGTGCCACAGATCTCTGGTTCCCTGTGGCATACAGGATCATAAATATAATATGGAAATATCAGAACCAGAATAAGCAATAGTTGCTAAAGTGGTTGTAGATGAGCAGTAAATGATCAGTGCTGTAGGAACAGTATAAATAGTGGTATTCATTTTGTTTTTTGTATACATTGGATAAATGGAAGAGTGAGCAATCACAACACCCACTTGAGAGGCCTGCACTTTAATGTATTTGGTGAGTTGCCCACACACCCCATTTACTGAACAATGCTGATACAAAGGCCAGGGTTCCACTAGCTTTCTGGAGTTGTGTTGGGAGATGGGGATGCCAGTAAAATCTTGCCACATATGATGAGAGCATTTTACAGTTAAATGCCATTATCTGCATGCACTAAGGAGATATGCAGCTGAGCAGCCTAATTAAAGGCTCAATTTTCTAAAAGGTCAGTCTTCCTACAACAGCTCAGTGGGAAGGAAGTTGCCATTGGCCTAATGATCTCTCAAGAGGAGATTTCCCTCTGACCCTCAAATGTCTTTCTTTCTGACATTTGTTTAACTCCCGAGGATTCCTGTGTGTCTTAGCAGTGACTGTTTCCTGCAATGATGCTTCTGTGACTTCAGAGGAGCCAGCCTTCAGATTGGCCTGACAGCATCAGGGGTTTCCTGCTCTCTGTTGGTGACACATCCCGCTACTAGTCATTGCAAACTTCTGTTGCACTGTTGGGGTCCCAAACTCAGTTGTTAAATTCAGACCAAAGGCATTCTAATAAAATAGCCCTCCTACACTCCAATTTTCTGGATCTAACCTAGCCATTCTACTTTCAAAGTCTCTTCAATACTATTCATCATTTGCAAGCATACTTTGTGCTCAGGAACAGGCACACATCTCATGCATTTAACAAGGTGTACCTCAAGGTTCCTCACTTGCTCTTTCACTCACATTGTGCTTAATTGATGCTCACAACATCTCTATTTTGCCTTGCCCTTTGTGCTTTACGCGCTCATCGAGAGATCAAAGGCTCACAGTATTTCTGACTGTCCTTGTTTTTTGGCACAAACATAAAGCCAGGCAGTCAGTGGGTTGGACATTGTGTTGCGTGACACCGTGTTATATTAATGTCACACATGCATCGTGTGCCATGGCAAATACACTGTGTGGCAATATCTAAATGACCATGTCTCCAAGTCTAAGGAGAGTAGGTCAGGTCAAGGAAGGCAGCCATCAGTCAGTGGGTACCATTACATTAAGTCAAGATCATCATCCGATATCAGTCCAGAAACTTGGACCTGATGAGTTGACCACTTCAGGTGGTCAATGTCAGAGAGTGGGCCACAGTTGGTCCTGCACTGCTACCAGTTGAGGGAGTCATAGTAAGTAGGTGAGGAAGCTGCACAGAGAGCAGTCTGGGGTCAGCTCAATGAAAATCAAGGAAGGTTACCAGGGGTTGTGGTGGGAACGTTGGGCGATTAATTGTGAGGTTTGGAGACAGGATGCTGAAGGAGTAGTAGTTGTGCAGGTGGGAAACTCAACATATAAGCATGTGTAATGCTAGTGTTTTGGAGGACATGGATTATTTTGGGAAGGGGAGTCATTGACAGTCACAACCGTACTAGCTTTGACAAGGGTTCATTGTAGAATGATGACTAAACTGTAGGTCCAGGGCTCATGGGCAGGGGGAGGGCAAAATTTAGAGATAAAGTTTTAATTCACAAATGTTCAGGAAAACATGTGAAAGCTCAGTACTTACAAGCTCAACGGAAAGTCTGAGGAAGAAAGGTTCAGTGGTACCTCTTGATATCAGGCAGTGCCTGTGACTATGCTAAATGTGACCTGCATTATGTTCCATACTCATGCAAAATGTCAATGCACATTGGAAATGGCAAATGACTGGGACCATACCAGTGTGGGTTGAGTGTTTCTTTTCTGCCTGCGAATGAGGACTCAACTTGTGAATAATGAGAAGCCCGTCAAGGGAAACAGCATTGATCAAGCACTTCTGCAGTACAGGCAAAAACATCTGTAATCATAGTCGCAAGCAATGGACATTGCATATTGAAATACTTATCTCTGAGAAGCAGTAGTAGTAGTCACAAATTAGTTTAAAACTGTCACATGTCAGCCATAAATCACAGAGACAATTAAAAATTTCACGGGCTGCACAAAAGCATGGAATCTTTCACGGTTATTGGAGTGGGGAACAGATGGGGTACAAGGTATCAGAAATTGTACATCTCTTTCAATCTCTGACTGTATTGTGTAACATAGCTTGTGCTGCATTCATCAGAATAAGGTTCCTCTGTAAAAGGTCCATACAGAAGCATTCTGTAGAACTCCTTGTCAGAGTCTTCCATGTCCCACGATATTGAGGAATATGCTGAACCATCAAGAGCTGGATGACTTACAAGGCTGGTTACTGTGATGACTGCACAATGTTCAGCATCATTCATGACTACTCAAATACTGAAACTGTCTGAAGCAAGACCTGGGCAACATTCAGACTTGGGGTGATCAGTGACAACGTTTCCACCACTGCAATCCAAGACAGTGATTTTCCCTAATTAAACAGCATCTAAGTAGTTACCCTTGCCATTAAGATTGCTGAATCCCTAACTTTCATCATTTGGGGGTTTACCCTTGAACAGACTTATAAAGGCATTCACTACAAGAGCAGTCAGAGGCTGGCAATTCTGTTGTGCGTAAATCACCGCTGGACTCCCGAAAAGTCTGTCCACCATCTATTAAGTATAAGGCAAGAGAGTAATAGATTGTTTCAGTGATAATGGGATAGATTGTTCTTCACTTGCCTATATAAATGCAGATAAGCAAATTCAAAGAGTTTAGCACCATTAGCACAAAGAAACCAGCTTGGTTGGTTCACCTTAAACATTGATTTTCTCCACCATCAAAACATAGAAAGAGTAGTGTATACCATCTACAAGATGCCCACTGCAACAAGTCACCAAGAATCCTTTGTAAACACTTTTCAAACTCACAAAAAAAACTAGAAGACAAGTGCAACGAATGCATTGGAGTGTCACCACCTGCAAGTTCCTTTCTAAACCATACAACATCCAGACATGGATGTCTGAAGAAGATTCATTGGGCTTAAAATTTAACTCTGTTCCCCCTCCAAAAGGTGCTACCAGACCTGGTGCATTTCTCTAGCAGTTTCTGTTATTATTTCAGATTTTCAGCATATACAGCATTTTGCTTTTATTTTCCTCACTTGGAACTGTAATGCTGTTCTGCCACTCTTAGTGAATCAAGATCCTGGAATTCCTTTCCTAACAGCACAGTGTTTGTATTTACACTCCAAGAACTGCAGCAAAGAGCCAACTCAGAGATGGTGAGCTCCTTCTGCACTGTAACAATGCTGAAGTGCAATGATCTTTGAAATTGTGCTACAGTCAAACAGTTGTGCCAAGTCATTATATCATGGCAACATCTCTAGTTTCCCATGATATAATGAACATCTAGGCTTGTCACCATGATCTGCATTTGTTGGCTTTTCTTTATAAAATTTACACAAAAGCTTTGAGGATACCTTTCTCTGATATATCTTCCATACTCAAACATTGATTGCAAACAAATCATCAAGTGCACTTTCTCGATACAGTATAAATTGTTGTTCCCTTTGACATTTGGTATTGTGTTCTGATGAATACAAGATGAAAAGTGTTCACAGCATGTCTCTTTTTTATCAATACTAAAATATACAAATCTAATCATAATAGGAGACTGTATAGTTGTGGGACAGACTGATGTCCCATAACTGTCAACATAAAGCTCAATATTATGCTGCCCCCTGGTGGTGAAAAGGATATCATGAGGAAGTTGGAAAATATTCTGCCTCAAGTAAAAATTAAGCCAGCATTTATGGCGCACTCTGGTACACATGTAGACAGAATAGATATTGAGGTCCTAAACTTGGATCTAGGGTTGATACTAAAATTTAGGATCTCAAAAATAGCAATCTACGGATTATTCCCAGTGTTATGTGGCAGCAGAGACCGAAAATGTAGATAGGTAGGATCATGCATGGATTGAGGCATAGCACAGGAGTGAGAACTTTAAATACTTGAGAAACTGAATCTAGATCTGGCTCAATAGGTCCCAATTCAAATGGGACAGATTGCACTTCAACTGTACTGGGACCAGTGTCCTTGCAAAAAGGAGAAAGGAGAAATAAGTAGTAGCAAAGAGTGATTGACAGTACAAAAGATGGAGATAGTATATTGTTAAATGAAAACAGACTAGGAAGTATTGTGAGGAATATAAATACAGATTCAGAATATACCCGTGTAAATCAAAGCACAGTGGATAAGGTTGTTTCTCCAGTATCAAAACATAGAAACAGCAGTGCTTACCATCTACAAGATGCTCTCTGCAACAAGTCACTAAGAATCCTTTGTAAACACTGCACAAACTCATGAAAAAAAAACTAGAGGACAAGGGCAACGAATGTATTGGAATGTCACCACCCGCAAGTTCCACTCTAAACCATACAACATCTGTCTGATGAAGAGTCATTGGATTTAAAATGTTAAGTCTGCTCTCCCTCCAGAAGGTGCTGTGTGGGAATATGATATAGTGAGATTAACAGACGGGTAGCAGCATCAATTTATACTGCACTGCACCACTGGCACTGTGTACACTTTAAAGAATAACATACGGATGCAAACTACGTGTGGTGAGGCACTGGCTATGATTGCACTACAGAAAGGGGAAGAGGATAACATTAAACACAGACAAATTCTGATGCAGTGTTATTTGAGGACTTTGATGGTTAGCCTTCCAGGTACTGATGATCATGCACAATGAAATGTTTAGTTCATTGACAGGCCTGCCATGGACCCTATTGTGAAGAAACATTGAGAAGTTTAACTCCAGTTAGGAACAAGCCTGCATGCAAGCCTTGGTGACAATTAGTTTTCAAATGGAAATGGCAACCAACTCCATGAAAGTGCTTGTGAACTCAGACCTGATGATTCATTTAGGGGCATGCATCTTGGCTTCCCTAGCAGAACAAGCAGAAGCCATACAACATCTCAACAATCCCATAGTTTGTACTTGAGAAGATGACGAAGACTACTGAGGCACCTGAGCAGTGCTTCTGCTTTGAAAGTTCCTATTGTCAACTCTGAAGAGGAAAGTATTGATTTTTTTCAGCCAGTCCAAATTGATGTCATCCGTGGCACGGTGTAGTCTAAAACTAAGTCTTGTAGCCCAAAGCTGCCTGAAGGCGTCCTGAAAGGTCATTTGCAATCTCTCACATTTGGAAAGACCGTATCATTTTTTCCCCGTTTCAGTTGTGGACTGAGATGGGAAAAGAATCTGTTTTAAAAGCCAAGAATTGTTGAAGTATTACTTTTTATACCTTTTAAAAGCAAGGGAGTTGACATTCATTGTAAGTGATGCTTGCACTGCTGCATTTTAAGCAGGAGTGAAAGCCTGTGGACTTTTTTTATTACAAATAAATAGTCATTCTTGCTCTGTACAGAAACCTAGTCAGTGCTGTCTGTCAACCTGGGTCTAAAAGACAGGTAAACTGGGGAGTTTTCTGTACTGCTTAAAATCTTTAACTTTTATGATGCTCCTGGGAATAGCAAGATTTGATTTTCAGCTCACTACCCATGTGAGGTCTGACACACTGACAATCTGTCACTATAGTAGCTCTGCATGGAACACTATGACAGATAAAAACGCAAGTAAGACACGTACTAAACATTGCACAAGGATGATTTGCTCTGTTTTGTATGTATTATTGGAAGTGTTGCTGGATAAAGTTATTAAGAAATCATTTTTTGGCTACATTGTATTTTAGGATTTTGCACAAAAGGGCAGAGTGATGATTAGTAACCGAAAAATGGAAGTTAGTAAGTCACCATAATGCCAAGTACCCACTGAAGAGAAATTGAATCTGATAAGGCACTCCACGTAATCTGCTGGACCACAGATATTTGCTGAACCGCTGAAGGAGCCTGCACTTGGAGCAATAGTATCCAAAGCTTGTTGAAGGATTACTGCCAGAAATGGGTATTCTGTGGTGGCAGAATCAGCAAAGTTGTAGAGCTGAAATGTGCAGTTATTGTCTAAGCAGATCCAAGGACAATTAGAAGTTAATCATTGTTCTTTCTGGAAGTTCACCAGCTACATAGCCACTCTTCTTGTATCTTAAGAATCTCACCAATTATCTCAAAGTCATCGGAAAACAATAGAAAATGGTGATTTCTCTGTTTTCATGTACATTTTTCCTTGAGAAAAAGTGGGTCAATTGTGATTTATCAATGGTTTCTATAAAATGTGGCAGCTGTAATGTGATGCTTGCTTTATGATGGATGCTACCAGCATATTTACATAAAAGGCCAGGAAATATGTAAATCTAATGTCCTGAACTGTTTAAAAGCTTGGCCTACATGTGTAAATACAGTGGAAACATTATATGATAAAAGGTGGAATTTAGGCATTGTGCAGTATCATTCACTACTGTTTGTCTGGATACATTTTAACAAATTTAAATTAAAACACTGCATTTTTTATTTAATGGAAATTAAGGCACATTTCATAGAACTGGGTTTATCTCAGATGAAGAATTTATGTAAAATGATCTGATAGATTTCCAACAACAATGTCCCGCTGAGAGCCGCTGAAGCTCATCACAGATTCATGGCCCCGGCCAGAAAAATCAACAGGTCTCAGCGGTTCCTGTATTGCTACTTATGATGTACATGGATAAGAGATGGTTTGCTATTTACAGATTTGCCAGGATATTTTATATTTATTCATTAGTTATGCATTTTCTATACAAAAAGAAAGATAACATCAAATTGTTCTACAGTGATTTCCAGTACTAACAATGGAATTAAGCAATCGAATGGCACTTGATTCCATATGAGTACTTGTGATCCAACTGGATACTGGGGCTAAAATCATCACCATGAATTTTCTCTGTGAAGCAACAACTTCACAGAAGCATATTTGAGGAAAAAGTGACATTGAGTCAAAGGAGTTTTTAAGACAAATGACTGAAAGTTTGATCAGAGGACTAAGCTGTTAGTTCCATCTTAAAAGAAGAGATGGAGGAGAAAGGTTAGTGGGGATTTCAGTATCTAGGGCGTCACTTCTGCATGGGGGAGTCAAGGATAACAGGGAAAAAGCAGGCAAGTGACCGTGAGAAATGTTGGAATGACACAGCAGGCTCAAGGGGCCTGCCTACCTCCTGTCCCTGTCTCTTATGGTCTTATGTTACACACCCAGTTTACCATTATATAGTAAGCATGAGAGGGAGGAAAGAATGGACAGGGTATGTGGTTGAATAGTTTGAGGTGCAGTACGGGGAGAAGGGGCCTGTGTGAAACAGGAACAATGAACATATAACACGAATGGACATGTTGGGCCAGGAGCGCTTTTACTATGCTCTAAAATTTCATGTCATCTTTGGGTGACTAAATGCATGGCCACCACACATTAAACCAAACATTAATTCGCTCACAAAAACTAACAATTCCAACAGTAAATCTTCCAACAAAGTAAAATGTCAATGTAATGCAATATATCTCATATATAAAGGGGCAACTACATCTAAACCTTAATTTCTGTAATATGTTAAGTTTTAGCTAATTAACCACACTAGACAGTATAGATTTTGAATTTCATGAACCAGTGACTTTCCTTAGAGTTTTAGTCTGTATTTTAATCGGGCAGGTTGGACAGATGTCAACGCATGTGAGAGGCTAAAGAAGCAAACAGTTGCTCAATGTTGGTAAGCCAACAAGAACCTGCCAATTTCAGTATTTATCGTATTCTCAAGAAATTGATAAATTTTTAGATATTAAAGGCATCAAGGGCTATGAAGAAAAAGTGGGAATATGATGTTGAGATAGAAGATGAGCCTTGATCAGACTGAATGGTGGAGCAACCTCAAAGGGTTAAATGGCCTACTCCTATTCCCAGTTCCTGTACACACAGAAAAAAAATCCAATTGGACAGGCAGGCCTCACATTTGTCACATAGCAAAAGATAACTGACTGCATCTTTAACATTGAATTCTGGTCTTAACAGCCAGCAAACAATTTTAAAACCTTCTGAAGCTCCTCAGGTTGAACAAGAAAATGAAACAGTAGGAACTAAGATAACAAGGCATAGAGCTGGATGAACACAGCAGGCCATGCAGCATCAGAGGAGCAGGATGGTTGGTGTTTCGGGCCTAGACCCTTCTTCAGAAATATAGGAACTAAGAAATTGATGGACTGGAAAACAGTTAAACATAGAGATAAGATGTCTGTTTCCTTGTCTAAGGAAATGACTTTAGCTTATAAGACTAGTTCTTGTGTTCATTATCTGAAAGGGTTAATTGACAACACAAGATAAATTCTACTTATCAGGATATGAAGGACTAATCCTGGGAGAGGCCATTTGGTGTGTACATGTTCAATGAATTCTGCTCACATTCAGCAGAGGGCGTATAGCACTTGAGTGATTGTTCATAATGTTAACAGCATACAGCTGAAACTTAAATCTTAAATGATAACAAAGTGTGGAGCTGGATGAACACAGCAGGCCAAGCAGCATCTCAGGAGCACAAAAGCTGATGTTTCGGGATCTAGGCCCGAAACGTCAGCTTTTGTTCTCCTGAGATGCTGCTTGGCCTGCTGTGTTCATCCAGCTTCACACTTTGTTATCTTGGATTCTCCAGCATCTGCAGTTCCCATTATCACTGATACAATTTAAATCTTAAATGAACCTACTTGTCTCACAAGAGACAATCCTGTGTCTTAGATGCAATGTATCTCAAGTATTCTGTTTTAGTCTTATCCTGTTCAATGAAGATCAAGCCTATCCTATGCTAATGATATGAATGGACATCTTCCCCACATGGAATAGTTCACTTAAACTGATAGCAGCAACAAGGAATGGGGCAGTACATCTCCTTGAGACATCCCAGATGCTTCCAGCAGAACCCAACATATACAAGCGTTTTGAAAGAGCACTGTCACTGTTTTAGAAGTAACTTCTCATAATTTAGCAAATTTTCTTTCCTGCTACTTTGGATTTTTTAAAAAACTTTAATCACATCTCCCAGCTCTCAAGTCTTCACTGCAGCATGGGAGATGCTTATGTAACTCTACCTTGAACCTCTAATGAGCAGCAAAAGGAGAAGCAACAGTAACACTGACAGCACCAGGAGCAACACCCAGCAGGAACAGCTTCAGCATTCTGCAGCTAGTTGTCACTCCACAAGAGACGAACTGAAAACTGCAGTTTGCAGGAGGCAGTTCTCACAGCATTTGGGATATGGAGATGGGAGAGGACCACACTCAGACAGCCTTAGCAGAGTGTTAGCAATTTCAGCCTCCTGGATGAAGACCTTTTGGCAAGATGGCGAGGTTGACACGTTTTATCAGTGGCAATCAAGATCACCACAACCTTCCAACTTCTTCACATTCAGCTCCTCCCAGGGAGCTGCCGTTGACATATGCAAGGTTTCATAACCTGCTGTTCACAAGCATAGCTTGCGGGTGATAAATGCCTGCACTGCAACTATCTGTCCACTTTGCCTCTGATGAACCAAATCACCCTGTAAATGGATATAGGTCATTTAACAGACTATATTTTAAAACTGGCAGAGGGTGTAAAATGCAGGAAGATGGGAAGTTGTTCACTTTTGTAGGAAGAATAGATATGGAGAATACTATTTAATTGAGAGAAATTGCAGCATGATGCTGGGGTTCTTGAGAGTTCTGGGTTCTTGAACAGGAATCACAAAATGCTAACATCAAATACAGCAAGTAATTAGGAAGGCAGTTGGAGAATTGGCCTTATTGCAAGGGAGTTGGAGTATAAAAATCAGGAAATCTCGTTACAACCATTCAGGGCATTGGTGATATTTAGAACACTTGCTTTGGAGAAAATTTAATGAAGCCTCTCTGGGTTAATTGCTGTGATGAATAGATCATTTCTGTTGAAAGGTTAAACAGGTTGGGCTCATACTCATTGCAGCTCAGAAGAACGATGTGATATTGTTGAAAAAACAAGATTTTTAAGGGAGCTTAACACCATGGTACTGAGAAGATGTTTTCCTAGTTTCAAAATTAGGAGTCACCCATCTAATATGCAGAAGATATTTCTTCTGTGAATGGAGATTGTGCCATTGGATATCTTCAAAGCTGAGTTGGGTAGATTTTTGATCCATGATGATGCCTAAGGTTATTTGAGCCAGATAGCAAAGTGGATTTAAAATCACAATCAGATCAGATATGATCTTATTAAATGATGGAGCAGGCTCAGTGGGGATGGAGAATCTGCAGGGGGCAGACCTTGTGGAATGTGTCGAAAGGTGAAAGGATGCAATTTATCAAATCATGGAATCATTCAGTGCAGAAGAGGCCTTTCAGCCCATTGAGCTCACCGAAAGACTTTTTAAACATTGAGAAGTTTCCCACATCAACTGCCCTCCCATACAGGGCATTTCAGACCCAACCACACTCTGGGTGAAAACACCTTTCCTCCAATCCCCTAAACTCCCCTCAAATTCATTATAATCCCTCTAAATCTCTTGCCTTTCACTTTAAAATAATGTATCCTTGTCACTGATTCTTCAACTGAGGAGAACAGCTGCTTTGTATTCACTCTGTTCATACCCCTCATAATGTTATAGACGTCTATCAGGTGCCCCCCTCAACCTTCCCTGCTCCAAAAAAAAATCTGAGTTTATCCAGCCCCTCTCACTGAAATGCTCCATGCCAGTCAACATCCTGGTGAATCTCCTTTGTGAGTCTGAATGTTTGCTACCCTTATTTACCTGTAGAAAGTCAACAATTATGAATTGATTGCTTTTTTAAAAAGCCTTTTAAGCTTTTGTCACCACCAGGTTAATTGCTTTTATACAATGTAATGTGCTTCAGTGCACGTGAAGTACCATGGCATGGGGCATATAGAATCAGATACCAGAATCAGATATAGAATCATAGAATCCCTACAGTGTGGAAACAGGCCCTTCGGCCCAACAAGTCCACACTCATTAATTCACAGAATCCCTGAAGTGTGGAAACAGGCCCTTCAGCCCAACAATTCCACACCTACACTTGAAGCATCCCACCCAGACCCATCCCCTACAAACCTCCTCATCTACACACCCTGAACACTATGGGCAATTAAGTACGGCCAATCCACTTAACCAGCACATCTTTGGACCGTGAGAGGAAACCAGAGTACCTGGAGGAAACCCACGCAGACACAGGAAGAATGTGCAAACTCCACACAGACAGTCGCCCCAGAACCCGGGTCCCTGGCACTGAGCCACCGTGCCACCCCAAATGTGTATGGAGACAGTCCAGCTTTTTATTAAACTCACAGCTCACAATCCATTCTACATTGTGAGCCACAGTCTGCACGAGGAGAACATTTGAAAAATAACATCAAAAGCTCCTCCTCAAGCCCCCCACATCCCAGCAATGTCTCCCCACTCCGATACTGAGTTATACCTGCCAACCACCCATTTTGGCCCTTCAAGAACCCTACCCCAGATGTTGGTATTTCCAAGCTCATTCAGCCACTATAGAGAAACATTTACCTACAGCGATTGTAGTTTTAGTAAGTAAAACTGTAGAAGAAGTTAATTATTTATTATTTTCCACCTTCTTAAAATAAACTGTTTAGATCAAATGCTAATAAATGCGTCCATCATCCAAAATAATTAATGTATAATAGCAGAAACTTCAAGCATTTTGAATCCTTTTAAACTTGTATCAATAAAATTGACAGAAAAGATCAGTGAGTCAGAGTTGTCAATCAGGTGATGATTTCCCTGGATCTCAGGTACTTCCAAAAAGTGATGGATGTTTGGCTTAGAGGCATGGCTCAGACTGACCCTCAGAGCATCCCACCCAGACCTGTTGATTATACATTTTTAAAGGCTCTCCCATCCACTCTACGGTTCATGAAAATTCTGAAGTGCTATGAACCATGATTTTTTTAAAAAGTAGACCCAACTCCACTGTCAAAATTGTGAAGGTTAGGGCATGCTTGTCCTCGCTATGAAGCTGACTAGAGGTACAACCACCTAATCTAACCTAGAACTTTAAACTGCACAGAAGAAAATCAAATTCCCCAGGAATGGGGTCAGGAATCTTGGCATCTGATCTGAGCCGTTACTTTTTTCACGCCTTAAGGTGACTTCTTCAACTCCGTGAAAATCCAGTGATAAAGCTCATATTCCTGTCAACGAGTACATCAGCAACTCGACAATTGATACTTGGAAAGCAACCCAAAAATTCATTTGCAACAGTACTCTGTGGATTTATGCCAATATGAAATAATGAGGCAAATAAAAGGAAAACTAATGTTGGGGATGTGCTGTTGACATTGATTAGCTGAACTGAAACGGCAGTAATAGCTTGCAAGGTGGAGGTTAATTCAATTACTGTTCTTAAATATCAATTGAGGAAAAATCGTAACAATGTTAAAAATCATGCACAAACTGTGTAAGTATCAATAACAAAGTGTGGAGCTGGATGAACACAGCAGGCCAAGCAGTATCTTAGGAGCACAAAAGCTGACATTTCAGGCCTAGACCCTTCGTCAGAAAAGGGGGATGGGGAGAGGATTCTGAAATAAATAGAGAGAGAGGGGGAGGCGGACTGAAGATAGAGGAGAAGATAGATGCAGAGGACAGTATGGATGGGGAGGTAGGGAGGGGATAGGTCAGTCCAGAGAGAACGGACAGGTCAAGAGGGCGGGATGAGTTTAGTAGGTAGGAAATGGAGGTGTGGCTTGAGGTGGGAGAAGGGGATTGGTGAGAGGAAGAACCGGTTAGGCAGTTGGGGACGAACTGGGCAGGTGTAGCACTTCCTGCGGTTGCAGGGGAAACTGCCGGGTGAGGTGGGGTTGGAGGGGAGTCGCGGAGAGAGTGGTCTCTCCAGAAGGCAGATAAGGGTGGGGCGGGAAAAATTTAAGCCCACCGACTCCCACAGCTACCTGGAATACACCTCCGCCCATCCACCTTCCTGCAAAAATTCCATCCCCTATTCGCAATTCCTTCACCTCCGCCACATCTGCTCCCAGGATGAGGCATTTCACTCCCACTCATCCCAGATGTCCTCATTCTTCAAGGGTCACAACTTCCCCCCCGCTGTGGTCAAGAACGCCCTTGACTGTGTCTCCCGCATTTCCCGCGCCTCATCCCTCACGCCCTGCCCTTGCAATAACTGCCCAAAGGGAATCCCCCTAGTCCTCACATACGACCCCACCAACCTCCGGATACAACGCATCATCCTCCAACACTTCAGCCATCTACAATCCGACCCCACCGCCAAAGACATTTTTCCCACCCCGCCCTTGTCTGCCTTCCGGAGAGACCACTCTCTCCGCGACTCCCTTGTCTGCTCCACACTCCCCTCCAACCCCACCACACCCGGCACTTTCCCTGCAACCGCAGGAAGTGTTACACCTGCCTCCACACCACCTCCCTCACCCCCATCCCAGGCCCCAAGATGACTTTCCACATCAAACAGATGTTCACCTGCACATCCGCCAGTGTGGTATACTGCATCCGCTGTACGTGGTGTGGCTACCTCTACATTGGGGAAACCAAGCGGAGGCTTGGTGACCGCTTTGCAGAACATCTACGCTCGGTTCGCAGTAAACAACTGCACATCCCAGTCGTGAACCATTTCAACTCCCCCTCCCATTGCTTAGATGACACGTCCATTCTGGGCCTCCTGCAGTGTCATAATGATGCCACTCGTAGGTTGCAGGAACAGCAACTCATATTCCGCCTGGGAACCCTGCAGCCCAATGGTATCAATGTGGATTTCACCAGCTTCAAAATCTCCCCTCCCCCCACTGCATCTCAAAACCAGCCCAGCTCGTCCCCGACTGCCTAACCTGTTCTTCCTCTCACCTATCCCCTACTCCCACCTCAAGCCGCACCTCCATTTCCTACTTACTAAACTCATCCTGCCCCCTTAACCTGTCTGTTCTCCCTGGACTGACCTATCCCCTCCCTACCTCCCCACCCATACTCTCCTCTGCACCTATCTTCTCCTCTATCTTCAGTCCGCCTCCCCCTCTCTCCCTATTTATTTCAGAATCCTCTCCCCCATCCCCCCTTTCTGATGAAGGGTCTAGGCCCGAAATGTCAGCTTTTGTGCTCCTAAGATGTGGCTTGGCCTGCTGTGTTCATGCAGCTCCACACTTTGTTATCTTGGATTCTCCAGCATTTGCAGTTCCCTTTCTCTCTGATCACAAGTATCAATAATACATTGTTTCCAACAGCACATGTCAAATGTAAGGTGATGCCGACAATATCTGTATTAGGTATTTCCAGTAAACTGACAGTGTTCAGGCATGAGAAAAGAATTCTTCTCCAAAGCCTTTGCTACCAAGCCTAAACATTTAAAAAAAGATATTAAACATAAATATTTATGTTTACTATGCCAAAATGGCAGCAAGTGTTACATTAACAATAATAAGACTACAAGCTTTATTTTAAATAACTTTACAGTTTAGTATTAATTTATCATGGCTGTAATATTTTGAATCTGACATTGCAAACTGCTTTCCAAAGCAATGTAAAATTCAAGACAATTGCAAAGCAACGTCTGAAGGGGGAATGTATTTCACTCCAGAGTTCTTCTCTCCTGGGATTATGTGGAAATATGACATGTACAAATCTGTGCAGCTAAGTGAATTTTACACTGCATTGATCATACTCAGGCAACCCCTTCAAACTGTTGCTGGTTCTTGGCCATGAAGACCTGCATGTGAGGTTGAGAGATTATGTCTACTTTGCCAGCATTTTGATGAAACCCAGTAAATCATCAGAATCACTTAATCACAATTAGGAAAATTGTGAAAATTATAATGAAAGCAAGTCTGAAAGTGAAAAACAACAAAAAATACCAAACTGTTTATCACACAAGAAGAACTGATGTCATTAGGTGCTGTCTATAAAGAAACATTTTCACATTTCCTAAGAAATTTGAAGTACACACATTCATACCATTTTTACAGTATGGAAATATGCCCTTTGATCCAACAGATCTATAGTAACTTATAGCAAGTGAACCTCCTCACATTTTATCTAATCTTACCAAAAGAAAATACATTTCCATTTCTTTCTCCCTTGCTCTAACCCACATTCTTCTGGCGTGCATCTGTATATTGAAAATCATTCACTTCAACCACTGCACATCATAGAATCATTGGTTTGGATTTGATGCGGGCACCTGAGAGCTTGCCCATCAGTTAGAGACCCAGTGGGAGCCCTGCAGTACTCTCCTCTGGGAGGCCTGACAACATTATAAGGTAGTTAGATACTTAACTGGGCAATATATGGCCTTTTACCAGATCGAGGAGCCAGTGGGTAGAAAGCCAGAGGTCAGCAGCTCTCCAGTTCTGGCAACACCATCGGAAGGGATAGCTACTGACATTGTTCAGAGGTGCTCCTGTGAAAATCACCAATACATCTCCACACAGCTGCAAGTGTAGGTAGGAAGGAAGTTGTGGTGAGCTCGGGAAAGGGCTGTCATAGCACGGGCAAGGGGATGGTTTCCTGTGGGGCCCAACTTCCTGATGGTGTGGCCTTTGATTGAAGACAGTAGCATTGAATGATGGCAGGGTTTTTCATGCCTACCAGATGGCAAGTAATCTGCCCATTGTTTCAATACCTTGCTGGAACCTTAAATGTCTACTCAATGAGCCTATGGCAAGGAAGGTTTCCCACAAGACTTCCCTCCCCTGCAAATGAGAGGGCAGCTGGATCTCCACTTTGTACCTTACCACCTAATCATAAGGCCCACTACCATTGAACTCACCCTGGAAAGATCACCAATAGCTCATATATACGGCCCTGAAGGAGACAATTCAACACATTGAATCTATGTCAGCTGTGTATAGAATGATTCCATACAGGCCCATTCCCCGCTCCACCCAATAACTCTACATGACTGATTTCCCTCAACTACTGATCCATTTCCTCTTTGAAATCAGTGATGTTTTCTATTTCTACAAGTTCTGTGGACATTAAATTACATGTCGTTAATGCACACTCATCAACACAAGAGGCTTCTTTTTCACATTCCCCTTGCATTCTCTTTCCACAAAATTCAATTATTTTGTCCCCAGGTCCCTGTACCAGCAGCCAGACTACCTATCTAAACCAGCCATAATCCTATACACCTCTTTGAAATCTCCCTTCAAGCCCCACTATTCTAAAGAAAACTGCCCTATCTTCTCTATTCTAACCTTGTATCGAAAACCTCTCATCAATTAGCAATACAGTCTAACACAATTAGCTATACAAATGTTCAGTGAAGCATTAAATCCCTGTTGATCATATTTTTCAACAACTGATAAAGTTGCTTGGCAATAGCATCAAATCACTCATTACAACAAATTTTAGACTTTTCTTTCCACAGTGATTGGGATACTTTGTCAAAACCTGATGCTGTCCTATCTGCCTTAACTTACATTGTCTAAAGATGCATCTAAGTATTTTTTCAATGATAACAAAGAGTCTGCCCTGACATTGCAGGTCTGTTTCAAACATTTCCCATATTTGGTGGTACAGAATTGTTCAGCACATACACCAGCAACTTCATTTTGCTGGTCACACATAATTAGTGTCATCCAACTAATAACAATCAATGTCTGTCAACTTACTGACATCTTACAGCTTGCTGAATTAAGTTTAATTGACAAGGCATATATAGAAATAGGTCCTGTGGCTATGCTGTTTCTCCTTTCTCATAGCTCATTTCTCTGTCATCTCCAGTGTTCACTCTGGGGTCAGGCAAAGTTTAAGGCATTAAAACAGGAAACTTACATCAGGAAAAAATGAGAATCACAGAGACAGAAGAAGGAACTTTATAATAACCAGAAGGTTAACAATGCACTCGAGAACCAGGCTGAATACAGAAAGTATAAGTGACATAAAAAATATATAATATGGATAAAGAGAAAATATGAAATAGATTCATATCTAATAAGAAATTGAACCAAATTGCTTTTATAAATACATAAATTATAAAAGGCTGGTCAAAATTTGCAACTAATTCAACTGGAAAGTCCAAGCCCTTGTCCCACTCCTACAAGTTCCAGTGTGCTGTGTGTTGAGCACTGAGAAAGCCATTTTTGTAAAAAATACAATTCCTTCGGTGTGGAAGCAGGCCATTTGGCCAATCAAGTCTACACCACCCCTCTGAAGAGCATCCCACCCAGAATCACCTTATCTGTGTATTTCTCATGGCTAATCCACCTAGCTTGAACATCCGTGAACACAATGGGGCAACTTCGCATGGCTAATCCACCTACCATAACCTCTTTGGACTGTAGGAGAAAACTGGAGTGCCCAGAGGAAACCAACACAGAAGCAGGGAGAATGTGCAAACTCCACACAGTCAGTTGCCTAAGGCTGGAAATGATCCCTGGTCCAGAATTCTGAGGCACCTTGGTCAGGGCACCTGAGCAGCACCAGCTTTTGTGATGCTGCACAATAATCACACTATTAATTCCTCCAATTTTTCTTAGAAATAGCAAAGACATATATTAAAGACAAGGTCACCAAGGAAGATTAAGTTTTATTTGCTCAATGATTCCTTTAAAAATGGAATCTGCTCCAAAACTCTCCCTGATAATAACAATTAAAATTAGATTTAGTCCAACTATGATAAATGCCATTCTGGCAAAGGCCATATTCAACAATTAAAATTCTCATAAGAAAGATGGGTAAATTGGATATTCAGTAATAGTATTAAACTGTTCGGCATCAAAATAAAGTTTTGATCCTGAAATTATGTTTCATTATTATTTAGCTCAAATTATTTTTTGTGCATTTGATACATTTCTTATCATTGATGTCAAACAATCTGTTAAGGATAAGAAATATGATGAACTGCATCACATAATTACAAATCCTTTAAAAAGAAACAACAGACTCCTGACTGATTTGATTTACATCCATGCAACATTTTTAAAGCAATCAGATGTGTTATTCATGAGCACGGAAGATTAGCATCTATTATCCTCAGATGTGTGTTAAAACCCAGTGAGATACTGCCAGAGAAGTATTTTACCATCAGTGATATTCTGACTATACATCTTTAAAACTAAGATTTGTAATTTTTTTGCCATTATGTTTTACATAAAGGTGAAGCAGAAACAATTTAAGGAGAACACATAACTCAAACTGTCAGCACAATACAGGGAACATGAATGCAAAGTTCCTCATTAAAATGCATCATTAAAGGTTAGAAAAAGCATTGTTATCTTCACAAAATAATTATAATGTACATCATAGAATCCTAGAATGATCAAGCATAGATAAGGCTATCTGACAGATGGAATTGTGGCTGCACCAATTCTTTGGTAGAACTGTCCAATCAATCCTAATGCTGTTCTCTTTCTCCATAGCCCTACATTATTCTTCCTTCTAGTATTTATCCAGTTCTCGTTTTAAAATTACAATTGAATCTGTTTTGTTCAAACTTTCAGACAATGAAATCAAATCACTCTTCAAGAAGTATATGGTCATGAAATGGTTAATGCTAGAGATTGCATTTAGCTCCTCCCAAAGTAGTTATGTCAGGCCAGTTTAGGCGGGGATAAGGCAGAACATTCTACAATCTGGTGAAGTAAACCCCTATTTCGCCAGGTCTCCTCATAATCTTAATAACAATATTTATTTCACTAACGTAACTTGTACCCAATTGTTGTCATGCAATAAAATGCATCTGTTTAAGTCAAGAGCCTTTACTCATTAAGATTCAGTACCAGCAGCAAACTGTTCTAAAGTGTCAATACTTGGAATCACAAGACCAAATACAACACAATGATCAGCAGTGAGAACTGAAATTTCATTTAACTATAATGCATAAATCCCAATGAACCCAGAAGAAATTTACATTTTTTAGATTTCAAGATATGACAGATTTAAGAAGTACTCACTCAGCCAGTCTGTAGATGCAGCAGCAGGAACAGTGAAGTAGCTGAACAGTGAGACAGCCTGCTGAAAAACTCGGGGAATGATTAATAACAGTGAAACAACACTTCATGGTAAAATCCTTTTATTTCAGAACTGTTAAAAAATATAGCATCAAGTGAGAGCGAGAAGCTAATCACCCCTGACTGTCACACATTTGTCAGGAAGTGAGCACCTGTCGGAACAGTACTGATTGGAGGTTCAGCTAGTAAGTGAATA